>NC_050099.1:31584213-31887244 GCF_902167145.1 Zea mays | reverse complement strand
GCAGCCAAGTTGCTGAGTGTTTACTCTACCCCTGTTCTTCCTTGTTCTCCTGGACTTGTGAAGAGATTCCTCTGGGATCCACTAGTTCGTGCCTTGTGAGTTGCAGTACGGCTGCCTCGCATTGTGTGAATTAGCTCCGGTTGTGATTCTGCGGTCGTTCGGAGATCGAGTCGAAGTCTCCACGGTTTCGGTGTCTCTCCCCGTCGCTTGGTCACCTCCGACCTTGATCAGGTATAAAGTCACCTGGTATCTAGTTGGTTTTGACATTTAGTGACCACTTTGTTGGGTAATAATTGTATGTAAGTAAGACAATCTCCATAAAATACAATAAACAAGTTGTTTTTTCTTCTTGGTATTTTCCAAATACATGGGTGACAATGGTGTGATGCATTACCTTTACACATGTGTAACGATAGCCACATATGTGTTGCTTTGTTGTGCTATTTTGCACTAAAAAAAATCATGGCACTATTCACCAATGTTAATTTTAGTTTGGTTAACTTGTGTAATAATCGGTTTAAAGAGTCACTCGATCCCCATCGACAGAAATTTAGGTACTTTTAGTTGCATTTTAATCTAGAAAGTTGATAATTTTTTTATGTCAGTAGAAAGGTGCACATGTAATTTAAACATAATAAAAATGAACAAAATAAATTGTGACATAGTTTTAAGCCCCTCATAAGACTCAAACCTAATGGAGACATTGCCAATTGATATAGTCGTACTGGTTGTTGTAGTGCAGTGTAGTCGCTGTGTCGACTCAATCACAATAAAGAAACACTAGGAAGAAGTGGAGGAAGTAAGGAGTAATGTCGCCGAGACATCACAAAAAGTGATTGTCTTCCTTCATCTAAGTAGATAAACATGTAGCTGGCATTCATTTCAGAGGTCTGCTGTCATAGAACTCATGTACGTAAGTGTTGTAAAGGAGTACTCATCTTGTAACACCCCAGGTGTTTATTGTCTGCTCGACCACGAGTGCGGACTTTAACACGTGATAGCGTTGGATAAAATAGATGCTAAATTTTAATCATTTTTGTCTATCGCGACTTTAATATCGTATATGTTTCTGTCTATTTAGACTCTTCCTAAAGTTTTCGCGAATTTCGGAACGTAATTGTTCTGAAAGTTTGCGAGTCATGTGCCTATTTAAAATTCATCAGTAAGCGAATACGAATTTGGAAATTTAGTTCAGTCCTCCGATTTCCTCTCAAACAGATTAAGTAGAACTCGACGACAAAAAAATGTTCGGGGCAAAATAATCTGAATCACACATTGTCCGAGAAAAATCGTGCGCGAGGTTATGATCTAATTTATTATTCAGCACACTCTGTAAGATAATAAAATCAACCATGTTTAGATATCGGATAAATTTTTATCCGATTTCAACTAAATTAATGCAGTCTCAAATAGTCTCAAATATCGTCGTCCATATCATTTTGGATTGGTCCATTTGTTTCTTGTCTCGATATAAATCTTCAAATATAAATAAAGGGTAAGAATTCATTGACACCGGGAGTATTCACCACATCAAAACCTGTCTAAATATTGTTGTCGATCTCGTTTTTGGCTGATCCTTTTATACATCTTTTAGACCCCCTAAAATCTTAATCCTAAAATCATAAATTGATCCATTTTAGTCTCGTTTAATTCTTAAATTCGGTTAGCAGTGTATTCCCTAATTAAAAGAAAGAAAAGGGAGAAAAGGAAAAATATCTCTCCACCGCTTGGGCTTCAGCCGTCCTTATCCTCCCTTCTCACCATCGACGCCCAGCCACAATTTCCTTCTTCCTCACGCGCCCTCACCTTGGCTTCTCCCTGCGGCAACTTCCATCATCTGCTGCTCGCCGCGCGCCCTGCTCCCTGGTGCCGCGAGCTCGCCGGCGCTCCTCCCCGGCTTCTCCTCCACACGCCCCTAGACCCTGCTCGGACTGCGCCCGGCCGGAGCTCCCTGGCTCGCCCCTCTGCGCGCCGAGCTCCTCCTCTGCCGGCGCTCCTCCCTGCCGTGCCCGTCTCCATGGCGCTCAGCTTTCTTCCTCTCCCTCCGCGCGCTCCTGGCCCCTGCTCGTATTTCACTTGGCCGCGCCTCCTGGTGATTGAGGTCGCCGAGTCCCTTTCCCCAGCTCGAGTTCCCATCTCCCTGCTCCCCAGCGCCGACTGCTCATCTTCCATGGCCGGCACTCGCCCCCAACGCCGAGCTCGGCCCTGCCCTCTGCTCCAGCTCGCCCCTCTCTGCTTGTCCTCGCTGTTGGGCCGGTCTACAGATCGCAGTCACTGCGTTGCCCGAGTCCCTGGTCGCGCGCGCTTTCTCCCTGCGCAGGACGCCGTCGACCCTTCTCCATTTTTCCCCTTCTCAGTTTCTGCAGATCGGACGCCCTCGCTTACTCCAGCTTCAACGTCGAGGTTCCTCACCGGTGGCCGCGTCTGTGTGGTTGTGTTCTTTCGTGGGAGCGCTCACTTTGCCGTGGTCCTGCGCTCTCTGCTCGGTCCGGCGTGGGCTTTAGTTGTCGGAGGAGCGCCCCCCTATTTCCTTTGTCGCCGGTCGTCGACTCCAACTTCGTTGTGAGCCAGCTCTGGTCTCCGTTTGACCTCGTCCTGCAGCTCGGTTCCTGGTCATAGCCGTCTTGGACTGCGCTGTCGCCCAGATCCGAAAATGAGCTCCCAGTCCTTACCGATTGCATGGTCGTGTGTTTGGGCGCCACTCTAGCCTAGACCTCCTCTGCTCGGTCCCCAGCTCCACGCTGGTGCTCGCTCAGGATTTTCCATGTCCTCCTCGTCTACAATAACTAGGTAGGTGCCCGTGCGATGCCACGGAACATAAATTGCGAACCTCCAATGGACTTCATTTGAGATGCCCAAAAAATGGGGGTAAACTGACACAGCTATCACTTGCATTACTTGCCCTATGCGCGGAAGAATCTGACACAGCTATCACCCATGAAGATTTCCGATTAACTTGTGGAAGCGGACTTCATTTGAGACAAGACAACAATACCAGTGTTGAGCTTGCCACTCGGCAATGGCACACACGAGAACACGGGATGATCAAGTAAGAACTGAACATAATGCACTAATACAAAAGGCTGGCTTGCGTTCGCTTCCTTGCTTCACAGGAAGCATAGCTGATATACAAATCGAGATTTATGTTCCGTGGCATCGCACGAGCCCCTACCTAGTGATTATCTATGCTCCAACAGCTCCCTCATTTTGTCCCCAAAAAATCTGCGTCCCTCATCAGTATCTGCATGCTTCTCTATTGCATTTTACTGCACATGATGGATTTGTTTGATGTGTAGGAATTTTAAGGTATGTAAAATATCTTAACTTTTAAAATATGTTAATAAGAACATAAAATAGTAATTAGTATTTTGAATTTTAATGTATCTTATTGTAACATGTTCGCTCTGTAGCAACGCACGGGCATTCACCTAGTATACAATGAAGTGTCATACTTTGGCCATCCTTGTCCGTCTGAAATGTTTTCTGCAGAATTTTCGTGTGCGCACAATGCTGTCGATTCTGAATGTTCATGTTCAGAGAATATAAGCTCTAAACTGAACAGACATATCATTCTCATTTCACCAGAACCCTAGTGAGAACAGCCCACGATAAATACACAGGAAGAAGGATCAAAGGATCTATATATATATATATATATATATATCGTCACGTATGATCTACTTGTACCATTCATCAATATCTAACTCTATTCGAAGAGCCACTGCTGGACACAAAGGAAAAAAATGTGGGTTGAAACTTTTATCCTAGGAGACAAATATTACATTCGGAGGTGTAATCCCCATCATCTCGTAATATGCTTTCTCAGCTTCTGCCATTCTTGTCTGGAAAAGCCCCCACTCTTTCCGGCAACGCTCTCTTAACTGCATACACAGCAACCAAGATAAAGATCATTCACAGCACCTCACACACTCACAAAACATCATGAGATTATCTATCAAAGTCGTCAGATTCATACCCCTTCCCATGGCGCCCTCCCATTCTCCGACTGCCCCTGTGCATTTGGAAGATGCTATTCAGGCGCTACAGTAGAATCTGATTGTACACATTTGTTTCTTTTTTTTCTTCCTTACCTGGTTCCCGAGAGAAGGAATCACTTGGTGTACAATCCATTGGGAATCAACGACACCGATTTTCTCGTGAGCAGGCTGCAAAGAGTTTCAAACGCTTTAATTGAAGGCATATACAAGGTGTCCAAAAGCTACTCTGCTGAAAAAAGGTTTTCTTGTAGCAAATAACTGGGGGGGGAACTGTCATCAAGGGCCAGCAGAAATAGTCACAGTTCTCTTCAATGCTGTGACTGGTCAGGTTGGAGGTTGTTCCTTGCACGTACAGCGAACATCCAGTCTGCCGATCGCTACGAGCATGGCAACCACCCACCCTGGGCAGGCGCTGTTTATACGTATTATTATATTAAAATTATTGATCCTTTGTAAAACATAACAGAACATGAGGTGTATTGGTTAGCAGGCGAAGTCTTTGTACCCTTCTTGAGAGACCAGGGTTCGAATCTTTCATCCCGCATCTTTTTTGCACAAGCTTTAAAGGTGTAGTGATAATATCTACCTTTTAATTATAATATCTATCCTTCTGTAACACAAAGGAACATTATATGCAGTGGTTAAGGGGCGTGGCTTTGGTCCTTGCAGTCCAGGTTTGAATCCTGGAGCCATCTTCCTTTTCTCCTTTTTTGATTAATTCAGCTAGGCAGGCGGGAGGAGCGGAGACGCGTGGCGACGCACGAAGAGAGATTATTCCCATTTAAATATAGTAGAGATTATGTGAATCTAACTTATCATCTAAGATTATTACTCCAATGGTGCTGGGGTGTGGTTCTACAGTACCAGGCCCAACAGTTGCAGCTTGTGCCCTCCAAATAGATCCAAACCTTGATTGAGTTGTGAAATGGTACTAAACTATAACTTTATAAGTCATCGCATACAAATAGCACAATATAATATCAGCTAATCACAGCCCACAACAGGATGTAGTTTCAAATTCTAGAAACAAGCAGAGCAGTTTGGAAGGCTTTTCAAAGAAAACTCACCGCGTCCGAAGGATCAGAAAGTGCATTTAGGAGTGGATCAAAAATATCGTTCAGGTAAGCCAAGAACTGTTCCAGAAAATATGTAAATAAACCATAGGTCCAAATAGACTTGTGTTAATCTAAATGAATTGCAACTCTCATATGTCCAACTCTAAGTTGACAAAATAAAATCACAGCAATGTAAAAGCTTAAAAACATTTAGATACATGTTGAAATTTATCAAAATGCAGCCCAAAAACCATCGCTCTTTTAGTACCTCAGCACAATATCGATCCAGCAAAGTGAAGAACCAATGCAATGCTTCGATTCGAGTGGCCTCATGTTCACTGTTCAATTCTCTGGAAATGAAGGACAAAAGGTCAATGCCTTGTCACAAATTTCATGTTGATATAATTATCAAATACCAGCATAGGCAGAGCATACAGATAGATGCCTAACAGTTCTACATAGTTTCATTTCCAAGGGACTTTATAGAGAACCTTTTTGCGATTGAAAGAATTGCTCCGATATCAAATCCCTCAGCTGGATCAGCTTTTATAGCACGGAGTTCCTCATTTGTTTCGCGTGCAACCTTGCAAACAAATCAGTAACTAAAGTAAATGCTATTCCTGAACATGCACACACCACGCAGTTCACATTGCAGTAAGTGTATGAATCATGATGGGAAAGTACCACTCGGATTTTCTCCTCCTCGTCAGATATGCATGGTAAGACAGCGCCCAATATATCTGCATAGTAGGGAACAAGTTGTTCCCCACCAAGCTTCACAAACTCGTTGATCTACACTTCAAAGGATAAGTCATAAGTCAAGCATTCTTACAAATACTAAACCAGCTTCTGCAGTCTAGATTCTAGGTTTTAAGATCACAGGAAAACATGAAAGACAAATTACCCATGTGATAGATGTCAACCGAGTGAATTCATCAGTAGAGCCTGCCCTCCGAACGAGTATTTCAGCCATACGACCATAATCTACATTCTTTTCATTTTAGGTATGATAATCAACATTGAAAACAAAAAATGAAGAAACCCTTTAAGAGTATAGCGAAAGGGCTGACTTGGTTTTGGTTGTGGTATGAGTAGCACTCCTCAGTGTCCTGAGTTCGACTGCCCATGGGAGCGAATTTTAGACTAAGGTTAAAAAATCCCATCGTGGGTATGAGTAGCACTCCTCAGTGAAACACATAAATACCTACTTGTGCTTGCAGCCCTTGTGGGGCCAGAGATGTCCTGGTAACATTTCCAGGACCACTTGCTTTCTCCCAAGGATTCTTACACGAATCATCAGAGACTGGTCTACCCCTTGATGACGCAGCAAGAGGTTGTTCTTTGAAAAACAGCAGAGCAGTGTGACTGGCCTGAGCGACACATCTGGCGGTGTCACATCTCCAGGTATCGGCAGTCAACACCTAATTTTGCTATACAATTAAACCAAACAAGCATCAAGCAACCAGGACCACACTGATCTTGTTACAATAGAACCGGGTTGTCATCGATGCACCTTTCCTGTTACACAAAGTAAACTGCAGTGAGCTTGAATTCTTTATAGAAACAATGAGCTTCCAGAATTGCACCCTGATAAAAAACTGGTAAAAGGGCACTTTTGTTCATGTGCTACTCACCGCGCTGAGTTGAGCGAGGCCTTGGCGATGCAGATGCCATGTCGTGTAGATCTTGTAATGGTGTGAGTTGCTTGACAAGGGGGGTGCTCCCTAATCATATCAATGTTGAATAATCTAAGACCCTGCCAATCAGGTGAAAGGAAAAAGCAAAATGATACTAATTCACTCTAAAGTCTAAACAGGGGAAAAACGAAGGCGCAAGAATCACATTACCAGTCGTCGTCGTCGTAGTTCTCGTGCCAAGATCTCAAGAAATGGTCTCGGAGGAAGTTCTGATAGGGACATGTTAGAAAATCAGTTGCCTACAATGTTTTCTAATGCAACGTAAAAACCTACAAGGACAAAAAATTGGACAAAAAAATTTCACGAAAGGACCAAACTATGATATTTCCTTTTACTTCAATTGAATTCAAAAACTGCAGATACATCATAATGAGGGCTAAGTTTGTTATAATGATTCAACTCAAAGAAAACAACCAATTGGAATTTCCTTCTGCCTGGCCCATTGAGTCAGTAAAGTCAAGTACTGGTGGGCATACTGTACTATTTCATATTAGCAAATTTCAGACACAGATTTTCTTCTGGGAGAAATCTGCCATTGACAAGAAATGCGAAGGGACCGAAACAAAGTAATGCATGCCAAGTTTTTCTGATCACTGCTGATAGAAAACAACAGACGATCTGTACTTCTACTGAAGTGAAATAGATTCTACTTACCAGACGATATGAACTAATAGCAGGTATAACTCAGGGTTCCAAGAGCTCTAGCCATCTTTAATTGTTAACTGGAAATGTAAGATCTTTTATAATTTTTAGATAAGCTGGAAATACTTACTACCACATGAGCAGGGGACAATGGCAAGTCAGGCCCATTGCCATCAGCAAACGCAGAGCCTCTGCACACCACGCCTTGAGCACCCCGTCAGTATTCAAGCTAAGCCCCAATCCTGTCTCTGGCAGTGACAAAGCTCCATCGTCGTCGCCATTGGCAGGCTCAGGATTCTTTAAGATGGCAAACCAAAACCATCACCAACCAATGCTGAGCTTAGCAACGTATTCGAAAACACGAAGCATGCAGAAGCCAACACACCATCCGCTCGAACTGCTTGAAGACAGTGAGGTCCACGCCACCGTTAGCGCGGGCAGTGGCTGGGGGCTGTCGATGCCATCGCCAATCGAGGTGGTAAGGGACGTCGACGATGTCTTCGGAAGCTGCTGTGACACCTCTTCCTCCTCTGCCGTGAAGACCATCTAGATCCACGCCATGGGGAGGAAGCAATCCCTGGAGGTTGTATGGGCGTTGGGTCCGCCATGCGACGCCGCCAGCCACCCGCCCGCCGCAGCTAGCGGCACAACGGCCAGGCGTACGACCACGCACGCAGGTCACAACACCGGCAGCCCGCTGGGACCAGCCTTGCTCTGCTACTCTGGACTCGATTTCGCCATCGCACGACCTAGCCACCAACCCTGTCGCACTCAACCACTGGAGAAAGGTCGACGGCGAAACGAGCGGGAGGACGACATCGATCGTGTGGATTCGCGGTGGACTCGCGCCGGTTTCTGGACCCTTCTCCAGACCTGTGTCGTCCCGTCCAGAGGGTGACAGGGGGCAGGTTGTGTGAGGGTGGCGTCGGGAAGCAGGCTCGGGGGCGCGTCGGTGCATCGGTGAGGACGTTCCGCGGCTTTGTGGCGCGGTCTCGGGAGCGGCATGGCGTCGGGCCACGATCTCGGGAGTGGAGGGAGCGGTTGCTACGCGAGAGGAGCGAAGCAGGAAGAGGCGGCTACGGAGGGAGCGAGCTAGGGTTAAGCTGGGTTGCCGGGGCAGGGGACGAACGCGGGCCATTGGATGGTACGGAGGGAGCGAGCGCTGCCGTCGTTGCTGGCGATGAAGACACTGACCTTGGTGGGCCCCCGCAGCTGGATCACGGACGGCTTCACGACGCTGAACACGAGGTCCCACCGGCGGGAGCTGTCGCCCTGGAGCCGGGTTTGCCGAGGCGAGGCAGCGGCGGCAGCGCTCGATGTCGGAGATCCATGGGCGGGCGCGAAGGGAGCACGGGAGGGAGCGACAGCGGCGCGGCTGCGGGATCCGTGGGGGATGCGGGATCTGGGGGCGGGGCGATGCGTGGGGGTGAGAGCGTGCGCATCGGACGGCTGAGAGACTCTAAAGTGTATTGGACGGTTGAGATCGTCGGAAGGCAGAACCAAACAGAGGCAGCCTACCCCTTAGAGCCTTAATAGGTAGTATAGATATATATATAGATTATACTATTATAGACATAGTGTATATCTAAGAACACAACAAAGCTATGAATCTATAAAAGTCAAAACATAGTATAGTTTGGAACAGGGGGTATTAGATGTTTATAAACACCTCAGGTTGAACAACAAACAAATCCTGAGCCCCATTAAAATACGTCTTTCTATCCACAGTAACTGCAGCACGACTAATGCGTGCCCATACGAATGCAGATAGGTTCTTCACCAAAGCTCCATGAGTCATCAAAAAATTATTGCAAGATGTTTCCACAGTTGCAGTTTATTTTGTTACCTGAGCAATAGCAGCATATCGAGCAAGTCCCCATGCTGCTTCCTTGACTGCTAATGAAGATGGACCACAAGGGATGCTAGCAACAGTCCTCCTAGAGAAGATCGATAATCATAGCAACTTTAGAAAGGAAGCACAAATAAGATTAGTTGACACATGAATAAGGGAAGTATGAACAGACCACTTTGCGAAGCGCGCCCCCTGCTTATAGTACTCAGCACACCTTGAAGCCAAACCATCAAGACCTTGGCACCATGATTCATTGTTGGATCCAGGCAATGGAACCAAACCCTGATTCATGAAACCAAAGCAATCAGGCAGTGAGAATCATAATGATAGAAGCAAATTGTGGGCTAACATGATGTTATAAGATCATGGCATGCATACCTTGTCAACCTTGATGCCAGGCATGATATTCTGATCCTTCAAGCAGTCAACAAACTTCTTGCCGTCTGTAGTTGATAGATGGGATAGGAAATGTAACATGTATGTGAAAGCTAGATATACCCTGTGTATCTGAGAATAGTAAGGTTTTTACTAACACAGTTGTAAAGCTAAATTAACTGTCATTAGAAAAGCAACAGAACTATCCTGGTAGACAAACAATCCATCCTCAAGAAAACTATTATTACAAATATAACTAACATCAAGAGGAACTGTTACCTTTGCCCATGGAGGGAGAGCAACATCGCCTATAGGTTCCCCATCCTGCTTGACACCAAGATGATATGAATTTGAATTTTCAAGAAACTCGGGCATGTAAAAGAATTCTGGAATAAGCTCTTTGACGTCACTTGTATTTGATAAGCTATTTATGTAAGCGCTCTCAATGCTTTGGAACAAATGATCTGCATGGTCAAACTTGCCACCCTGCACAAGTGTCAGACAGACATAAATGTAAATAATATGATAAGATCCCTTATTTTGAACTGTGGTGAAATACAACAAGAGAAATTATGTTTTGACAAATTCATGAATAATGTTTTGAAAATAATAGCTATGTGCTCGAATTTTAAGGAAACAGTGATAGCTATGAGCAAAATGACAACCTGAAAATTTAGATACAGAGATGTAAATGGCTCGAGCCTAAGCATGTAATGAAGAACGATTCCCATGCTAGAGTAGTGAGATCCGTAATAAAAACTTTAGACTGGATCTAAATTTTCTAGCCATGACAAGTGTTATGAGCCTAATTCTAATACATGTAACACTCAGGACTCAGCTCACTCAATAGGCTAGGGTTTTAAATTCCTCCAACACAACCTAAATATGACACACAAGAACATATGAATCCAATGGATTAACCATCACACAGTTACAAAAACAGCACTGAAAAGAAATACATATCACCACTATTTCAAGGACAGATTATTCTGCAGAAGAAAAAATGTCATAGAGAAGTAATCCTCATACAAGGACCATGCAAAACCAACAGTATCTGATCGAAAAACAATTACAATTGTGGGCATCCCGATCTTAGTAGCAAATTAGCAATCCCTAAGACTGTCACCACACAAAATCTGAAGTCTTAGACCTGCTTAAACCCTATGTTCAACAAAAACAAATAAATAAACCCCTTACCTCTAGAGATCTGCTAAACAATTAACATCTTGACATCTGCTCAAACACTAACTCCTTGTGTATTATGATAAACAGAACAATTAAACTGCACAACTGCTGCACAGCCCACGCCCCACGGAGCACAAGAGTTTGCAGCAACAAATTGTTGTGCCCACTGCAAACCACAAAGTTGTTAAGAGATGAAACGAGTAGAAGGTAAAAACTGATGCCAGCGTACAATCCCCAACTGAAACTGCAAAATTGACTACCTGGCGCTTAGACACCAGAGCAACATTCAACTAAAACGGTGCCCTCGTACTCCGAGTACGAGGAAACCCCTAAAAGATGAATCAATCCAGTGATTCTGCAATTGGCGCCCCAAAATCTTAGCATCGCCTGAACCCTAATCCTAGCTATTACTGACGCTAAACCTGCCATCCAAACCACAATACACAGTCAGCTGTCAGCTGTCAGCCAGTCCCCCCACCCACCCAACGAATCATCGATCACCATTCCCGCCTCCACCAAGCAGGCGTGCATCAACCATCAGGAAACCCATCAACGAACCATAAAATACACGATGAAGACCCAGAAATTTACCCAAAAATTGGACCGCACGCCCCTGTACTGGCTCACCTTCCTCCCCCTCCCCTCCCTCTCCGCTTGCCCGCGCCTAGGCCTAGGCCTAGGCCGCCGCCGTTGGTGCGGGTCCCGAAGCACCCTGCGTCGTCGCTGTCGCTGCTGGACCCGGCGACGAGCTCGCAGCAGCCGGCCGCCGTGCACCCGTCCGCGCCGCACCTGGCGCACGCCACGGGGGCCGCGGGAGCCTCTACGGCCGCAGGGAAGGAGGGCGTTGTGGGGAAGCCCTAGACCATGACGGGATTTGGGCGCGTGGGCGTGCGGGTCGCGGCGGGCTGTGCGGGCGGTTCCCAAGCGCGTAGGGAGGCGGCCGTTGCGGGCGTGCGGTGCGGCATGGACGGCATCGCGCGGCGGGCGTGCGCAGCGGCTAGCAGGTGTGCGTGCGGGCATTTCACGACGGGGGTTTAGCGGCGGGCGTAGGGACGGCGTGCGGGTCGCGGCGGGATTCGCGGGCGGTTGCGGGCGTGCGGCGCGGCATGGACGGCGTCAAGCGGTGGGATTCGTGGACAACTCGAGCGGGGGCCGGCTGCGGCTCGCGCCGTCGCGCGGAGGAGGGTAGGAGGCGGCGGGAGGAGTGTAGAGGCAAAGCTAGGGTAGCGCACGGTTGGACGATCGGGTGGGGGCGGGGCGATGCGTGGGGGGTGAGAGTGCGCGCATCGGACGGCTGAGAGACTCTAGAGCGTATTGGACGGTTGAGATCGTCGGAAGGCAGAACAAGCAGAGGCAGCCTACCCCTTAGAGCCTTAATAGGTAGTATAGATAATCGGATTTTGTCGTTGTCTCTCGGCCCAGCACCTGCGCCGTCGGTACAAGCTAGGCGCTCAACGAAATGTCCAAACCGGGCCCTCGCCACATTCACTGCCTTTATGCGCACGCTACTGCTTCCGTGCCGCAGCATTCGCCAACTGCTCGAGGTAATGTAAAGTTTGGTCAACTATCATTGACTCGTTGTCGCCACTGTTCCATGCGTACCCGTGAATTGGTCGATGTCGTGAGTTTGGGCGCCTGATTTAAGGAAAGCAATCCCAGGGTTTTGTGCGGAAAAGAAACCGTAGTTCAACGCAACACTTGCCAAATGTCTAATGAAATGCTTGAGCTAGGATTCATCGTCGATTTCGCAGATCCGAGTCGTTTATGGTGTGGTGAGCTATTTCACTACTCCCGCTAGCCGACTCATGGAGTAGATTGAGTTAGTTTGTTGGTCACGACGAATTCTTTTGTTAGTTGCACAGGTGCGTGTGGTTATATTAAATGATTGTTAAAATGTATCACATGTAGTATGTGGCGATGCTCATAAATGTAGAGTTGACACTTCGTCTTTGTGTGATGAAGCATAGGCTTGGGGTGTTAATTATGTTGAAGATATTGATAGATATATATGTTATATTTTGGCTAGTTCATAACATGTAAAATAGGTTTGGGATTTTAATCAGCCAGCCAATAGTTTCTACTTGAATAGTAGTGGTGAAGTAGTGATTTGCTTTAATAGTGCCGTATTATGTTGTTAATCGGCTAGGTGTCATAGACGAATGCTGATCACTTAAGTCGATATTCGGGGGATAAATGTGGGTCGTAGCTTAAAATTATTTGGAAACGAGTAGTGTCGGTGAGCCGATTTTAATCGAAATCTAAGAAACTATGTACTAAGATTGTATAAATACGTTAGACTGTTAAGGTTATGTTTTTGTGGTGACCTTTGCTTTGATGAAGTAAGATCCATGCGACGTTCATCGAGTATTCGGTGGATTGCTCGGACTGGATTCGTCGTCGTCCTCGCGGATTTGAATTGTTTAGTTATATTACGTTGTGTGATATCGTTAGATCCATGCGGGTTGCCTATGAAATGTCGTGATGCTTTACCATTAAGTGTTTAATTCTTCATTCTGTAAAATCGTAATATTATCTTGCGATATTCGTCTTGATACTCATACATGTGCATCGTGCATCTTATGAGGTACGCTAGTTGATCACGTGATATGGAGGACCAGAGCTGAGTCGACCACAAGATGATGTTAAGCGTGGGCTTCTCCCCAAGGTGATGCTGGGGGATCAACCTGAAGATGGCAGACTGAATAAGTGCCAACACAAAAGGCTGGTTGCCACCTAACAACACTAACCTAGTGTTATCTAGGCAAGTCCCAGTGCATTTGCCACCTCCTTGCTGTTTTAAAATCTTTATCGCCTTGTTTGATGCATTAGGTGATAGAAGTTGTGTGCTAAACAATTGATGCATTTTCTTCCTTGAAAAATTGATTACCCTTGATATCCCTTTTATGAAAAGGATTTTATGATGCTTAGCATTGCTTTAGAGAAACAAAATGTTTTGTTTTACAAAAAAAGGTGATGCTTCAGATTGGATGGGAATTTTTACAAAGAAAAACTTATGATGGTGGATCCATCAGGGCCTTGATGGGTTCAACATCTGAAAAGATGTACTTCTGCCAAGTACCAAACTTTGGGTTTTAAATAATAAAGCTGAGACCGGGCAGTTGACTTGCACAAGAAGGGAGTCTCGGTGTAGTGTCTCCATCTGAGTCGATTAAGGACCGTACCGATGTGGGTCTGCTGACCGAGGACCCTTTAACTAGTCACATGCCTCGTCATGGGTAAGCTTTGCCTCGGGCAGACCAATACCAGAAAGGCCAACACGCAATGGGAGTGGAGAGATGGCGAGAGTAGTGTGTATCCTCCGTGGCAAGAGGCTGGACGGTGGTGTATCTGTGCTCTCGGTTAGCGTGAACCCGGTCTGGTCTTGAGAAACCCAGTGGCGAGTTGACATATGCAAGGGTTAAGTGCTACATATGTCGTGTGATTAGAGATCCTTAGCTGAGTATTAATCGATTCGGATCGCCGTTACTTCTCGGACATGAAGACTTGGTCACTGACTTACACGTAGCAATCCAGTGAACTGATGGGATGATAAAAAGACAGCTAGTATAGGCCAAGTGATTGAACTAGGATAGAAAGAACTCTAGATGCAGGTAACTTTACTTAACCTGACAAGTAAAATGATTTTTTAAGGATTCACTTATAGTAAGCTTTTCTGCAAACAATCTTTGATTCTTGATAAGCTTTACCTTGATTCCCAATAGCCAGCATATCCTTGAGAGTCTTTTTCCTTAGACGGGTAAGACTTGCGAACGTACACTTCGTACTAAGGGTTTTCGAACCCATGTTGTTGCAGGTACTAGGTTTGTGCTGCTATGGATGGTGTTAACCGCCGGTGGGCACGACCTTCTTATAAGTCTAAGTACCTCTATTATACTTCTTGTTGAGGATTGTCACTAAGCTAGCATATATTTCAAACTTATAAATAATTTATAACACTTCAAAGTTTATTCCTTTGAAACACTTTTGTAACCACTCCGATAAACATAATGTAAATTTGGTGTAACTTGTAAGTTTTTTGTAATAAAGAAATTCCGCTGCTAAACGTTAGTGTGTGATTTGTGTTTACTTAATCTTGTGGTCCTGGTTGTAAGTGGTTTATCCGGGGTCCTTGGGACACTCAGACGGATCCTGTTAAGTTATCTGGTGCACATGCATAGTCGTCTGAGGTCTTTGAGACAAGGGCAGGTGCATGTGGGCCCAATAACTTGGGAGGTTCTGCCACACATCTGACAGTTGAGTAGTGACAGAAGTGAATCGAGAGCAAATGATAGGATGATGTTTATATTGGCGAGTAAGGAGACCTAAATAGACAGGGTGATACCAGAGAACGAGAGAGCTAAACGGGCATGTGAGATCAATGGTCAGGTAACTCTATGTCATCAAGATATAAGTTCTTAATTAAGTTAACATGCGAAGATTCTAGTGTTACATTCAAAAACTCATGTGCTCTAACTACAACAATAGTTTATCTATCTATCCACAACAACGCTACACCGCGCCACGACCATGACTGCAACCGTGCTGCACCATGCCATGCCTCACCTTGCCACGCCACACATCGTCTCGGTGGAGGTGGCACACACGTGGGTGTGACGCGCCTTTACCTTTTTCTCAACCACTCAATGAATACAGATAGGTCCATCTATATAAACAATGTAACCATCCCATCAACCATCTATACAGTGATAAAGGATCATACATAGTTTGTTTAATCTTGGCTTTCAAAAGTATTAAATACTTTAAATGGGCCAAGCCCATAAAATATTAACAATCCCCACCAAATTCTAAGCCACATATTAGACAAACTCAAATCCACTACTCTTTGAGATATCAGGGTTTTGGTGGAGGCTGTTAAGTTGACCATCCATCTAAAATAGGGATTACACATTCACATCTAAACAATGAACTATGCCTTGAATTGACATTTTTGTGTTAAGTGAGTATCACCAAAGTTCTTATCTGGTACTAGACTGTTACAAGCACCCCCTTGGTTTGAACTGTATAAGTCAAACTTCGAGGCCTTTCATGAGTATATAAAGATTACCCACACATGATAGACTATGACTAACATTCAAACTCATATAGGTGTGTTCTTTCTAGGATGTTCTGTAAGATAACATCCCTACTTAGATAAGTCACTCAAATTATATTAAGATTTTAGTTCGCCTACAATACATCAAATGAGAAATGTGCATCTCAAATTACCAAGATTTTATTTAAGGAGTCTCTCCATCAGTCATTCTCTACCTTGTTTCACCATTCTACTTCATGAGATCTCCAATCACATAGAAAATGCTACCACTATGGATTGACATTAAGTGGGTCTCAAGCCTATATTCCTCGATGCACCTTGAATCATATTATGTGACAAATCTTCTATAAAGTGGCATACCAAATTCTTAGATGTATGGATATAGTCCAACATAATTAATCTAGAGTTTCTTAGTGTTTTAACAGTTTCAACCATTTTACGTGCTTTGTAGACATCATGTTAACTTTAGGACTATTTACTTTGATTACAAATGTTTGATTATTGTATCTCATAGAGATAACCAGTATTGATTTTTCAACTACTGCTAAATCCATAAGGAGTTCATGGAGCCACTCAACTTCAACTTTGGTAGTATCTAATATTGTGAGTTCTACTTCTATTGTTGACCTTGTTAAGATGGTCTACTTACAAGACTTCCATGAAACAATCACACCTCCAAGAAAGCACACAAGTCTACTTGTGGCTTAAACCTAATCAACATCAGATATCCTATTTGCATCACTATAACACTCTAGTACTCTTAGGTGCCTAGTGTAATAAATGCCATTACTCATAGTCCCTTTGAGAAAGTGCAATACCCTCTCTAGGGCATACCATGATCCTCCCCTAGATTGGATACAAACTGACTGAGTTTGCTCATAACAAATGAGATATCAGACATCGCTGGGCTAGCCAAATATATGAGAAGACCATGATTTGACAGTATCTCAATTGATCATATGCGATAATATGATTTTTCCATAATAGCACGCTTGGATCATAAGTTGTTGGACGAGACGTGTAATCACTATATCCAAAGTGACTCGGCGACTTTTCAACCTAATAGGATTGCACAAGAGTAACTCCGTATTTCCTTCTTCTCTCAATATCTCTTTGTTAAGAACAACATTAGCCTCTCCCAGATTGTTTATTTCAAAGTTACTAGACAAAAAGTACTTTACTTCCTCGATCATATTAACATCGTTACAAAAGGTTAATATTTTGTCCACATATAAAAAGGGTCATACCTTCGCCCCTGTCAAATCGGTAATGGACACATTTATCAGTTTCATTTACAACAAATTTAGCCAAAGTCAGAACTTTACCAAATTTCTTATGTGCTTTAGTGCTTGTTTTAAACCAAACAATTGTAATATTTTAAACACCTTTTTCTCTTTATCATTTGATATAAAACCACCAAGCTAGTCAATGTAGATCTGTTCCTTAAGCTCTCCATTTAGGAAAGAAGTCTTAACATTCATCAGATGAACGATAAGACCATGCGAGGCAACCAAAAAAGTAACACATGTATGGTCATTAGAAGGGCAACAAGTTAATAAGTATCGAAATAATCTCTCCTTTTTTTGGGTATAACCCTTTTCCATAAGTCTCGCCTTAAAATTCTCAATAAAATCATTAGGCACGAGAAATTAGTTTTTTAGCCCTTCCTCTTACATATAAATGTTTCATATTCAAGGGTGCATGTTTCAGTATTTTCGTTGTACTGACAAGCCATTCATGTTCTATTTTGTCTGAGATTTCTTCTAGATGTCATTCTTAGACAAAGGAATTGTCGTTCGTCCTATTGCCACCATGTTCCTTTCATCGTCACAGCTTCGCTTATCAACTTCTTCGATGAAATCTAATCTTGGTTTTGTCGATTAGACTAAAGCAGTATGACAAAGGTCATGGGGGAAGGTCATAATCCTTCGAACCATGCTAATTCATTTGTCCTGAAATAGCAATTAAAATTGTTTTTTATCATCTGGGCCCTTTGGCTGGATAATCGTATATGATTTACCCAAGAGATAATGGTTACAATAGTGAAGTCAGCGACCGATAGAAATTAGTCTACACCAATGATAACATTTTCGTCTCAAGGGACATCCTAGTCTTCTAGAGCGGTCCCTATTTGCCATGTAGAACAAAGAGGCATTAGTCTAAGCATATTTACAATCAAGCAATTACAGAAAGTTAGTATGATTATCGTCGACAAACCATAATGTTTAAATTTATTAAGCTCGTAAATATTGATTAATGTCTTGTTAATTTTGTATTTATTATGTATATTTAGTTTATTAGTTTGGTAAATCTAGTTATGATGGAATATTTATGGTAAGTTTTAAGTTAGATAGAATGTTATATCTTACTAGTAATAAATATTAATATTTTAATAAAATATGATAATATAAAAGCACATATAATATCAACAGGTTCACAAAACGTATGCGTCACACGTTTCCATCGGCAAGCCTAACATAGCACATTCTGCATGGCTATAGGGTCCCACCTAACAAAGTACATATTTTTGGAGATTATACCATCCTCGTCATGTTTGTGTGTGTTAATGCTTAATTAACCGAGTAGCACACCACAACGATGATTTATACCTCATTACTCCCGATCTTAGAGCAAAATAACTATCGACCACATTTGGAGACTAGAAGCACATAAGAATCTAGAAATGTACTTTCTTATTTCTGGGACGCCACAAACATCATCCAAAAAACTTCATTATTGAACTATAACTCATAAGCAATCTAAAAGAGGGCACCACCAATGATGGGTTGTTGGTAGAACACTGTTGAGTTTGTCAAAGCAAGTTGGTTGAATGGCAGCAATTGTTGCAGTTGTAAGAGGGTGCCAGCGTTAGGCATAGCGTGCAGGTAGAACGGCAACAACTGTTGTTGTGTCAAGAAGGCAGCAGGGCTCACATCAGCTAGCTGGCTGAATGGTAGTAGTTGTTGCTGCTGTAAATAAGCAGCAGAGTTCAATGCTGCTAGTTGGTTGAATGGAAGAAATTGCTGGGGGTAGGCAGCAACTAGCTGGCTGAATGGTAATTGTTGTTGCAAATAAGCAGCAGAGTTCAATGCAGCCAGTTGGTTGAATGGAAGAAACTGATGTTGCTGAGAGTATGCAGCAAGGTTTGCTAGCACAAGTTGTTGTAGTTGTTGTGCCCTGATGTTTTGTGCCACCAAATGGACCAAAGGTAACTGCTGTAATAGGGCTGACGGTTGTTGGAGGAACAAGGGTGATAATGGTAAGATGCCTGTTGCGATTGCCTGTTGGATCCTGTAGGGTTGAACAATTGGGTTTTCACACATTGAAGACACCGCTGGTGAGAGGTATGGGGGAAGAAGGGAAGCTATAGGAGCTTGTGAGCATTGTGGGAAAATGGTTGCGGTAGCAACACTTGCAGAAAGACCAAGGAGCATAAGGAAGCAAAATATTTTGGCTGCCATTGTTGGTACACTATTGTGCTTTCTATGTTGCTAGTTGGTCTCAATAATATGTGCGATGTATTAACTACTAATCTAAGAGATATTTATACACATATCAGTCCTTGTGCTTGTGCAAGATTAATTTTGGATTTTGCAAAAAGAACATTAGTAAGATAAGGTAGAGATGACATGGTATCTAGTTGGTTTTGACATTTAGTGACTACTTTGTTGGGTTATAATTTATACGTAAGCAAGACAAACTTGATAAAATACAATAAATAAGTGGGTTTTCCTCTCGGTATTGTCCAAATACATGGGTGACAATGGTGTGATGCAATACCTTTACACATGTGTAACGATAGCCACATATGTGTTGCTTGGTTTGGCTATTTTGCACTAGAAAAAAATCATGGCACAATTCACCAATGTTAATTTTAGTGTGGTTAACTTATGTAATAATCGGTTTAAAGAATCACTCAATCCCCACCGATAGAAATTTAGGTACTTTTAGTTGCATTTTAATCTAGAAAGTTGATACTATTTTTTTGATGTCAATAGAAAGGTGCACATGTGATTTAAACATAATGAATATGAGCAAAATAAATAGTAACATATAAGGAAGACATTGTTAGTTGATATAGTCGTACTGGTTGTAATAGTGCAATGTTGTTGTTGTGTCGACTCAATCACAACAAAAAACACTAGAAAGAAGCGGAGGAAGTAAGGAGTTATGTCGCTGATATTTTCGAAGAACACGATTGTCGTCCTTCATCTGAGTAGATAAACACTTAGTCGACATTCATTTCGGAGGCCTGCTCTCATAGAACTCTTGTACGTAAGTGTTGTAATGGAGTACTCATCTGACAGTTGAGTTGTGACAAAGAAGTATTCGAGATCAAATGATAGGATGGTGTTTATATTAGCGAGTCAGGAGACCTAAATAGTCAGGGTGAGACTAGAGAATGAGAGAGCTAAAATGGCATGTGAGATCAATGGTCAGGTGTTGTCGGCCATGCCCTTATTCCCCAGCAGTTTGACGGTCGCGCCGACGAGTAGGACGAGTAGGGAGAAGAAGTCGACCACATCCTTTCTCGCCTCCGCGAACAGCAGGTGATGATCCTTCCTATCGATGGCAATCTTCATATCATGCTGAGCGTCATTGTCTTGTTAGTTGCTGCCATCAAATCGAACTAGCAAGCTGGAGCTCTGGCTTCTAATAGATTCCTATCTCTCTTGTTGGTGGAGAGTAACCAACAACCGCTGGCCCGCTACCCTATCTATCGGACAACATGATCACGTGAAGGCCTACTACTCCATCTGCAGGACAACATGATCATGTGAAAGATTGTCTCTGGCGCCGCTTTTTAACATTTTACGCTGAATTGATTTAAAAGAAATGTAGGGACTTTTTGTAAAAAGATGGCGTAGGACGACCGTTGAAACTGGTGCTTTAAGTATATTAGAGACTACACCTCACCTCACCTCACCTGACCGAACATGGACGATGATAGAGCGACGACGACATTGTTGCGGTGAAGCGAAGAATTAACTAAGTAACATGATTATATGACTCTGAAAGGGAAATGTGTTGTTGGGCCATTTCTAAGTGTTTTGGTGATCTAGTGTCCAACACAAGTGCCTAAGTGTCAAATGGTGGACAAAGTACAAATCAAGTATAAAGGTATGTTTCTCAGACTTAGTACATTGTTTTAGTGACTAATGTATTGTGTCTTAGTGCTGGAAACAGGAGAAATCGAATTGGAAAAGAGATGGCCTTGTTCAGCCAAAGTCAGCTCTGTCTGGGTGCACCCGACTGTGTCCGGTGTGCCAGGCTGGCACAGGCGAACTTGCCGCTCTTGGGAATAAATTAACGGCGTACGACTATAATTCATCGGACTGTTCGGTGAGCCAACGGTCAACCGGGCCAACGGTCGGCTGCGCGATCTGCGCGAGACACGTGGCTGAGCCAACGGTCGGGAGGGGGCACCGGACTGTCCGGTGTGCACCGGACAGTGTCCGGTGCGCCAACGGCTCCAAGGCTGCCAACGGTCGGCTTCGCCAAATAAGGAAGGAAATCCGCACCGGACAGTGTCCGGTGGTGCACCGGACTGTCCGGTGCGCCAGGCGACAGAAGGCAAGAATTGCCTTCCCGGATTGCTCTCAATGGCTCCTAGCTGCCTTGGGGCTATAAAAGGGACCCCTAGGCACATGGAGGACTACACCAAGCATTCTCTAAGCATTCCTAAGCACTAAGACATCGATTCCGCGCTTTTGATTCCTTGCGATAGCAGTTAGAGCTCTAGTTGAGTTGTGAACTCATTGAGTTGTGTTGTGAGCTCTTGTTGCGACTTGTGTGCGTGGTGTTGCTGTGATTTCTTGTCTTGAGTGTGTTGCTTATCCTTCCCTTACTTCGTGCTTCTTTGTGATCATCTAAGTGTAAGGGCGAGAGGCTCCAAAGTGTGGAGATTCCTCGCAAACGGGATATAGTAAAGCAAGCAAAACACCGTGGTATTCAAGTGGGTCTTTGGACCGCTTGAGAGGGGTTGATTGCAACCCTCGTCCGTTGGGACGCCACAATGTGGAGTAGGCAAGCGTTGGTCTTGGCCGAACCACGGGATAAACCACTGTGCCATCTCTGTGATTGATCTCTTGTGGTTATTATGTTTTGTTGAGACTCCTCTCTAGCCACTTGGCATTATTTGTGCTAACTCCTAATCAAGTTTTGTGAGTTAAATTTCAAGTTTTATAGGATCACCTATTCACCCCCCTCTAGGTGCTCTCAATTGGTATCGGAGCCGTTCTCTTCAAGAAAAGGACTAACCGCCCGAAGAGATGGATCCTAAGGGCAAGGGGATTGTGATCAATGATAAGGAGAAGGAGTCCTTCGTCAATGAGCCCAAGGATGACAAGCCTACCGACTCGGGCTCGGGCCACAAATGCAAAGATGGGAAGAAGAAGAAGACAAGACGCATCAAGGAGATTGTCTACTACGACGACAGCGATGAGTCCACTTCTTCCCAAAAGGACAACGACGACAACGACTACGACAAACGAAAGACGGTTAATTCGAACTTTTCTTTCGATTACTCCCGTATTCCGCATAGCTCAAATGCACATTTGCTTTCCATCCCTCTTGGCAAACCTCCACACTTTGATGTGGAGGACTACGGATTTTGGAGTCACAAAATGCGTAGTCATCTGTTCTCTCTCCATCCAAGTATATGGGAGATTGTTGAGAATGGAATGAAATTTGATAGCTCGGATAGTCCTATATTCATTAATGAACAGATTCATAAGAATGCACAAGCTACTACTGTGTTGTTAGCCTCTTTGTGCAGGGACGAGTACCATAAGGTGAGCGGCTTGGACAATGCCAAGCAGATCTGGGACACCCTCAAGATCTCTCATGAGGGGAATGACGTCACCTTGCTCACCAAGATGGAGTTGGTAGAGGGCGAGCTCGGGAGATTTGCAATGATAAGGGGCGAGGAGCCAACCCAAACATACAACCGGCTCAAGACCCTCATCAACAAAATAAGGAGCTACGGAAGCACGCGATGGACGGACCACGACGTCGTTCGCCTAATGCTAAGGTCCTTTACTGTACTTGATCCACATCTGGTGAACAATATTCGTGAAAATCCTAGGTACACCAAGATGTCGCCCGAGGAAGTTCTTGGGAAATTCGTGAGCGGGCGAATGATGATCAAGGAGGCGAGATACGTGGACGACGCATTGAATGGTCCAATCAATGAGCATCAACCCTTTGCTCTCAAGGCAACAAGAAGCAAAGAGGCGCTACCTATCAAGGTGGCACAAGTTGAGGCGGCAGGGCTAAATGATGAAGAGATGGCTCTCATCATCAAGCGCTTCAAGACAGCGCTAAAGGGTCACAAGGGGCAGCCAAGCAAGACCAAGACAAAGGGGAAGCGCTCATGCTTCAAGTGTGGTAAGATTGGTCATTTTATCGCTAACTGCCCCAATAATGATACTGACCAGGAACAGGGGAATAAGAGGGAGAAGAAGAAGGCATATAAAAAGGCTAAGGGCGAGGCACACCTTGGCAAGGAGTGGGACTCGGATTGTTCGTCATTCGACTCCGACAATGAAGGACTCGCCGCCACCGCCTTCAACAAGTCATCCCTCTTCCCCAACGAGCGTCATACATGCCTCATGGCGAAGGAGAAGAAGGTATGTAATCGAAACAATGCCACTTATGATTCTTCTAGTGATGATGAGTCTAGTGATGAAGAAATAGATTACTCTAGTTTGTTCAAGGGATTGGATAGAACTAAAGTAGATAAGATTAATGAATTGATTGATGCCTTGAATGAAAAGGATAGACTTTTAGAAAAACAAGAGGACCTTTTATATGAAGAGCATGACAAATTTGTAGAGGCACAAAAATCTCATGCTTTAGAAGTTAAAAGAAATGAAATGCTTTCTTGTGAACTATCTTCTTGCCATGAGACAATTTCTAGCTTAAGGAGCATAAATGATGGTTTGAATGCTAAGTTAGAAATAGCTAGTAAATCTAACTCTTGTGTAGAACATGTTATGATTTGCAATAGGTGTAAAGATTTTGACATTGATGCTTGTAGTGAACACCTAGTTTCAATTTCCAAACTGAATGATGAATTGGCTAGTCTTAATGCCCAACTTAAGACTAGCAAGAGTGATTTTGATAAACTAAAATTTGCAAGGGATGCCTACATGATTGGTAGACACCCCTCAATTAAGGATGGACTTGGCTTCAAGAGGGAAGCCAAGGACTTAACGAGCCATAAGGCACCCATCTCCATCATGGAGAAAGGGAAGGCCCCTATGGCAAATAGTGCTAAAACGAACCATGCTTTTATGTACCATGATAGAAGACAGTCTTATAGGAGTTGTAATGCTTATGATGCTTTTAACTCTCATGCCATGTTTGCTTCTAGTTCTTCCTATATGCATGGTAGAGATATGTCTAGGAGATATTTTGTTCATATGTCTAGGAGAAATGTTGTTAATGTTCCTAGGAAAGTTAATGAACCCTCTACAATATATCATGCTTTAAATGCTTCCTTTGCTATTTGTAGAAAGGATAGGAAGATAGTTGCTAGAAAATTAGGGGCAAAATGCAAGGGAGACAAAACTTGCATTTGGGTCCCTAAGGATATTTGTGCTAACCTTGTAGGACCCAACATGAGTTGGGTACCTAAGACCCAAGCCTAAATTTGCCATGCAGGTTTATGCATCCGGGGGTTCAAGCTGGATTATCGACAACGGATGCACAAACCATATGACGGGGGAGAAAAAGATGTTCACCTCCTACGTCAAAAACAAGGATTCCCAAGATTCAATAATATTCGGTGATGGGAATCAAGGCAAGGTAAAAGGGTTAGGTAAAATTGCTATTTCATCCGAGCACTCTATATCTAATGTGTTTTTAGTTGAGTCTCTTGGATATAATTTGTTATCTGTTAGTCAATTATGCAATATGGGATATAATTGTCTATTCACAAATGTAGATGTGTCTGTCTTTAGAAGAAGTGATGGTTCACTAGCTTTTAAGGGTGTATTAGACGACAAACTTTACTTAGTTGATTTTGCAAAAGAGGAGGCCGGTCTAGATGCATGCTTAATTGCTAAGACTAGCATGGGCTGGCTGTGGCATCGCCGCTTAGCACATGTGGGGATGAAGAACCTTCACAAGCTTCTAAAGGGAGAACACGTGATAGGTTTAACTAATGTACAATTCGAAAAAGATAGACCTTGTGCAGCTTGTCAAGCAGGCAAACAGGTGGGAAGCTCTCATCACACCAAAAATGTGATGACCACATCAAGACCTTTGGAGATGCTTCACATGGACCTCTTTGGACCCGTCGCTTATCTAAGTATAGGAGGAAGTAAGTATGGTCTTGTTATAGTTGATGACTTTTCCCGCTTCACTTGGGTATTCTTTTTGCAGGATAAATCTGAAACCCAAGGGACCCTCAAGCGCTTCCTAAGGAGAGCTCAAAACGAGTTTAAGCTCAAGGTGAAAAAGATAAGGAGCGACAATGGGTCCGAGTTCAAGAACCTTCAAGTGGAGGAGTACCTTGAGGAGGAAGGGATCAAGCATGGGTTCTCCGCTCCCTACACACCACAGCAAAATGGTGTGGTAGAGAGGAAGAACAAGACGCTTATAGACATGGTGAGGACGATGCTTGGAGAGTTTAAGACCCCCGAGCGCTTTTGGTCGAAAGCTGTGAACACGGCTTGCCACGCCATCAACAGGGTCTACCTTCATCGCCTCCTCAAGAAGACGTCATATGAGCTACTAACCGGTAACAAACCCAATGTTTCGTATTTTCGAGTTTTTGGGAGTAAATGCTACATTCTAGTGAAGAAGGGTAGGAATTCCAAATTTGCTCCCAAAGCTGTAGAAGGATTTTTGTTAGGTTATGACTCAAATACAAAGGCGTATAGAGTCTTCAACAAATCATCGGGTTTGGTTGAAGTCTCTAGCGACGTTGTATTTGATGAGACTAATGGCTCTCCAAGAGAGCAAGTTGTTGATTTTGATGATGTAGATGAAGAAGAAGTTCCAACGGCCGCAATACGCACCATGGCGATTGGAGATGTGCGGCCACAGGAACAAGATGAACGAGATCAACCTTCTTCCTCAACAATGGTGCATCCCCCAACTCAAGATGATGAGCAGGAGGCGTGTGATCAAGGGGGAGCACAAGATGATCTTGCAATGGAGGAAGAAGCGCAACCGGCACCTCCAACCCAAGTTCGAGCGATGATTCAAAGGGATCATCCCGTCGACCAAATTTTGGGTGATATTAGCAAGGGAGTAACTACTCGATCTCGATTAGTTAATTTTTTGTGAGCATTACTCCTTTGTCTCTTCTATTGAGCCTTTCAGGGTAGAAGAGGCCTTGCTAGATCCGGACTGGGTGTTGGCCATGTAGGAGGAGCTCAACAACTTCAAAAGAAATGAAGTTTGGACACTGGTGCCTCGTCCCAAGAAAAATGTTGTGGGAACCAAGTGGGTGTTCCGCAACAAACAAGACGAGCACGGGGTGGTGACAAGGAACAAGGCACGACTTGTGGCAAAAGGTTATGCCCAAGTCGCAGGTTTGGACTTTGAGGAGACTTTTGCTCCTGTGGCTAGGCTAGAGTCCATTCGCATTTTGCTAGTATATGCCGCTCACCATTCTTTCAGGTTGTTCCAAATGGATGTGAAGAGTGCTTTCCTCAACGGGCCAATCAAGGAGGAGGTGTACGTGGAGCAACCCCCTGGCTTCGAGGATGAACGGTACCCCGACCACGTGTGTAAGCTCTCTAAGGCGCTCTATGGACTTAAGCAAGCCCCAAGAGCATGGTATGAATGCCTTAGAGACTTTTTAATTGCTAATGCTTTCAAGGTTGGGAAAGCCGATCCAACTCTTTTTACTAAGACTTGTGATGGTGATCTCTTTGTGTGCCAAATTTATGTCGATGACATATTATTTGGTTCTACTAACCAAAAGTCTTGTGAAGAGTTTAGCAGGGTGATGACTCAGAAATTCGAGATGTCGATGATGGGCGAGTTAATCTACTTCCTTGGCTTCCAAGTGAGGCAACTCAAGGATGGAACCTTCATCTCTCAAACCAAGTACAAGCAAGACTTGATCAAGCGGTTTGGGATGAAGGACGCCAAGCCCGCAAAGACTCCAATGGGAACCGACGGACACACCGACCTCAACAAAGGAGGTGAGTTCGTTGATCAAAAGGCATACCGGTCTATGATAGGGTCTTTACTTTATTTATGTGCTAGTAGACCGAATATTATGCTTAGTGTATGCATGTGTGCTAGATTTCAATCCGATCCTAAGGAGTGTCACTTAGTGGCTGTGAAGCGAATTCTTAGATATTTAGTCGCTACACCTTGTTTCAGGATTTGGTATCCAAAGGGGTCTACCTTTGACTTGATTGGATATTCAGACTCCGACTATGCTGGATGTAAGGTCGATAGGAAGAGTACATCGGGGATGTGCCAATTCTTAGGAAGGTCCCTGGTGTCATGGAGTTCTAAGAAACAAACCTCTGTTGCCCTATCCACCGCTGAGGCCGAGTACGTTGCTGCAGGACAGTGCTGCGCACAACTACTTTGGATGAGGCAAACCCTCAGGGACTTTGGCTACAATCTGAGCAAAGTCCCACTCCTATGTGATAATGAGAGTGCTATCCGCATGGCGGATAATCCTGTTGAACACAGCCGCACAAAGCACATAGACATCTGGCATCACTTTTTGAGAGACCACCAGCAAAAGGGAGATATCGAAGTGTTTCATGTTAGCTCTGAGAACCAGCTAGCCGATATCTTTACCAAGCCTTTAGATGAGCAGACATTTTGCAAGTTGCGTAGTGAGCTAAATGTCTTAGATTCGCGGAACTTGGATTGATTTATAGCATACATGTGTTTATGCCTTTGATCATGTTCCTTATGCATTTTGTTGTTTACTTATGGTGCTCAAGTTGTACAAGCACTCCCCGGACCTTACAAGTTCATTTGCAAGTGATGCACAAATTTAGGGGGAGATGTGCTACAACTTGACCCTTTGAGACTAACCATGTGCGTGAGTTTGCTTATTTTAGTCTCAAAGGAGGATTGAAAGGGAAAAGGTGGACTTGGACTATGCAAGACTTCCACTGCACTCCGATGAACGAGTAACTTATTCCAAGTTCATCTTTGTACTCTTATTGCCTTTTTTTAACTCTTAGTTGAAGATTTTGGTGAGGCAATGGGGTTCGAGGGCCAAGATTGATCTCGTTTTGGTGCTTGATGCCAAAGGGGGAGAAAATAAGGCCAAAGCAATAAATAGATCAGCTACCACTTGAGAATTTTAAAAAAATAGAGTTAGAGTTTTTGTTTGTCAAAATACTCTTGTTTGCCTCTTATTGTCAAAAGTTGGTCTCTTGTGGGGAGAAGGCTTAATTATGGGAAAAAGGGGGAGTTTTTGAAATCTCTGATCAATTTCTCTTGGAACAACTCTTGTTATGTCTCAACAAGTGTTTTTGACTTAGAGATAGGAATTTGAGGTTGATTTGCAAAAACAAACCAAGTGGTGGCAAAGAATGATCCATATATGCCAAATTTGATTCAAAACAAATTTGAGTTCTTATTTGAATTGATTTCGTACTTGTTCTACTTGCCTTATGTTGTGTTGGCATTAATCACCAAAAAGGGGGAGATTGAAAGGGAAATGTGCCCTTGGGCCATTTCTAAGTGTTTTGGTGATCTAGTGTCCAACACAAGTGCCTAAGTGTCAAATGGTGGACAAAGTACAAATCAAGTATAAAGGTATGTTTCTTAGACTTAGTACATTGTTTTAGTGACTAATTTATTGTGTCTAAGTGCTGGAAACAGGAGAAATCGAATTGGAAAAGAGATAGCCTTGTTCAGCCAAAGCCAGCTCTGTCTGGGTGCACCAGACTGTCCGGTGGTGCACCGGACAGTGTCCGGTGTGCCAGGCTGGCACAGGCGAACTTGTCACTCTCGGGAATAAATTAACGACGTACGACTATAATTCATCGGACTGTCCGGTGTGCACCGGACTGTCCGGTGAGCCAACGGTCGGCCGGGCCAACGGTCGGCTGCGCGAGACACGTGGCCGAGCCAACGGTCGGGAGGGGGCACCAGACTGTCCGGTGTGCACCGGACAGTGTCCGGTGCGCCAACGGCTCCAAGGCTGCCAACGGTCGGCTTCGCCAAATAAGGAAGGAAATCCGCACCGGACAGTGTCCGGTGGTGCACCGGACTGTCCGGTGCGCCAGGCGACAGAAGGCAAGAATTGCCTTCCCGGATTGCTCTCAACGGCTCCTAGCTGCCTTGGGGCTATAAAAGGGACCCCTAGGCGCATGGAGGACTACACCAAGCATTCTCTAAGCATTCCTAAGCACTAAGACATCGATTCCGCGCTTTTGATTCCTTGCGATAGCAGTTAGAGCTCTAGTTGAGTTGTGAACTCATTGAGTTGTGTTGTGAGCTCTTGTTGCGACTTGTGTGCGTGGTGTTGCTGTGATTTCTTGTCTTGAGTGAGTTGCTTATCCCTCCCTTACTCTGTGCTTCTTTGTGATCATCTAAGTGTAAGGGCGAGAGGCTCCAAAGTGTGGAGATTCCTCGCAAACGGGATATAGTAAAGCAAGCAAAACACCGTGGTATTCAAGTGGGTCTTTGGACCGCTTGAGAGGGGTTGATTGCAACCCTCGTCCGTTGGGACGCCACAACGTGGAGTAGGCAAGCGTTGGTCTTGGCCGAACCACGGGATAAACCACTGTGCCATCTCTGTGATTGATCTCTTGTGGTTATTGTGTTTTGTTGAGACTCCTCTCTAGCCACTTGGCATTATTTGTGCTAACTCCTAATCAAGTTTTGTGAGTTAAATTTCAAGTTTTACAGGATCACCTATTCGACCCCCCCCCTCTAGGTGCTCTCAGACTCACGGTTGGAGTAAAACGAATTGGTGGGTTTTAAATAATTTAAACCATGTCCTATTTTGATTTTTAGGACTTAATTGAAGGAGTCTCTTGGAGATGGTAGTTAGCGGCGGTCTGCGTTGCAGCAATGGGTCGAACAAACAACACGCGCCAATAACCATCACACGATATCTTGCTGGTGCCGGCGTGTTACTGGCCCTGGAGGTCATACCATCCTCGTCATGTTTGTGTGTGTTAATGCTTAATTAACCGAGTAGCACACCACAACGATGATTTATACCTCATTACTCCCGATCTTAGAGCAAAATAACTATCAACCACATTTGGAGGCTAGAAGCACATAAGAATCTAGAAATGTACTTTCTTATTTCTGGGAAGCCACAAACATCATCCAAAAAACTTCATTATTGAACTATAACTCATAAGCAATCTAAAAGAGGGCACCGCCAATGATGGGTTGTTGGTAGAACGTTGTTGGGTTTGTCAAAGCAAGTTGGTTGAATGGCAGCAATTGTTGCAGTTGTAAGAGGGTGCCAGCGTTAGGCGCAGCGTGCAGGTAGAACGGCAACAACTGTTGTTGTGTCAAGAAGGCAACAGGGCTCACATCAGCTAGCTGGCTGAATGGTGGTAGCTGTTGCTGTTGTAAATAAGCAGCAGAGTTCAATGCTGCCAGTTGGTTGAATGGAAGAAATTGCTGGGGGTAGGCAGCAGCTAGCTGACTGAATGGTAGTTGTTGTTGCAAATAAGCAGCAGAGTTCAATGCAGCCAGTTGGTTGAATGGAAGAAACTGCTGTTGCTGAGAGTAGGCAGCAAGGTTTCCTAGCACAAGTTGTTGTAGTTGTTGTGCCTTGATGTTTTGTGCCAACAAATGCACCAAAGGTAACTGCTGTAATAGGGCTGACGGTTGTTGGAGGAACAAGGGTGATAAAGGTAAGATGCCTGCTGCGATTGCCTGTTGGATCCTGTAGGGTTGAAGAATTGGGTTTTCACATACTGAAGACACCGCTGGTGAGAGGTATGGGGGAAGAAAGGAAGCTATAGGAGCTTGTGAGCATTGTGGGAAAATGGTTGCGGTAGCAGCACTTGCAGAAAGACCAAGGAGCATAAGGAAGCAAAATATTTTGGCTGCCATTGTTGGTACACTATTGTGCTTTCTATGTTGCTAGTTGGTCTCAATAATATGTGTGATGTATTAGCTACTAATCTAAGAGATATTTATACACATATCAGTCCTTGTGCTTGTGCAAGATTACTTTTGGATTTTGCAAAAAGAACATTAGTAAGATAAGGTAGAGATGACATGGTATCTAGTTGGTTTTGACATTTAGTGATTACTTTGTTGGGTTATAATTTATACGTAAGCAAGACAAACTTGATAAAATACAATAAATAAGTGGTTTTTCCTCTCGTTATTGTCCAAATACATGGGTGACAATGGTGTGATGTCCTTTACACATGTGTAACGATAGCCACATATGTGTTGCTTGGTTTGGCTATTTTGCACTAGAAAAAAATCATGGCACGATTCACCAATGTTAATTTTAGTGTGGTTAACTTATGTAATAATCGGTTTAAAGAATCACTCAATCCCCACTGATAGAAATTTAGGTACTTTTAGTTGCATTTTAATCTAGAAAGTTGATACTATTTTTTGATGTCAATAGAAAGGTGCACATGTGATTTAAGCATAATGAATATGAGAAAAATAAATAGTAACATATAAGGAATACATTGTTAGTTGATATAATCGTACTGGTTGTAATAGTGCAGCGTTGTTGCTATGTCGACTCAATCACAACAACAAAAACACTAGGAAGAAGCGGAGGAAGTAAGGAGTTATGTCGCTGATATTTCCCAAGAACACGATTATCGTCCTTCATCTGAGTAGATAAACACTTAGCCGATATTCATTTTGGAGGCCCGATCTCATGAACTCGTGTACGTAAGTGCTGTAATGGAGTACTCATCTGATAGTTGAGTTGTGACAGAGAAGTATTGGAGAGCAAATGAGAGGATGGTGTTTATATTGGCGAGTCAGGAGACCTAAATAGTTAGGGTGAGACTGGAGAACAAGAGAGCTAAAATGGCATGTGAGATCAATGGTCAGGTAACTCTGTGTCATCAAGATATAACTTCTTAATTAAGTTAAATTGTGAAAATTCTAGTGTTGCATTCAAAAACTCATGCGCTCTAACTACAACAATAGTTTATCTATCTATCCACAACAATGCTACATCGTACCACGACCATGACTGCGATCATGCTGCACCATACCATGCCTCACCTTGCAACGCCACGCCTTGTCTTGGCGGAGGCGGCGCACGCGTGAGTGTGACGCACCTTTACCTTTCTCTCAACCACTGAAGGAATATAGATAGGTCCATCTACATAAACCATGTAACTGTCCCATCGACCGTCTGTACGGAGCTAAAGGATCATACATAGTTAGTTTAATCTTGTCTTTCAGAATTATTAAATACTTTAAATGAGCCAAGCCCATAAACTACATATTAGACAAATTTAAATCCACTACTCTTTGATATATAAGGGTTTTGGTGGAGGCTGTTAAGTTGACCATCCATCTAGAACAGGGATTACACATTCACATCTGAACAATAGACTATATCTTGAATTGACAGTTTTGTATGAAGTGAGTTTCACCAAAGTTCTTATCTAGTACTAGACTATTACAAGAATCCCCTTGGTTTGAAGCATATAAGTCAAACTCCGAGACCTTTCATGAGTATATAAATATTGCCCACATATCATAGATTGTGACTAGCAGTCAAACTCATATAGGTGTTGTTGGGGACTTGTTCTCAAATGCTATGAATCAAGAACAAGGCAACATAAAATGTTAAATATCAAAAGTCCTTCTTCCTTCAAATCATTATTTCCCTTCGGATGTAATGAATTTAAGACGAAGGTCATGAAGGACGTACCTTCATGATCGTGATAAAAAAATGGAAAACATTCAAACAAAATACAGAAAATAATATAATTTCTGTAAATCTTATTATTAATCTATTTCTATTTATATTACTTATGTAAACAAAGATAAATTACAAATGTACCTTCGACTCGAAGGAAAGAAAATACAGGTGTGACGCAAAAGTCAATGCTAAGTCAGCGTCCCCAGTATGGGAATACTGTTCACCTATTTATAGGCACGGGTCACAGCCCATGCAAAATTACATTAATGCCCTTTACATTTATCAATAACTCTATAGTAATTCATCGAGGTCTAGTTTGGCTTTTCATCTTTAAGTCGGTTTCCCTTTCCCGCCGTAATGCCGAAGCTCCTCTGCATATAACTTCGTGATCATCTTATCCTTCGTCGTGATCGCCGTCCCAGTCAAGCTTCGTCTTGACCATGCTTCTGTATACCCGCAACCTGATTCCGAAGATACCTGCTCGCATACTTAGAAAACATTGTCAAATCACGTTTTTGAGGACCTTCGGAGGCCGAAGGTCCCTAACAGTAGCCCCTCGCAATATTAATTTTGCTGTAATGATAAATTTATATTGCGATATGGACGGAGGCTTTGAGCCGAAGGTCCGAAAAAACACCTTCCCTTTGCTAGAATAGCAACAGGCTTTGATAAGCGGGACCCTCCAGTTTTCGATATAATGGGTGTATAAATAGGGGCTCGCTACAATTTATTTGGCACGCTCTCCTGCCATCTGTTTTGCCTGCTCAAATAGTTTTCTGCCCATAAATATTTGGTTGCCTCCCTAGTTTTAAGCTTTGGAAGCGAGAGGCAAGAATTCTGAAGGGATGTCTGAGGAGAGGAAGGTTGCTGCCGAAATGAAGCTGAGCCTTTCTGAAGAGATGCATCTGTGTTTTCTTGAGTCAATAGCAAAGACGAATACGGAGAAGATTACAAGAGAGATTTTAGAAGGTTTATCTGAAGATACTGGTGATAGTGACAGTTATGATGCAGACAGTGGGGGTGAAGATTCCGAAGATCGACCATGGCGACCAAGCCATTCAGTCTTCGGAAAATCAACTATTGGGCAAAGTCACCTTGAAAACATGAGGGGGAGATATTTTCGAGATATGTCCATTGTGAGAGCAGATGCCGGAGAAAGAACTGTGCCGACTCCCGAAGATGATGAAGTCGTTATCTTTCGAAGCTTTTTAAAAGCTGGGCTACGATTCCCTATAAGCAGATTTGTGGTACAAGTTCTGAAAATATATCAGGTTTACCTTCATCAACTTACCCCTGAAGCAATAATAAGAATGGGAATCTTCGTCTGGGCTGTGAAGAGTCAGGGCCTAGAGCCAAGTGCGAAAAGCTTTTGCAATATACATGAATTGTTATACGAAACGAAGCCCTGGGGTAAAGAGCAATATCATAACGACTTTGGTTGCTACAACTTCGGTCCTCGCTCTGGATCAAGTTGTCTCGTGCCCACCTTTCGGAAGAGATGGCCCGGAGAATGGATGAAAGAATGGTTCTATGTAAAAAATGATTTGAGGGTTCGAGAAGATATTAAGGATGTCATCATGTGCCCCATCTGGCAGCGCTTCGGACTCCGGAAACCGAAGGTAGAAATGGATGAAGTAGCCGAAGAATGCCAACGGGCCTTCGGCGTAGTCTGCTCTTTTATTGGGACAAGGGATTTAACACAAGAACACATTGCCTTTAGGGTGTGGCCTCTTGCAGATAATTGGGAAATGCCGAAAGAAACTGTTAAAGAAACTGATGAAGGTGGGCTAGTCAGACTGAAGTATACATTCAAGTACGGAGACAAGTTCGTTGAACCAGATGATGATTGGTTAAAGAGTATTGAGACTGTAAGTGATGAATTGCTTGGGGTATATTCGAAGGCCGAAGACACTGCATTGTCAGTGGCCTTCGGAGGCCGAAAAAAGAAAAGACTTAACCGAGTGTTTGATGCAGTCGGGTTTGTCTACCCCGACTATCGCTATCCAATACGGGGGCAAAAAAGAAAAGGGACAACTTCCGCGAAAGAAACAGCTGCAGCTGTTTCTAGCGAGCCAGCGCCGAAAAGAAAAAGGATAAAAGTTCTTACACACCGGCCACGCTATATTGAACCAGCCACGGTGCCTGAGTTCACCGGTGAGACCTCTTCGGCCACCGAGGCTAAAGAGCCAACCCTGCTGCCAGAAGTCATAGAAATGGCCAAAGTGGCAGCGATAGAAAAGATGGAAGAAACAAAGACGGAAGAAGCGAAAGCATCAGCTGAGGGAGTGAAAATATTAGAAATTTTAAGTCCTTCAGAAGAAGTTGAAGCAGCAAAAATTAAAAAGGGGCCAACAGTGACCCCAAAAAGAAAAAGAATGGTTAATGTGTTAGATGTTTTGGAAACAATTAAACTTCCAAGCACAACCCCAAAGAAGACTGCTGAAACTTCTGAGGCGCTTGCTGAAGTATCCGTTGCTAAAGCTCCGAAGCAACAGACTGGAGTTGAAACCGGGCCTTCAGAACCAACCAAGGTAATACCTTTGGAAGCAGAAGAAGCAAAAATTGCAAAGGCAACCAAAGAAATGAAAATGTCAGAGGCAACTTTGGTCGAAGAAATTGATACCGCTGCCCCCGAAGCATCTTCCAAAATATACGATTATATCGTGCGACATGCTTCGGGGAAAAAGTTACCGGAAGAAGAAGTTTTTGAAGCTAATCACTATGCCAAAGAATTGAAATATCCGAAGGGGGCACTAGTGTTCAATGGGACGAACAAAGAAGATTTCCTATACTGCCTCCCAGACAACAAAGAACTATCCGTCTGTCGGGAGATGGCTAGGAGTATGGGGTTTCCGAAGCTCGAAGCTGGATTATGTGCTATGACGAAGGAGGATCTCGCGGATAGTCTTGCGTACAATAGCCTGAAGGTATGGGAATTGAGCGTTTGGAATTTTTATAATTCATGACTCATTCTTTTATTCTTATACCAACTCTTTTACATATAGGGTTTAATTCTGAGCAACGCATTGAGAGCACAAAAGAATGCCGAAGACGAGAGCTATGAAATTGCGTTCAACAACCTACGATCAGAAGTTATTAAACTAAGAAACGAAGCTCTGGAAAAGGATAAAATTCTGCTTACATTGATAGACAAGGTAAAAAAGGACGAAGCTGCCTCAAAGGCTCAGGCCGAAGCCCAAAAACATGAAATTAAAGATCTTCAGAAACAGCTAGCTAGAGCTAAAGAAGAACGTATACTTGAAGAAACAAAACGAGAGCTTAGTGATCAATTGGCCAATCATTTAGAGATAAGTGTTAAGGAGCTTCGTGCATCCCAGAGAAAATGCTATGTTAAATCCATAGAGTGCGTCAAGAAGATAAAATCCAGCTTCGCCAGCGTTGGCGCATTCTCTAGTGAAGAGAATTTCTCAAGGGGCAATCCTGAAGGTCCAATGGAATGGATCAGTCACGAAGCAGAGGCCTTCGAGGAAATCCTGAATAGCCGCGGTGACATCTGCGCTTTTTCGGGTGCTAGAGGGATTGCTGCTGTTTTGGAGAAGAAAGGTTGCGAGCATGTAAGATCCTTGGCTCAGTCCGAAGCTACCTTGTCCTCTGAAGACATTAAAGACCCCTCGCCCGAAGCAAGCATGGTCGGCGGGAAGTTCTTCACCGATATCTGGGACAATGGCGGCCGAGAAATGGCAAGAAATTATTCAAAAGAGTGAAAAAGGCATCCACGATGCCAGAAAAGTAGCAGAAGCTGCGGAAAAAAGTGCAGAGCCCGAAGGGCAAATAGGTATTAATTAGTGGTTTTTATTATGCTGTAATTTTTAATTCCAGACTTTGTTCATGGTTTGTAATAGTAATATAGTCGTATCTTCTCTTCCCTCAGAACCTGCTGAGGCATCTCCGGGCCCCCACCCGAAGGGGGACGATGAAATTAGAAAAATGGCCGAAGCCATTATGGACAAGGTTGTCGACCAGCTATTGAATGAAGCTGCAGAAATAGTGCTTAAGGAGGATTGAATGTTACTGTAGAAACATTTAGAACGTAACATGTGTAATATATTGTAACCTTGAATGTAATATATAATCTATAGTTTAATTCTTTACGATGCATGAAATTTTGCATACATACCATTTTTTGAGCCTTCGGCGAAAAAACACCTTCCCTTCTTTTCATGCTTCGTGAAGAAAGTTCTTTCTATATCACAAGAATTTGCTTACTTCTCTGATGAAAAATGTCCAAGCTTCGTGAAATATTCTCCGAAGCTATAAAAAAGTTTTGTGTGGCATCTCCAATGAGGCTACACTTCATCTCGATTTGTCTTGTGCTTTAGCACGATTTTCTCTTTTCCAAAATATTCTCCGAAGACCAACACTGTATCCCCTTCTTGTTCCACATGCAATATGTTGTATGATGCTTATGTTATGCAGAATGATGTGATGATGTTATGTTATGCAAAATGATATTTGTGCCGCAGATACACATCCCTGTAATAGAGCACACACACTTTTTATCTCAGCGCTGACTTTTCGCTGTAAGCCTCCCTTAGGAGCTTCTTCGCCTTTTACTTTCAGCGGAATCAGCGTTTATTTTTCGCTGTAAGCCTCCTTTAGGAGCTTCTTCGCCTTTTACTTTCAGCGGAATCAGCGTTTATTTTTCGCTGTAAGCCTCCCTTAGGAGCTTCTTCGCCTTTTACTTTCGGCGGAATCAGCGCTTATTTTTCGCTGTAGTTTCAGAAAACTTACTCTGCGTTCCCTTAGGAACGACTTTTTACTGTTTCGAGGAATTTGTACTATGTCCGTTAAGACAAATGTTTGATAATACAAAGGTCCTTCATGCCACCATAAATTTGTATACTTCGGCAGATCAAGCCTATGGAAAAGACATATTTTTATTATGGTAATAGACGAAAGTGTTACAATAAATCGAAAAACGATAAAAGACACTTAAACTTCTCATAATTGTTCCTTACTAACAAAAAGGTAATACTGAATGTAAGAATGCGAAAGAAATGCTGTTGAAGTAGGATATTCATCAATAAATGTGCTTCGACTCTGGCACAGTGCTGTTGACTGTGCGAGCTTCGGACTCCTCTCTGAAATCCCTCTGAAGGTGATTGTGCTGGCTCCCTTCTGGCTGCTGTGCTCGCTGCGTCGGCGGCGGTGGTGGAGGATGCTGCCAAGATGCTTGGGGTTGGCTTGCCGAAGCGACAGAAACTGCAGGGTGGTTGCCTACATATTCTGGAATATAAGGCGAATGATACGAAGCAGTATGCATGACCTGCTTCGGCTGACTTTGTTGCGCAGCTGCTTCTGCTATCTCCTTCTGCTTCTGGATGGTGACGTGACACATCCTGGTGGTATGGCCCTTATCTTCACCACAGAATAGGCAATAAATTTTTCTTGGCTGATCTCCAAACCTTCCCCCGAAGCCCCTAGCGCCTCTGCCTCTTGGCGCTGGCGGCCGAAAAGAACTTTGCTGGTGGCCCGAAGCTTGTGAAGAGTATTGTGGCCTTTGCTGCTGACTCCCTCGATCATCAGTTTGAGCAGAGTTATGAATTGACCTAACGTGCCTCGGGTGAAATCTTCCTCCGAAGCCCCTGGTCATTTCAGAGAACCTGAATGCTTCCTCCCTTCTTTGGCGGAAGTCATTGTCAGCTCGAATGTATTCGTCCATCTTTTGGAGCAGCTTCTCCAACGTTTGTGGTGGCTTCCTGGCAAAGTACTGTGCTGAAGGTCCCGGCCGAAGCCCCTTAATCATGGCCTCAATGACAATTTCATTGGGCACTGTTGGCGCTTGTGCCCTCAGACGTAGAAACCTTTGGACGTACGCCTGGAGGTATTCTTCGTGGTCCTGGGTACACTGAAATAAAGCTTGAGCAGTGACTGGCTTCGTCTGAAACCCTTGGAAGCTAGTTATCAGCATATCCTTCAACTTCTGCCAAGAAGTGATTGTCCCTGGCCGAAGAGAAGAGTACCAGGTCTGAGCAACGCTCTTGACGGCCATGACAAAAGATTTTGCCATGACTGCCGTATTGCCACCATACGAAGATATGGTTGCTTCATAGCTCATCAGGAATTGCTTCGAGTCTGTATGACCGTCATACATGGGGAGCTAGGGTGGCTTGTAAGACTGGGGCCATGGTGTAGCCTGCAATTCTGTTGAGAGAGGAGAAGCATCATCAAAAGCAAAGTTTCCATGATGGAAATCTTCATACCAGTCGTCCTCATTGTGGAAGCCTTCCTGATGGAGCTCTCTGCGTGGAGGCCTTCGGCTCTGATCATCTTGAACAAGATGACGAACCTCTTCAGAAGCTTCGTCTATCTATCTCTGAAGATCAGCTAGACGAGCCATCTTCTCCTTCTTGCACTGCACCTGTTGCTGAAGGATCTCCAGGTTTTGGATCTCCTGATCCAGGTCATCCTCCAGAGGTGTTGGACTAACAGTCTTCCTCTTCTGGCTTCGGGCCTCTCTAAGAGAAAGGACGTCCTGATTGGGATCCAGCGGCTGTAAAGTACCAGCCCCTGTCGCTGAAGCTTTTTTCGGCGGCATGACGAAGGTGATGCTTGCCGAAAGTGTTCAAGACTCAAAAAATGGAAGTGAGTTCACTGGAAGTGGGCGCCAATGTTGGGGACTTGTTCTCAAATGCTATGAATCAAGAACAAGGCAACATAAAATGTTAAATATCAAAAGTCCTTCGTCCTTCAAATCATTATTTCCCTTCGGATGTAATGAATTTAAGACGAAGGTCATGAAGGACGTACCTTCATGATCGTGATAAAAAAAATGGAAAACATTCAAACAAAATACAGAAAATAATATAATTTCTGTAAATCTTATTATTAATCTGTTTCTATTTATATTACTTATGTAAACAAAGATAAATTACAAATGTACCTTCGACTCGAAGGAAAGAAAATACAGGTGTGACGCAAAAGTGAATGCTAAGTCAGCGTCCCCAGTACGGGAATACTGTTCACCTATTTATAGGCACGGGTCACAGCCCATGCAAAATTACATTAATGCTCTTTACATTTATCAATAACTCTATAGTAATTCTTCGAGGTCTAGTTTGGCTTTTCATCTTTAAGTCGGTTTCCCTTTCCCGCCGTAATGCCGAAGCTCCTCTGCATATAGCTTCGTGATCATCTTATCCTTCGTCGTGATCGTCGTCCCAGTCAAGCTTCGTCTTGACCATGCTTCTGTATACCCGCAACCTGATTCCGAAGATACATGCTCGCATACTTAGAAAACATTGTCAAATCACGTTTTTGAGGACCTTCGGAGGCCGAAGGTCCCCAACAGGTGTGTTCCTTCTAAGATGTTCTATAAGATAACATCCCTGCTTAGATAAGTCACTCAAATCATATTAAGATTTTAGTTAGCCTATCGTACATCAAAGGAGAAATGTGCATATGAAATTACCTAGATTTTATTTAAGGAGTCTCTCCATCGGTCATTCTCTAGCTTGTTTCACTATTCTACTTCATGAGATCTCCAATCACATAGAAAATGCTACTATTATGGAATGACATTAAGTGGGTCTCAAGTCCATCTTCCTCGATGCACGACAATGGTCTGGATGTAGGCGTATTCTAGGCCCTCCACACTATCGTAGAGGTTGTCGGTGCTGCCGACCATGCCCTTATTCCCCTGCAGTTTGACGGTCGCGCCGACGAGCAGGATGAGTAGGGAGAAGAAGTCGACCACATTCTTTCTCGCCTCCGCGAACAGCAGGTGATGAGCCTTCCTATCGATGGCAATCTTCATATCATGCTGAGCGTCATTGTCGTGTTAGTTGCTGCCATCAAATCGAACTAGCAAGCTGGAGCTCTGGCTTCTAATAGATTCCTATCTCTCTTGTTGGTGGAGAGTAACCAACAACTGCTGGCCCGCTACCCTATCTACCGGACAACGTGATCACGTGAAGGCCTACTACTCCATCAGCAGGACAACGAGATCATGTGAAAGATTGTCTCTGGCGAACATGGACGATGACAGAGCGACGATGACATTGCTGCGGTGAAGCGGATAATTAACTAAATAATGTGATTATAGAACTCAGTTGGAGTAAAACGAATTGGTGGGTCTTAAATAATTTAAACCGTGTCCTATTTTGATTTTTAGGACTCAATTGTAGGAGTCTCTTGGAGATGGTAGTTAGCGGCGGTCTCCGTTGCAACAATAGGTCGAACAAATAGCACGCGCCAAAAACCATCACACGATATCTTACTCGATGCCGACCGGTTACTGACCCTGGCGAGTACAGTGCCCCCCGTGGCTAGGACCTCGTTGAAACTTGAAAGGATACGCTCCTATACCACGCTAGACACGAGAGCAAGGGCCAATGGGGGCACCGCAGGCGGGGGGCTTGGGAACGGCCGGCGCCGCGGCGCGCGATGCCATCGTGGTCGCGTCCGTGCATTAAATTGCCATAATTTTTTATGTTAAGCTTGTCTAAGGCGCTCAAATTCAACACTATAGTTTGCCACGTTTAAAAGAATCTTGTTACACTTATACTAGTTATTGACGAGCATTTTCTATAACTGTGGCTTCAAACCAACACATGCCTCAAACTTATCTAACCTTAGACATGACAAACTATGATAAGTTAGACAACAAACCAAATAACCCCTAAATCCAAACATAGCTACAGCAACTAATCGATCAGGGTCCTCGATTAGAAATACATTAAATTGGATGCGGAATCCACACTGGAACCGTGAATGGGCTACATCGGAATCCTCCTGATCACAGCCCCGGCGGCAACCTGAGGCTACTCTCAAAAGAAAATTCGCTCAATCCTCTACTTCGGCATCCTCCTCCTGATCACAGCGCCGTACCTCCCGGCGGCAACCTGTGAACGACAACGATAAATCAACAAAAGCTCAAACCTTGAGAAAACCAGAGCTGACAACTGAGAGATCGATGGCCGAGAGCCCGAGACAGCTTACGGGAGGCCGGCGTTTCCTGGCCGTGGCGGCGTCGTCTTCCTTCACCGGAACCCTCTGGAACGCAGCCAGGTCCGTCTTCCTCCTCGCACCGGCAGCCGCAGACCCGCCGCCTGGTGCAGCTCGCCTCTTCTTTCCTGCCTGCTGGCTGCCACCACTCTCCTCGGGGTCCTTGAGCAATGAATGAGCATGGAGCACAGTCCATCAAACGTGTCGTTAGGCAAGATCAAGATGCCCCTACTGCCAGTCGATCTGCCACTACTGCTCAGAGTTGAATCTGAAACGGCTGCCATACGGAGAGTGAGATCACTTACGGAAGACTCGATGGGTTCATCATCCGAGTCAAGGGCCCGCTGCTCCTCCGTCGTCGTCGAACGCTTCTGCTTCTCAAACACGCCGAGTGCATCAGTCTGCAGATTCTCCGAGCTTGTTCTTTCCCTGGTCAGGCTTTTCTTTTCCTGGAGCTGCGCAACAAGGTTACTCGGCTTGTCAGCTTGAAGAAATTATCATCAGTTGATATCCTACTTTTTCTTCAGCGGAAAACTCGATCTGTGGACTGTGGTGGTAGTTAATTTGTGATGCATTTTTTTTTCAACCAGAGGTTCTTCAGACTGGATAGAAATTGAAGTTCAGAATGTTGGACAGTTTGAAGAAACAGTTTGTCAAGGAGTTTCTTACTATCGCTTCCTCGATATTTTGCTGCACGCAAGCGTGAAATGCCCTCTTGTCGTCCCCCTCGACAAACTCATGGAGTGCGCTGTTGAAATCGTCTATAGGAAGGACCTGCGGTTTCTGGAAAAGCAAGGATGGGACGAAAAAAAAGTACAGAATTTTGCATCAACCTTCATCGCGCAATCATGTAGTAATCGAATGGTGGACGACCTATGCACAAAAAAGAGGAAAGAAAGAAAGAAAGAAAAGAAAAGAAAAGAAGAGAAGAGAAGAAGACATCTTGTTTGAGTAGTACTAGAAAGGAAAGGATCAGGAGGAAGTTGGGTACAATGTTACTGTCTGCGATAAGTGCTTCAACCGTCTGCTGGTTGAGCTCATTTGGACAAAGATCTTCAGAAATGTTGCAGCTTTCTACAATATATAGAAAGAACAAGTTCAGTAGCCCGCGTCCGCGTTGCTCAACTATTGAACTAAGATTGGTTTGCTAGGTAAGCAATACTAGAAAAAGATGGAATGCCAAATCTTGTGTCTAGTTGTATTAAGCAGAAGTGCCGACCACATAAGGCAATACAATAAAAGAGACAGCCTGAAAATACACTCAGCTTGAATTTGTTAAATGTATTCAAATTTTAAACTTGCGATATAGCCAGTATTATACTTTTCATTAACCAATCTATAATGTTGATTGTTGATATGCTCACAATAAGATAGTAATATGGCCACGTTAACAATAAATTGATTGGCAAACTAAAAAAGTATTCTAAAACAGAAACTCAACACAAGTACCACCCTGGTCCCATATGAGCGTACCCTAGCATTACTCTCTCATGTATTGTTTTCATAGGAAACAATAATAGGCATACCTTGCATAGTTTGATGCCTTTGCCTTGATCTTGTAAGAAGAAGTATGTCTTGTGGGTTTACAACCTACAAGAGCATTGATATGCAACAGTAGTAACTAAAAGGATTACATCACATTTAAATTATTCCATTTTAATTAGTTTATGAGGTACCTTGCCCACGTAGTGCTGACCAAATTGCTTTGAATTTATCGTTGAAAGCCCAGTGTGATGCACCTGAAGAACAATTCAATCTCTTTTCTGTTTACAACATTGTGGGACAAAACTGCCATAAAGAGCTCCTGATTTACCTTTATTCTAACCAGTGGAAGCTTGGGCTTTGATCCACTACTGGATGCTTCTTCCCTACTCTTATCAATAAGGTTGCTCACCTAAAGCCACTCTGCCGTCAGTATTTAGTACAACAAATATCCAACAACTGAAGCTTCATTGTTCAAAGATCTGATTGTTCTGTTCTCGATTTAATTTAACCAGTCATGGGAACATATTCTTGGAAACAGACGTTTTTTTTACAAAAATACAAGGTATTAGTTGGGGACTTACAACTTTGTGCAAATGCTCATGAATGGATGCTTCATCACCAGGATCAACATCAACCTGGTCCTCCAGTACAACCTGCATGACATTCTCTTGATGTAGTTCACTTGAGCAAACACAAGTAAGAGCTGGATTACCTCTGCATACTCAAAAGGTCTAACAGACTGCAGAGGTATTTTGGTTGTCCTGTACTCTCTCCCCTATTCAAGGGCAACATGATAAACTAAATAAATGAAAAAAAGAAGATATTTGAATGTTAGCGTAGCACGTTGCACCAGTACTAACCTTGATTTCCAGAAAGAGCGCATGTTTTGGATTTGCTTCAGTATTGATCAGTGAGGTAGCAATTGAGGAACCTGGTTGGGTGATATGGAAACCCATTCCAGGAACCTCCTGTGAGTAGTTGATAGAAGGAAAACAAAGTTAAAATTAAATACAAAAGCGGAAAGACAGAACACTTGACTAAAAATACATATGCTAAATTGCACCTCTTGCCCTCTTTTTAAATACTAATATGTCTTGTTTTACCTGTGGATCAATCAGTTTTACCTGTGGATCAATCAGACATTCATGCTCATGGCCCCAAATTACCATGTCCACAAAACGTGGCAGAAGGAGCTCACTGATAGCGTCTCCAGGACTTCCCCGTGTCCTACACAGAAGTACAGAGAATGACATCTGATCAGGAAGCAAAACTGCAAAAAATTAAAATTACAAAGTGGTCATAAAATCTTCATAGATGATCTCAGTCGGAGATTGTGCACCTCTTTTGGTGAAGGACCAAGATGTTGAACCAGTCAGAGGATGGTGTCTCATCTTGGAATTCAGGTTGCATCCAGTTAACTGCACCAGGCTCCTGATGAAGAATAATACATTACACATATAAACAAATGTATGAGACTAGCTTGCACAGAACTTAGGGAAGCTATATGGTGAAGTACATGTAGCATTCTTTTCAGTCTCCCATCCTTAATGTTGCCAAGTCCATACATGGCAATATAAGTTTCACCCTAAAATAAAACAAACAATTCGTCAGCGTTTAATCAGTACTCCCTCTGTCTTAGAATATAAGTCGTAACCACTTTTTGTTCTTGTCCCACAATATAAGACGTGTTCTTTATATGCACACGTACATCGATGCAGTGGTGTAGAGAGAATTAAATGTATTTCTTGGCCTTTGAACCAATACTGGTTACACCTTATATAACAAGACAGAGGGAGTAATAATTGAGTTTGGTTGACATTTCATGGAATACAAAACTCCAATAAGTGGATATACCTTTCTGATTACTACTGGATAAACTGTTACTTTGCCAACGCCGGTGCATCCAAGATCTGTCTTGCCGAAATAATTCAAAAAATTTCCTGCTGTCAATATATCGTTCACTGACAGGTTATCCTACAAGAACACAAATAAGTGTATAACTTATAAGTGAACGTACAAAAAAATGCTACCACCGTTTCTTTTTAGAAGGCGTGCAATAACTTCACAATTCAAATTTGATAAACTCTGACTAACAATTAACTTAGCACATTTGAAGAGTTTTGAGGTAAGACTGATATCAGTGGATCCATATAAAGTGCTTATGTTAGTTTGATTATGATTTATTGTTATGACTATAAACAATGTGATCCAACATAAACCTAATGGGGTACACCTTGTATCTGAAGAGAGAGAGAGAGAGAGAGAGAGAGAGAGAGAGAGAGTATTTATCTGTTTTTAACAGAGAAACGTGAAGGAAACGAAATCATAATTCATAATGTCCATACAGTTCCAGTAGGATAATCTTGGTCCCCATGGATGGTGAACACGGGCAAGCCAATTTTGTAGTTTGGGTCTTCATAATTCACTTGACAAAACCTGAAAAAAAATCACTACTTGACAATTAGACTGGAACACAGCTAGTCATAGAATCATCTTCGGGAGTTGACAGAGAGAGAATGATGGATTGCCGAACCTGTTCTGGAGGCTGGCTGCTTGATCACTAATCACCTGAAACTGGACTGGGCAGTCGTTCATGCAATAGCGCCGCAGGATCTCAATGGCCTTCACCAACGTCGAATTGGAAGGCTTGTTCTCATGAAACAAATTGCCACAAAGGAGTAGGAAATCCACCTGTAATCGAATGATGTATTGTGACATGACTTGTAATCATCTAAAAATACCAACACTCTTTGCAAGAGGCGTTGAGTTTAGACTGTGAAAAACATTGTATAATCTTTCATAAAGTGCAATATGTATGTGCATCGCAAAAGAGACACAAAAATAGAATAATCTTTATTTTGACAAGATCCTTACGTACCTTGTTTTTTACAGCCAATGAGCAGATCTCTTCAAACGTGTCGAAGGAGTCAAATCCGCGCACCTCGTCCTTCTCGAGGTAGCCAAGGTGACAATCTGTCGCCACAAGCACGCGCAGACTGTTGCCCCCCTTTTCTTCCCTAGAAAACACGATTCAAAAGTTAACTAAGATATTGTCATTTGCATGTGTATGATAGTCGTCTTCTTAACGAAATGATTCATATGAAAATTCTTCTTGATAAAATGGTGCATATATAGCTCTCTCTTGGAGAGAGAGAAAAAAATGTAGGTACGATTTTAGCAGCCATGTTCCCAAAAGGAATGAAAATGTGAAACAGGAAAGAAAACAAAAACACGGAAAGATACTTTATAATGTTTTTATACAATCTATACTACTTATTAAAAATCTAAGGAATATGTTGTCGTGGTTCTGTCTCTAATCATTAGCGGATCCAAGGGGGGCTGGGGCTCAGCCCCCTACATGTAGAGGAAAATAGAGAAGAAAGAAGGAAAAAATAGAGAGAAGAACTCCATTGGAGAGTGAGGTGGAGATTAGAAGAGAATGGAGAAGAAAGAAGTTTGTGTTGTCTCTACCGCACGTCATCGGAAAGTTAGCCTGCCCGCCGGCGAAGACAGCACTTACCAATACGTCTCATTGAATGCCATGCGGTCGTCGGCCTGGTAGGCAGAGGCCTCTGCCTGTTCTCCACTGTGAGGGGCCACGGCGCTTCCGCTGGTCACAATGCCAGTCGCAAAATCAAAACCAGAATCCGCGCTCTGATCTTGCTCCATTAATATTGCGCGCGGATAGCAGGAGACAGGGAGCGGAAGGTGAAATTGGCGTGGAAGAGAGCGAGGGAGGGAGAGGGGCATGAGTAGCTTCCTCCGTAAGCTTGAGCACTGATGAGCTTGTAAGGCTTCTTTCGTAAGGCATGCATGCACCCGTGCCAGCTCTTCAGTATACTTGGGAGCTTGACGCAAAAACAGTTTAATAGTGGTTCTGAACTTTGGCATTTCCAAGACCACTTAGTATATATTTGCAATCCCATTTGATGGGAATTTCATGTGTGAAACGTTGAAGTGTATACGTGAATTGTCTACATTCTCCTAACATTTTAAGTTTTTACTAGATATGTGCCCGTGCATTGCGACGGAACACAAATTAACGAGCCTCAATTGCTCAAGGTTTTAGCGACGGACGGCGTGAACGCAATAGTGACGGGAGCCCTCATGGAGAACAGTGCATTGTTGCAGAGAAGCACGAGTCTGAGCACACTATGGGCTCCATCGTCGTGTTGTGGGGCTGCCATTGCCACGAGCTCCATATATAAAATGGGTTGTTCAGATCATAATAACTAAAACAATGATGTCCCAAGACTTTTGCTACTACATTCAAAGACTCATGCAATATTGACAGTGCATTGTTGCAACGAGAACATATAATACCACGATAACTTATATACAAAATATGTGTTATATTGTTATGAGAAAATATTTCATAATCTATTTGTGGGCTACTTTAATTTAGATGTTTCACTACTACAAATTCCCCCACATGGCCATAACTTGTAGAAAGAGATAGCTAATGGTAATCATACATAATATTGTTTTGCCAATTATATTATATGTAATAAAAATCATAGAAAAAGATAAAATTGCTAAGAAGTTGGTACGGAGAAAATTCTATTTTAAGTCATGGCCGAATTGTATGTCTCACTTAAAAATATCCTCTGTCTATTCAAAGTGTTCCTTACTGTACACAATTTTATATTTATTTGAAAACATGATAATCATTTTCGAGAACCTCTTATATGGCATGTGCTTTAGAACAAAATAACATGTCTTTACCAGAATATATTCGCATCACAAAAAATATATGAATTACCAATCCAGTCTTGCGCCTCATTTTGTTTAATAATTAATTCATAAAAGATGTGTTGTTGTCAAACAAATGAGAGAACATAGAATCAGAAAATGGTTCGACTAACTTTAACAGAACTTCGTAGATTACAAGAGAATGAACACATCCATGAGGGATGATAAGGTCTTCCTTCATATAAAGTAGATTCTCAAGTGAAGTTGTCCATACTTCACGAATTTCATGGACAAGCTGTTGTTGCATAGCCATTAGGAATTCTCCATTGGTGTCACCTTAAAGGACCTGGCATCATGATAGGTTGTGTTTTCATTGTATAGTCCACATATAAAAAACTCCGAGAAGCAAATAATAAGCATGTTCATCATTTGTTAGAAATTAACATGGATAACTCTCTTGTGCCCAGTCCCATCCTGGTAAGAGTAAGTAACAGGAACTCTGGAAGTGGTTCATCTGGAATGTGACATAAAAATGGTTATCAGCTAGGAAGAAATTTTATCAAAAAATTTGTGACTTACAGTAGATTGATTAATTTAAAGTTGAGTACTCGTATCAGAATGTGGCAGTACACGCATGATCATAAGAGAGTAGTGCATTGCAGGTCAATGGCGATGGCAGCCTCCGCCTTGGCCCCATAAACCAGCTTCTGCATTGCAGGTCAAGTAGGAACGTTAGACAACGCTCAGTAATGTCTAGCTATGCCTATACCAGTTTAGGCAATCAAAACAGTAAAGTATGAACCTTGATTCGGGAGAGATGAACTGCACCAAAGCACATTGGGCATGGCTCGCAGGACGCGTAAATTTCGCAGTCAGAGAGCTCGATTTTCCCGAGCTTTTTGCAAGCCTAAAATATGGGCATACAGAGACCATCAAGCACATAGCGAATAATGAAATTAACTGCCAGACAGATTGCAAAAAGAGATTAAAGTAATGATAATTTTACTGAGATCGACTGCTAATGGTAGCCTTCAGGTAATTTACCTCTCTAATTGCAGTTACTTCAGCATGCGCAGTAGGGTCAGTGTGCTTCAGAACCATGTTATGGCAGCTAACTATCACTTCATCATTGCGGATGACAACTGCTCCAAATAGACCTCCGTCACCGCAATCGACTCCTCGGTATGCTTCTTCCACTGTTTTTGTCAAGAATTTGTGATCCCTGTCTTGCACACCTGCAAAATTCACCACAATGCAGGTCTTAGATCAGTTTTCTTGTTGTCGTTACATAAAAGCAAGTTGGCATAACTTGGACAACTACTTTGAAACATACAGTTTTTGTTCTCAGTACTTGAATTTGTGAATGTGTTTACTTTACCTTACTAACTTTTATCCAAACGTAAAGTTGAGCACAACACAGAAATGGAAATGGAACACAGTAAAAAGGAATATTGCCAGGATACACCAAAAACAACAGGTAAAGAAGGTGTCACTGGGAGAGTGAAGTCCCAAACAGTAAGGCTTAACTTCAAGCGAACTGAAATATTGTTTATAACATCTTCATCCATCATGTGTCCAAATCCATTATTCTCTTGACAGTCCTGGAGTGCTGGATTATCCAACACCCTCCTTAGTACAGTAGAAGCAGATGTTAGTCTTTGTACCTAAATGTTATAGCACAATTAGAAAAAATAAAATAACATGGTTAATCCTTAAGAATATATTACCAGATCATAATACCATTTCCTCTGGTGATGAGTAGTCTCTGGTAGTTAGCGGCGTTCGTGGCGGGTTTGCGGAGGGCTGTGCGGGCAGATCACCCACGCGTAAAGAGGCGGGTGTGCTGTAGGGGCATGGCAGCGGGCGTGCGCGGCGGGCGCGTGATCCGCGCACGTAGGGCGGGGAATCGCGACGGGGAATCACGGCGGGGTGGGGGTGGGCGGCCGGGCGCGCGGGATCCGCGGAGGTAGGGGATGGCGGGGGCAGTCTACACTGGACTCTTAATAGTTAGTAGAGATATTGAAATATAAATTAGTTTAAGTTATATCTCAATATACCTTAATAATTAAGACCTTAATAGGTGAGTGCCCGTGCGTTGCAACGGGAATATACAATACCACAATAACTTGTATACAAAATGTGTGTTATACTGTTATGAGAAAAAAGATTTCATAATCCATTTGTGATCCTGGCCATACATAAATTTTGTTATTTTAATCTAGTTATTTCACAACTACATTGCAACCATCAGTATCATGCAGACTTCGATATATGCCACGATTTGCATTGTCTCTTCATTGGAGAGCGCGTCCCACACCTGTCGGAAGAGGTTCACTCGTACATCGTCAGTCATCAGGCACGTACCATCATACACGCTTGGACTGCTTCTAAAGGTCGAACTGGCAGTCGCCAAGCTTCTTCTCGTCGTCGATGAGCGACGCCAACGCGAGTGCCTCCTGCTAGTGGTGTTTGTTCGGGGTTTTAAAGTAAGAAATATAGATTCATCCTTGGCACCAGGAGGTCCAGGACGACGTCCGGGAACGGGCCGACGAAGCGGTTGTTGCTGAGGTCGAGCTCGTGGAGGAGGCGGAGGCGATGAAGCGCGCGGGGGAGGACGTCGCAGAAGCGGTTGGGCTGAAATTATATAGAACGGACGGTTGAGATCGGCTAACGGCAGAACGGCAGGCTACCCTTGCAGCCTTAATAAGTAGTAGAGATTTGGGTTGAACTAGTTAGTGCATCCACTCGAACCCACGCTAAAACGGAAAAGTCCACCCAAACGTTACTTGGCTGATGGGTCGAGCACAAAACTAAACACCAAAAAAGTTGACAATGCAAGATTTTTCATACCATAATATATTTGGTTGGGGCGCCATAAGGGGCAAGATCAGAGATGATATCAGACCAACAACCCAGATAAGAATTATGGTGTCAAATTTGGTTGAGTGATCACTTCCATGCTAGCCGGTTTATCTTGCTATATGGTTGTATGCTAATATAATATGACATAAAAAGTCAATCGACCAGAGCCGCTCGGTCGCCTCCTCCCGGGCGACACGGGCGGCCGAAACCCTAGCCGCCGCCGTCCCCTCCCTCCACTCCATCCCACCTCGCCGTCACCGAAGGGCGCTGCCGGATGTCCGCGCGGCCCCAAGGAAGGTGGCGGCGGGGCGATTTTGCTATGGTTTGGTCGCGTCTGCCTAGATCTAGTCGGGATACCAGGAGATGGCAGCGGCGCGTGTGGGACGGCGACCCTTCGCCGGCGCGCCTGGGTTGGCCAGGGCCTCGGCGGTATTTTGGCGGCAGAGTACGACACATCCGGGGGTTGCGTGTCCTGGCTAGGTGCCCGCGCAGCAAGGGGGCATGCGGCCGGTGGTGGGTCGCAGGCGCGGAGACAGTGTTGTTGGTCGCCCCTGCGCCGCGCGCGGAGGGCTGGAATCGGGTGCGCGCGAGGTTGGCGGCCTCCGCGTGCCAGCCATCAGAGGCGCCGGCAGGTTGGTCCCGGGCCAGCGCATGTGCCGGGGTGGTGTTCGGCGTTGGTGCATCGGCAGGCCTGCGCAGTCGGCCAGAATGGCGGTGGCGGGACCTCCACTCATCTGCGACAACGTCGGCTAGTGGCTCGGGCTAGCACTGGGTGGTGGTGGTGGCGGCAGGCCCAAAAATCGTCATCTCTATACGAGACGACGGGGCAGCGCCAACGGCGGAGGCGGCTTGCATTGTCTCGAGGTTTCGGCCAGACACTGTGCTGGGGGCTCTTGGGCGAAAGTCTCGGCGACGGCGACGCCCATGGGCGCCACTTCCCCTCCTGAGGGCGTCGCATCCCCAGTGCTATCTTCCTTGGGTGAAAGCCCGATCCATCGTGGACAGGCGACGGTGGAGTCACGGTAACGTCACTCCCTTCCTGAAGGCGTCGCTTCTGAAGTTCGTCTCAGCCACGGCTTTGCCTTCGGCTGTTGCTTCGCTTCTCGGCGCCTGGTATGCGGGTGGAGGTGGGGTTTTGCATCGTGAAGTCAGAGTTGCTATGTCAGGGGATGTGGCTCGGCAACGATAACATGAGACGAACCTCCCTTCTTTGTGGTCCAGTTTGTTTCGAAGGTCAGGCAAATTCCGGAGGCAGGGCGGAGGGTCAAGATTGGAAGTCGGAGCTTCTCTGTGCCTTGAGCCTAGCAACGATGACCTATCCAGACCTTTTGCTTCGGGTTGTATGTCTGCTTTTCGTTTGTTTCGTCCGTCGGCTGCTTTGGGAAGTCGGAGTTGCTGGATGCTCTGCATCCTTGCTTGACAACAATGACCCTTAGCAGTTTTGCGTGCTCTCGTGTGGGATTGCCACTTCCTGTGTTGTTTGGGCACTGTGTCGGCGGTGAGTGTGGTGTCGTGTTGATGTCCCAATCCAACCGGCGAGTTGAGTTGTATGGTGTCGGCACGTTGATGTCCCAATCCAACTGTCTGTTGTTTGTTGTTTAGTCCAGTCCGGACCGCTTCTTCTTTATTAATATAATCGACAGCTCTCCTGCCTGGTTTGTTTCAAAAAAATATAATATGACATCTAAATAAAAATGGAAGGAGTACATACCATTATATGGGAATTAAAGTTAATTCATTAGGAATGTTCGTAATTAACTGGAGAGATCAATAAGCTAGCTGGAGATCAATACATGATGTGTGGTCCATGCATAAAATGATAAGGACATGCAACCAACACACAAATACCCTCATTCTCCTTCTGATGGAAAATAAAATTCTCTTGTAAAGTTATGAACTAACTACAATGAACTAGCCTAAAAATAGAAAGGCAATTGGTTTAGCCAAAAGCATGAATGACAACAACATTTTATGACTACAAATGCTGAAATGCACTTACACTAGAATGCAGTGATTAGACATCAGTAGTGACTTTTTGGAAAGTTCTGTGTAGTCATAGCCAACTCCTATTTTGGTTATGCCATCAATATATATATATATATATATATATATATATATATATATATATATATATATATATATATATATATATATATATATATATATATCACATTTATCACTTTAAATTATGACCTTCACCATATGGCCGTGTCTACTTTGATTACATTAATATAAACATGTATTTGCTCAAATGAAAGCATGACAAATAATACTGTTTATTTATTAATATCAGAAAATTCTCAACAGATGACAAAAAAAGATCATTGTAAGGGTGTTTTTGTCATGGCTCTTCCGGTGGCATCTCCTACGGCTTCTGGTGAAGCAGTAGCAAACGGTGCCAAAGAAAATAACTCCAGACACGGAGCACCATGATTTTAGTATTGATTTATGTGGCGAGCCAGTTTAGCTTTATACATGTCACTATATAGAAGTTCCACAAAAATAACTATATACTCCTGTTAATGCGGAAGCTAATTACTAGGGCATGCAAACGATAATAAGGTCCGGTTTGGTAGGGCTCTTCCTCCAACTTCAATAATGGCTTGAGCTCGTCTAAGAAAATAGCTCCCTCCTTATTTTTAGAAGAGCTTTAGAAAGAGTACTCTGTTTGGTTGGAAATATAGGTCATTCTGTAGGTTCTCCTACGATATAGCGTAGACGAAGAGAAACACATGGAAGAGGAGCCGGTAGAAGCTCCTTTTTCTGGCTCCCGGCTCCTGCTGTTTTTTAGGAGCTCCTCCCTCTTTTCTAGAAAGAGCCCCATCAAAGAGCGTCCATTTTAGTAGATTTTTTTAAAGAAGTCGTTAAAGGAGCCCTACCAAAGAGGGCTTAATTAAATACCAAGTTGAAGAGATATCCTCATGTAAAGTAAAAAGTACACTGATCCATGTTTTTTTGGGGGGCAACGTCCTTAGTCTATCCGAAAGTTTTCATGAACTTATTTATTATAGAACATAGGAAAGTATATATATTTTGAATAACCTCAAACCATGTATGAATGTCAATTAACTAATTATGGAGATCATCAATAAGAATTTGGCATCTAGTTGTGTACGGACAACCTGATGAAACATTTACCATATTTAATTGGAGGTGAACACATGCATAGCATATATACCATGTGCTTGAAATGACAATAATTGCAATATCCACAATCACCTTCTGGTGGTAAATATGACCCCTCATAAAGTTATGACCTACTCTAACAGACTAAGACCACACTGTGTGTAGCAACTTGCTTTATTTAACATGCATCAGAGGCAACTTGCTTTTATTAATTAACATGAATTAAAAGGAGCACCGTGTGCACTGTTGCTACACACATGCATGCATATACATATACATATACGGCCGGCCTTTGGTATTATATTCCGAAAGATTATAAAATGCACATTTGTTCGAAAACTAAATATTAGAAGTGGCGAAATTAATAATAGGTAGAAAGTTGCATATATATAGTGGCTAAACAGATATTATATATAGAACCTAAAAAAACGAAACGGAGCGAGGGGGGAAAATTAAAAGAGAGGTACGGTTAAACCAGAAGATGTTGTGTCAAGGTTCTAAATATGCTGATGTAGGCCGAGATCTATACATCAGTATGCAAAATCAATCAGCAACGTGCGCCAAGGCCGGCGGTCTGCCTGGCAGATGATCAATGCAATGCAGCAAGCAGATCGAGAGCGAGGGCTTGCACTCACATCGTGGCGCTGGCGTCCGTCGCCGGCCGGGAAGATCCGGCCATCTGGTGATGGTGATGATGCAGGGGGAGCGCGCGTGCCGAGCGAGAGTAGTGCCAAGAGGCTTGTATTGCAAGCTGCTTCTGTTGCCAAAGGTCAGACAGGTAGGTGACTGGAGAAGCTACTCCTACCTTGCAATAGAAGCCAAGCCATGCGTTATATCTGGGCTCAGAGCGTATCAGGTCAGGTCAGGTCAGGTCAGGTCAGGTCAGATGAAACATGGAGGCCGTATGTGGCCCACGGCCCAGCAGCGGTGGTCCCTCTCCATTCATCCATTCATTCATCGTTGACCGTCTGGTTTTGGTGCCGCAGCATCGATCGACCAAGGAGGTGATCTTGGGCAGCACTACTGAGTACTGACAGCGGCCAGATCTTCGAGAGAGGGCCGTGGAGGAGGATGCGAGCAAAGAGATGGCATCAAGGAGACCTGCAGGTCTCCAGATACTGTCAATTATTGCTGCTAAATAGATCCTTCTGTCTTCACTGGGGGTGGTGGGCGTGATTGCGCGACCCGTTGACGGTTGTGCAGACGATGGACACTGCTGCGGTCGGAAGGAAATTCCACAAAAAAATACGTACGTACGACGTGATGGCTGCCACTTCGACGCGGCTCATACATTTTGATTGGTATATGTTGAGAAGAAACTTTTTTTTTTAATTAAAGCACAGCCGCTCAATATAAATCATATGTTTGTCGTTTGGCTTTAGATCACTTAGAGCTATATATAGTCACTAGGTAGGTGCCTGTGCGATGCCACGGAACATAAATTGCGAACCTCCAATGGACTTCATTTGAGACAAGTGATGCCCAAGAAAATGGGGGTAAACTGACACAGCTATCACTTGCATTACTTGCCCTATGCGCGGAAGAATCTGACGCAGCTATCACCCATGAAGATTTCCGGTTAACTTGTGGAACCGGACTTCATTTGAGACAAGACAACAATACCAGTGTTGAGCTTGCCACTCAGCCATGGCACACGCGAGAACACGGGATGATCAAGTAAGAACTGAACAGAATGCACTAATACAAAAGGCTAGCTTGCGTTCGCTTCCTTGCTCCACAGGAAGCATAGTTGATATATAAATCGAGAAGTTTTACATATAGACTTCCCAATATGTAAATGGAGAAGTTTTTATACAAATCGAGAAGTTATACAAATCGAGAAGTTTTATCTAGGAAGCATAGCTCCACAGTAAGAACTGAACAAAATCCAGTTTTACACGAAAACACGAGAGCAGGACCTTTTTTTACTCTATATGTAAAACTTCTCAAATTGGGCCCACAAGCTCAAACAAAATTCCTCCCATCGAAGTTGCTGGATAATTCTAAGAAACAGTACAACACCTGCACATGCACGAATAGAAAATAAGCACTGGTTTTATGTCAGGATACATATAAAAGATAAGAAACTAAAGTCACCTCAAGACGTCCGGTGAAAGAGTTGTTAATCGATGACACAAGATAATATAACAAACAAAGAGAACCAATGATAAAAATTTAATCAATATGAATAATATCAATAGTATTGTGATTACTCGACCAAGGACCTTCACCAATTCCATGTTACATTACAGAAATTGCCAAAATTGCAATACCTGAGCATGGATCATGCTACATAAAGTCCCTCTGCAACTCTAGGATAATGAACTAACCAATGAAAGCATGTTTTTAGGCAAAGAAACAACAAACAAAAGGTTTCATGAATATAACTTGACCTACTAATGATTGGCCAAGTTGGATTTTGAGCAAAAATGATTTGCATGGACCAGTTCCAATAATAGCAAGCATCTATGACCTGACACAAGCTATAGTTGGCTTGTTTTTTAAATAACATGCACCATAGAAATCCTTATTTCTGAAAATATCAAAATCATTGACATGTTCTTATCTGCCTATCCGGATTCTTTCTATAATATTAGAAGCAAGAATTACATGAAAACAAACAACATATTACACTGACACAAAACTAACCTCAGTGACCTCTTCACCTTTTTTTATTCTTCCTCCTCTTTAGACTCTTTAGACTATTTAGACAAGGATGAAGAATTACATTAAGTATAATTGAAGGAAGCTAAATTACAATAAACTATAGCAATCATTACCCCCAAATGTTCTTGATTTCTCCTTCCATGTATATATGAGAATGACACAAATTGTGAGCAGTTCTTAACTAAGCTTTCAATTCTTGCAGGGTCAGTAAACTCATACTTGTCATCATCCTAAAGGAACAAGAAGGCAATAAGAATTGTGGTAGAAGGTGGAGATCTTATAGAAAGTCTTTTAAGTTTCTTACTCTCAAATAAAGAGTAGTCTGTGTTCCACGTGTGAGCACTTTCTCAGGATAAGTTTGTTCCTTGATAACGTAAGAGCTGTCGTCAGCCTCCGCTTCCCACACATGCTCCACTATTGCTAACATCCACTTACTCCCAAGCCAAATACAACCAGGGTATTATGCTCTTAAAATTCTAAATTTTACCTATACACTCAAAATAGAAAACCAAAAAACACAACATGATTGAGTATCTCACACTTCAATAAAAGGTTAACATATTTGTTTGTGATTTACAAACAAAACAGATTTAATGAACAGGGTTATCATGCCAAAATTTGATGTGTGTGTGTGGGCAGTTTGGATGTTACATGGACAACGAGGCATCCCTGAATCATTATTAATTAACAAAAGGATTTGTATTGCACTATGCCCCATACATGACAAACGAAGTACCCACATTATGCTAACTGGGAGGATAAGGGCACACTTATTCTAGACTCTACATTGGTACAATTCCACATTTCCACTGAACCAGAAAGTTCCTGACTATGAAGAGGAAATTGGGAGACAATAATAAGTAAATGCAGTGAATTTCCACCAACCAAATCTTACCGAAGACATTTCTCACTACAGAAACGAATAGGAGGAAACAAAGAACAATAGAATCCGGAGAAAGGGAAGGAGATTCGGAATGCACCTGCACCTGCATTGCCCCCTCCCCTCCATCACATCCCTACCAATCATGTATGACACCGTTGAAGTAATCGGTTCAATCTGAAAGGCCTGCAAACACGACTAGGATAGGTACCTAACCATCAGTATGTATGTTACAAGAAGCATGTTTATACTCCACATCAAATAATTATAACCTAGTAGTACATGAAGAGAAAGTGATTAGTTGACATACACCATGACCACTTGATCATTAATTAGGCCAATTCAGAGCACAAATATTAGTGGGTATCAAAGATTAGTTTAGAGCTAATTGAGAGCACAAAGATTAGTGGGTATCAAAGATTAGTGGGCCAATAAAGGCCTGCAAACATGCGCAAGACCAATTCATTCAACAACCTCAAGAATCATCTATCATGAAGCGTTTGGTTTAGAGGATATCAAAGATTAGTTGGTATCTTAATAGTATTCCCAGAAAAATTATTCATAGGAAAATAATCATAGTCAAAAGGAGATATCATAAGGTGGTGCTCTAAAGCTATTTAAGACAAATGGAACCTACCCAGGAGTAAGAAACCTGCAACTACAAGATAAAAGTGAATAAACTGAGGAATAAAAAGGGAACATATACATAAAGCGAACACAAAGATATGGCCTCGTGTACCAAACAAGCTGGACCACATGGTCACGTAGCAGAATCCATGATGGACATTGTTCTTTTGAGTATTCAAGAAGAACATTGTTCTTGCAGTACACTGGCTTACTATTTTGTAGTTATAGTGAACGAAAGAGTTAATTTTTGAAAAAGTAACCACAAAACCTAAAAAGTTACTCCCTTCGGTCACAACAAAAAGATTCATTTTGGATATCTACATGGTCTCCGAAATCATTCTAGTACATAACATAACTGTAAAAAGTACCTACTGAAAAATGTTCTGAAATCATTCTAGAACAGGTAGGTGTTGTATGCAGGGTCTGAATGCGAGGAGATGCTTGGATACTTGCCTCAAGATCTTGCTAAAGTGTTGGCTCCTCTAGTAGACAAGCAATATGTTGAATGTGAGGTGAAATTTTCTTATTTTGCTAGATTGAGCCACTAAATAATAGTACTACTGGTCAACCAGCTGCGAAAAGAAGAAAAAATGGCAGTTCCTTTAAGAGCAGTGTCAGGGTGCTTTGCTCTACCTCAGAAAGGAAAAATGAGGCATCTAGTAGACATATTTTTAATATTTTTCATCATTGTAGGTCTTGACACATCTATCTTGATTGGATAACTTACCTTGTTAATGAAGGTTTCTCTGATATTCCAGTGGCCTAGCAGTTACTGTGGAGGATATTCATTTGTGTTTATCATTTATTTGGTCTTGTTCAGTGAGGAGTGAGTAGTGAGTAGTTAGTAGCTTATGGACTTATGGACTCTAGACTTATGGACTAGAGTTTTGTGAATTGTGTATTTGAATGGACAATGGACTTTTGGACTTATGGATACTCTAAACTTATGTGAATGGACTATTTATGTATATGTGAATGTGTTTTGTGAATTATGTATTAGGCTTGTGAATCTGTATATGTGATATTGTGTATATTGCTGTGAATTATTAATAGGTGCAGAAAAATCTGTTTTGGGGGGGGGGGGGAACCATCAATTTTCGTCGGCCTCAGTGGTGGCCGACGAAAATATGTTCCCAGGCTATTTTCGTCGGCCACCACCTAGGCCGACGAAAATATGTTCCCAGGATATTTTCGTCGGCCACTCAAGGCTGACGAAACTATCCTGGCGTATTTTCGTCGGCCACCCCCGGCCGACGAAAATAAATGGGTGACTCACTATTTTCGTCGGTTTTGCGAAAACCGACGAAAATAGGTTATTTTCGTCGGTACCGACGAAAATAGACGTCTATTTTCGTCGAACTTATTTTCGGCGGCTATTTTCGTCGGCAGGCCGACGAAAATACTCTATTTTCGTCGGTTTAGGCTTATTTTCGTGGGTTTTTGGCCCACGAAAATTTAGGCGTTTCCTGTAGTGGCCACAACGACATTGGGAACAAGTGTATGACATACAAACAGTAAAATGGGAAGGAAAGGGTCAGAAGTATCACCAAGCAAAAGGTATCCCTTGAGGTCTGCACATTATAGTGGTAGAGTTCTTCGCTCTGCCTTAGCCAATAATAATAAGGACAGTGAGCCTCTGAATGCAGCTGCTGCTACCCAAGCAGCTGTGAAAAAAAGAAGTGGCAACCAGCTAGATAGTCCTAATAGCACTGTCAGGCTACTTTGTTCTACATCAAAAAATAAGGACGAGGCACATAGCGAGCCTCTAAATGACAGGATCACGCTCTGCCTTAGCCAATAATAATAAGGACAGTGAGCCTCTGAATGCGGCTGCTGCTACCCAAGCAATACTTGTTGCCCAATACAATATGACAAGAATATGAAATTGTACACATTTAAATCCACATACAAACAACAAGCAATACTTTTAACTTCCTATAGTGCATAAGAGATAGCTCCTTTCATAGACAAATGAAGTAAAGATATATTAAGACCAGATGATCCGTAATAAACCATAGATATAATATTATAATGTTTCAGTGATGATTATGATAGTACAGAGATAATAAAATAAGGACAGGTTTGTGATTGAAATAGTGATGATGTGTTCTCAGAAGTTATAGCAGAAAATAGAAGTATATAGTGTTCAGACCAAATCAAGCAATCATTGAGAAAACACTTACCGAGAGAATGACTCTGGTTTTAAATGATCCCAATGACAGCATCTCAATCCCCTGAGAAAGTGAAGTGTTAAGGTTCTAGTATTTCAACGAGGTCCTACCTTGAAAGGAAGAAGGACAGATCGATCTCTAACAGTCTGACGCCACGTCAACCAGCAGAGAGAATTCCTCAAAGATCGTTAACAAGTCAATCCATCATTGGATCATGCAGGGCTGCACCCATCATTTGCTGCAAGCAACCGAGCTGGTTTGGTGTGCTAAAAAGCCCCTCCCAGATCGATTGAGCAGCACGCCCGACCGAGGGGGATGCAACCCGATTATTTGGTGATATAATTTGGTTTGATATTGACATCCTAGATGTAGCTCCAAATTGTTAAAATCATGATTTTGGCTCAGAACATCGTTCTCATGAACAGGAGACTGATTATGTTTTGCTACTCGGCTCTCACGTGCCGCTCAGCCGTCAATACCATTAAATATGATTGTGCCGTTGCAACGCACGGGTATTGAACATAAGGTTCAATTGCATAGTGATCTACCATCCTTATGGCACTACCTCTTATGCACTAATCATCCTCAGAAACAAACATTCCAGTGATAAACCCAATACAACACTACACAAGAGAAAGTTGTACAAAGGCCTTAGAGCACAAAAATATGGAAATTTACTCCATTCCAAACTATGTCATTTTGGATTTTCTAGATAATGTTTTTTTACTATGTATCTAGGCATGACATATATCTAAGTGCATGGCTGCATCTAGAAAAGCTAAATGACTTAGAGAGGGAGTAACAGGAATAGAAAAACAGTAGCATGATTATACTTAACTACATTTTCATCTCTATTTAAACATTACAGTCAGCTGTAATAGAACCCTGAAATCAAATATATTCCATTTAAGGGGCTTAGGCCATAAAACCAAACCCAAACTAATAGAAAGTCCCTGAGGAATCAAATACAATGGTTCGGTGTCGTTTCAACGATCATATAGCCCTAGGAAATTACCATATCAATGTTTTCATGTCCACTGCATATCTAGTCAGTGGGCAACAACTCCATCCCATCCTCTTGGTATATCTATTGTGGACAAAAGAGATACAAGAATTAAAGACTTTTTAGAAAACAAGAATGAGTACTTTATATATGTAGATACTATAGATCCATGTAGACTGACTTTGTTTCATTTGGCATCCTAGATTCTGAATCCTGTGGAGAGTTTTTGAAATATTGTCGCCGATTACCCGTAAGAACAACGACCACTCTTCTAAATCTGAATTTCATGTTGCCATGTCAATTTGCCTTGCAAACTAATTAAGTCACTCAATTCATATATTGGCAGAACGGTTGAATGTACATCCTCAGTGTTGCAGGCTTTGGTATTATTTGGTGACTTCAATTCAAAGTACCGCAGTAAAGAAATAAAAGAAAATGTTGACAAAGCTGCCATATTTATTGAGAGTAATCAAAACAAGGATGGATCCTGGTTTGTATGAAAACATATTCTAATTTGTACAGGTTATCGGTTTTTTCCCTCTGTCTAATTGTAACTAAATCAGAAATTACCTGCAAGGTATGGCACTTGGGGAATATGTTTTATCTATGGGACCCTCCATGCGATAAATGGCTTAGTTGCTGCTGGGAGAAATTATGAGAACAATATTTGCATTCGGAAAGCATGTGAATTTTTGCTCTCAATACAACTCAAAACTGGTGGCTGGGCAGAGAGCTATCGTTCCTGCGAAAGACAGGTGAGTAACTGTTGTATTTCATTTCACATTCAGAGATTAGATGACGTACCTTGGAAGTCAGATACTTTTAGGCTCTTTATCGCAACAATGGGCAAACTGTCAACCATGTCCAAAAGCTCTTGTCCAGTCCTAGTTATTGAAGAATAAACCAAGGAATTAGAATTACATAGGAACTAAGTACACAGCATAGTGGTACAATTCCTAGTTCCCAGTTATTTTATTTATTATCCGAAGATAATATATCATTCCTGACTGGTAACAGGCATTTAACAAACCTGAAATTTGGTGTTCACTGATTGGCATTTGAAAATGATAAAGGACAAAGTAAGATATATAGAAGATCCAATATCCTCTCCTTTTTGAAGCTTCCTAATACGAGTATTTTCTTATCAAATGGTGAAATATAAAACCCTCTGATTTATATGGTCTCTACGGGTACCTCACTATTATACTATATGTATAGGTGGAGACGCACCCACCCTTTATTTGCTTCAGACTTTGGAGACGATCGAGTCAGTATAATACTATTATAAAGGTTGTTTTATTAATTAAGTCAGAATGGGATTGCGGAAGAAGATACGTAGCTGTCTGACGCATTGCTGCTACTCATTAATTCCTTCCCGACCACCGCTTCACGCCTGCCGTCGTTTCGGACATTGACAGACAGGCTCACAGCCAATTCCGTGTGCCATTTTATATAGAGCCATCTAGTTGATAATTTGGTCAAAACCAATTACCTGCAGGGCCAAGAAAATGAACAGAAGTATAGAATTACTATCACACATGAATGGTCGTTGATCGCTCACAAGAGACTTATGAATACTAATATATATTGAAGAGAAGAGAAGGAGCAGGGAGAAAAAGAAGAAAGCTAGCTTTACGTGTATCAAATCTCATAGTCGACCATACTGTCATAACACTTGACCAATTTTTCTAAAAATAACTTCATTAGTCAATAGTGGAATATAAGTGGATGAACACCTTTGGATCGCTATCTTTATCAATATTATGCCAAAACTGTTAGTGATTTAGACCATGAAAAATACCAGTGTGAAACTAATAACGGAATAGTGATAAACTACTTCAAAAGACATGAAAAAAGGCCCTCTTCTTTCCAGCATAATTCACTCCACTGAATTGTTAATTCTGTTATGTTAATAGTTGTATTGGAAAAGAATGAAAGTAAAATGAAATGAACCGTGAAAAAATAGTACAATACTCAGTGATTCTATCTATAGTGCAGCATGATTCAAATAGTGTTTTTCTTACATATGCAAAGGAAATTCATATATTGAATTCAAGTTATTTCAACACCTCTTGGCAGTTTCTGACTGGCCAATGCTTGAGTAGACCCCAAATCATAGTATCTGCTAATTTGTAGTCCTTTTCAATGAACTGAATAATACAATAGGACAACCCTTGATGGTTGATCGCAACAGAATTGGGTTCATGCAGGGGGATGAGAGCACGGGCACGGATTAGCTTGTGCTCTCCATTCGCAGGGCAAAGCTCCCTTATGCCATTGTGGCGCTGCGTCTCAAAGATGAACGAGTCACCTGAAGAAATACAGACAGACTTACAGTTAGTGCACATAATCACAGAAAGACTTACAATTAGTGCAAGAAGGTGAACTTTTGGATTCTTTTGCCCAATTCATTTCTTCAGTGCAAACATTACTTATCTGAACTTTCTCAAGTTCACAAACTCTGACAGCATAAACACCACCCCCTTACCGATGCTTGAGTTCCAGCTAAAGATATTGAGTTCCAACTAAAGATATTGAGTTCCAGCTAAATCAGGATTAGGAAGGGACGGTAGAGTTTAGGTCAGTAATGTCTTAAGGAGTAGTGTAGATAAAGATTAGTTTCTCACAAGAGCCTTTTGCTATGCACGATAAACCATCAATTACCAAACCTCTTCATCTCGCAACAGTTCGCAGACAACCAAAGAATAACAATTTAGTAATTCTATCTGCAAGTACAAACGGGTATAGCTACTAATGCACAACCGACAACTACTAATGCAACAACAGATATATTTTAACGAAAGAAACTATGCACAATCTGAAAGTCTCTTTTTTCAGTTTGTATGCACTTTAAAGAAAGAAATATTTTAAATGTTCCCTGTCAAATTGTAAATTACATACACAACTTTACTTTCCCGTTTCCCATTATTCAAAGGTATATATATACATAGCTGACCTTCATTTTTAAATTCTTGATGTTGCAGGTTTCTTTGATACTTCGAATCATCACAAATCTCTTCTGAGCTATACCCAAATTTTCAAATCACACTGGACTTCATGTTCTTTTGAATCAGTTCCATGCTAAAAAAATAAAACAAATGAATCTATCCAGCGGTCATGTATTTACTGTAAATAAATAAATTACTACACATGCAAATAACTAACTTACAATTAAATAGTATTCATAATACTTAAATTACGAAATGTTTCTGGCGCGCGCCAACACGCGTGTAAATTGTTTTGTGTTCGGAAGGCTCCAGATGCATGTAACCGTTTTTTCTAGTTCTCTCTAAATGTAAGGAACACCTACTTCTTACGGTGACATAATCTTCAAGATTTATGTTTCATGTTGTTGTGCACAAAAGGAACCATGCAAATTAGTTTCGATCAATCAAGGACAGATAGTGACTGCTTCATATTCAGCTAGAGAAACTCGTTGGGGCTTTATGACTTCTTAGTAACACTAAGCAAGCACATACTTAACAAAGGGCTTCATGATTTGTTAGTAATACTAAGCAAACACAAGTGAAGCAAAGGGCTTGACATAGGAGGTATTTGAAAAGGTAAAAAGGAAGTCGTAAGATCTCACCCGTTTTATATGAATCCATAGTTCTCTGAATCTGTGGTCCTTAAGATGTCCGTTAAGCAGAGCACATTTATAGCTCATAAAAAAGTTAGTGATAATCTGAGATCGTCTCTTGTTTCCAAGAATGCAGGAGACCTGGTCCTCTTTAAAATAAGAAGAAGAAAAAACAGATTTAGTTCTTAGTTCTTACAATGTGTAATCCACCTCGCGAAGATAATTTCAGTCTCCTCAGCAGTGCTTTTCAGTCTCCTGGACACCAGTCTTCACGGTAGCAGCAAGTGCAGCACACAACAGGGAAACATAATGAAGGAGAAGATCAGACAAACTTCCAGGAAAATGATACAATTTTAAAAATATAGAGGAGATGACACAGTATATCCAAAGGCTACTAAAGCGATACAATCATGAATTCACATGCATTTGCAGGTCGCTAACAAAATGATAACTCAAATTAATTCATCTAGCAGCTTGACAACAAGTTTTATGAGTATAGCAAGGAAAGGCAAGTTATTTACCATCACTTCTTTACAACATTTGGCAAACAGACAGCAAGCATTGTATAACGGTGGACCTTGCAGCCCAAACTGCATCACCATACTTGCAGCCAATAGTTGCATAGGGACAAGATGTGTAGATAAAACATGAAGCGAGAAGCTAGATAAATCTTATGCCCTGTTTGGTACCCAGGAATATATAAGCACCCATCTTTCCTCTAACAACATCGATTTGTATTACGAAGGAACGCAGCGAAGCACTCGGATCTAACAAGTTATGACCGACTTCGTTGGCGCTGCTAGAATCTGATCGGCTGCATAGGATAGTTGGGGCATCAGTTTGTGTGTCACGATCACCAACACACAAGCAGCCATGCGACTGACTCTTCAAGACAAATAGAGAAATGGTAGGGGCGAGATACATGTATAGGATATACCTTGTTGGCTGTCATTGTGGCTGACGAGGGAGTGGAGGAGCACTGTGACCCACGAGGCAACGACGAGGGAGACAATAGCAGCATAATGCGTCTTCAGGTAGTGCGCAGGTCGAGCGAGCACACCACGGTGCCGAGCTCCTCGGCAGAGATGAACCCAGATCTGAGGGACAGGGGCTTGCCTGGAGATGAGAGGAGGGGCGACGTGTGCCGGAACGCGACCACCGCCGTGTACAGGGTGCGGTGTGGGCGGAGGCCGGGGACGACGATGCGGCAGCATGGTGGAGTGAGGGGCGTAAGGTTTGGAGGCGGTGCCACACGGCGGGCGTGGTGGTGGTGTTCTTAGGTCACCCCTTGAGGAGGTGGGGCCGATGGAGTGGCGCCATCGGCTGTGGCATCGCCAAAGTCGTCGCAGTCGAAGGACTGGGAAGTGATGCGCGGGAGGTCACCGTCGGAGGGGGGAAGAGGTGATGAATCCGAGAGTGGGAGGAGATGTGGCGACGGGGAGAGGGAAGAGGCGCTGAGGATGGGGCAGGCGCGTGATGAGGACACGAGGGCGGCTGTCACGGCGGGGGCAACAACCTCTGGTGTCACTGTCATCGGAGCAACAACCTCCACGCGGATGGGCTTGCTCTCCGACGCCTTACCCACAGCCTTGCCTTGCTTCGGTTGAGCCGTCGGCACCGACCGGACCTTCTCTACTTTCCCGGTGAAAGCCCGCCGGGCGCGGACCGACTCCGTGGATGCATCCGAGGATCAAGACGCGCTGAGCGGCAAGCCCGGATGCGACAGCGGCGCGTCGTTCCTCCTCGACGGCGGCCCAGGAGGTGTGCGCCGCGGCGACGGCACCGGGGATGCAAAGCTAGGGTGCTCGCACGGTTGGACGATCGGGTGGGGGCGGAGCGATGCGTGGGGGTGAGAGTGCGCGCATCGGATGGCTGAGAGACTCTAGAGCGTATTGGACGGTTGAGATCGTCGGAAGGCAGAACAAGCAAAGGCAGCCTACCCCTTAGAGCCTTAATAGGTAGTATAGATTGCATATAATAGGTTGGCTGTTTTGTCGACCGTAAAAACTTTGGACAATTATTACTAGCCCCATCTTCGTACTCTCATTCTCTCATCATATTTCTTAGAATATGTGCTACAGCCAACTCTTAGTCGACTGATAAATTAATAGCCCGCTTCTTATCTTTCTTCTCTTCTCTTCTCTCTCTTCTCTTCTCCCTCCTCTAACATGGCAAAAATATGATGTGGCAACCTATTTAGCCTGCTTACTGTTGGGGGTCTCCTTCTCTGTCGAAGATCCTCATAATGAAGGAAACCATTTTTGATTCGTCATTAATAGATATGACGAAGAACTGAATGCCGAAGCTATACCAGATACGCAAAGGATACATTAGAGCTTCGACAAAAAATTAGAGCTTCGGCTTAAGGTGATCCCGAAGGTTATACAAGAAACCAGATCAACAGTAGAAAGACTCATTTATCCTTAGTATCTGTATTAGAACAATATATAAGCATTAGGGTCATAATTGTACTTTTTTTATTTCGGCTGCATCACGTGGCTATAAATAGATGAACAGTACTACCGTACTTTTCACGCTTTCATTGAAAGTCATCTTTGCATTCTCTCCTTCGAGCAAGCCGAAGATACAAATGTAATGTAATGCTTGTAATGTCTTACTATGCATGTAATATTGATTTTGACATTATTATAACATGCAAAATAAAGGGAATAGTCAAGATAATATTGTGTTATAATATTATCTTCATGAGAGATGAAAACCCGTTCTTTATCACCTTCATCCAAGAACCATTATCTTTGAAAGAAGATAATGCTTCGAAGGACGAAGGTCCTTAATATTTAATATTTGTGTTGCCTTGTCTTTTGATTCACAGCAATCAAGAACAAGTAACCAACACTTACATCATTCTATATACTTGCTCTTGTGCTCTTAATAAAGAATGGAAAAATCTGTTGATATCTTTGGCCAAGCAGAAATGATTTGGTATTAAAAAAGAACGGGTTTTCTTCCTTATGTCATACCCGGTTTTAGAAGACAAACCAAATACGAACCATGTACGTGTCAGGATCAGTAATTCACGTACACAGCAGTTACATAACCGACATTATCACACAGTGCTCGAATAATAACATAAAAGATAGTAATAGTCGATTACATCATGATGTACGAGACATCCACATAGTCATTAACAATTATCAAAGTGCGGAAAAGAAACGTAGATAAACGCGACCTTCACAGGCAGCCGACTGGGGGTTTGCCGCTAACCCACGCCTAGAACTCATCGTACTCTTGGAACTCCTGGAAGTCCTCCTCCACGACTTCATCTTCTCCTGAGCGGTGTTTGCAACGTGTACAACCTGGGGGGTTTGGTGTGTAAAGCAAGGGTGAGTACATATCAACATACTCAGCAATTGTCCTGTTTGGCTGTAGTGGACTAGCTTTATGTCATTATGTGGGGTTAAAGTCCAGCAATTACTTTTAGTTGGTCAGGTTATTATTACTAGTAGAGAGCCAGGTTTTAGTATTAACCCAAGTTGTTAACCCAAAAGTACCCTTTCCAAAACGGAAAGAATACCAGAAACATTACCATAAGCATAATCATAACCATCATCCTCATCACCACCTGTAAACCAAATATCTCTGATCAAAGTATCTCTAATCAATGGAGCTCCCTTGGCCGCTCATAACCGCGAGCACGACTGATATATCAGTTTCATAACACTCTGCAGAGGTTGCACACTTTACCCACAAGCCGTGATTCCCTCTTGCCTCAAGCCGATAAAACCCTTAAACACTACTAAGGTGAATAGGCAGGGATTCACTACGTAGCCTGTCGGTACCCTAAATCAGGGGTACCCTCTCCTACAGCATGAAGATGTCGCACCCATGTGACGTCTCCTAGCCACGCGGAGGACGACGCCTGACCCCACCGCATGGGCAGGCCAAAGGGCTCCACATGGCAAGGAAAGACAACACATCCCAGTAAGTCCGGACCCCCAGAAGGACACCGGACCCCTATACATATAAGTTCGGAGCCTCCGGGTAGGTCTGAACCCCAGCAGGGTCCCGGAACGAGGAGGACCCTGGTATGAGCAGGGGTCCGATGCTGACACGTGTGCGGGCCTTGCCCTCCACTTCCCGCTCAGGCGGAGACCCGCTGCTTGTGGCCCATGACATAAGCTACCGGGTCGAACCTGATGTGAAGTCGTGCAGCCCCTGCATTTATTGAGGAGAAGACGCGCCGCCTGCCACTGTGTTGACGGGCGACGTGCCCTCTCAGCATTTAATGCGTCCCGTCCCATCCGCTGGCAGGCGGTGTCAAGGTCACCCAGCAAGCGGCGCGCCTGCTGGGTTTGCTGGCGAACAGTACGACCGTGCCAGGCAGCACAATGTCCTCATGATCCCTTCTGCAAGAAGCTTCCCCTGTACGCCAAGGATACACAGATCTCGGGCGTCAGGGACAAGAAGATTGTCTCGGCAACAGACATTAGTGGCTCCAAGTGCTATATTCTTTATGTTCCTGGGCCCACATGTCGGGGCCCAGTGCCTTTGTGCATGCCCCCATTCAGCTATAAAAGGGGAGGCATGCGACGTTACACACACACACTCAATCTTAGGACACACCTTAGACTCGCAAGCTCACAAGCAATACATCTCACAGTGGAGTAGGGTATTACGCTCCGGCGGCCCGAACCACTCTAAATCCTTATGTGTTCTTGAGTTCTTCCCGTTCATTCTAACGATCAAGCAAAACGCCTAAGCCCCTCCTCATCTCAGGAATTAGGGCGGGTGCACTCCGCCACCCGGCTAGAGATTTACTCTCCGACATTTGGCGCGCCAGGTAGGGGCCTAGGCATTAGGTTTTTGCTTGATCCCTTGCCCAAGCATGATGGTGCAGATCATTGAGCACCGCGCTGAGACTTCGGTAGACTTTGCGGTGGAGGGAGAAGCTGCTTCCTCCACACCGCAGGTTCCCAGTCGCCCGACACCAGTCACTCCTGCTGTGCACACCGCACGACAGCACACGGTAGCGCAAACATCCCGGACTCCATCAAGGGCATCTCCGGGGGTGTTGTCAGCAGCCAGGGAGTTGTTGTGACACCCTCCAAGCTCCACGGCTTCACCAGGAGCCATGAAGCAATGGCGGGACGACGTCGACCGACTGCTCAGTATGGCGCATTCTACCTCGACCAGGTCGAAGACGCGGTCATCCCGGTGCCAACACAAGGCATCAGCATCGGTGCGCTCGCCCTCAGTAAGGGGCGCACAGACCAACGACCTTCGGGCAGAGCTCAACCGCAGGCGTGCGGGAGAGGACGCTTGGGTATCCTTGGAAAGGGTGCGCGAGCGCCGCCAAAACATCGATGGTCGCTACCTCGATCAAGACTTCATTGCAGTTGCGCCGTAGACACCGATGGGCACCCGGTCCCAAACGGGTGTCCCCTTGGCCGGTGTGGGCTGCGCCGCTCTTGCGGATCATCTCCGCACGACGTCCTGGCCACCCAAGTTCCGGCCGCACCTGCCAGAAAAATACGACAGAACGACGAACCCGTCGGAGTTCCTACAGGTGTACGTTACCGCCATCACGGCAGCAGGTGGAAACACCGCTGTGATGGCAACATATTTTCATGTGGCCTTGTCTGGACCAGCCCGGACCTGGCTCATGAACCTCACCCCGGGATCAGTCTACTCCTAGGAAGAACTCTGTGCGCGGTTCGTGGCGAACTTCGCTAGTGCTTACCAACAGCGCGGAGTGGAGGCCCACCTCCATGCAGTGAGGCAGGAGCCAGGGGAGACCCTCCGGAAGTTCATCTCCCGCTTCACCAAGGTGCGAGGTACGATACCTCGTATTTCTGATGCTTCTATCATCACGGCCTTCCGACAGGGAGTACGTAATGAAAAAATGTTGTAGAAGTTGGCCACACATGACGTGGAACTGTCCCCATGCTCTTCGCTCTGGTCGACAAGTACGCCAGAGCCGCCGAGGGCCGTGCGTGGCACTTGACCCCACAAACTAGAGCTGCCTAGTCGGGTGGCTTGGGGGCCGTCCTCCGAGACGGAAAGAAGAAAAAGAAGAAGGACCGCGACTACCAGAAGCCATGGTCCACCGCTCTGGTGGTCACAGCAGCGACCGGAGGCCAGGGCGACCGCAACAAATGCCCGCGGCCGCAGAAGGGTAGCAGTGGTTCATGCCCTGTGCACCCGCATGGTCGCCACAGCGCCGCGGAGTGTCGCGAGATCATTGACCTTGCAAAACGCGTCAGCAAGCAGCGCGAGCAGTCTTCCAAAGATGGCTCCCTGCCTCGCCGCCGGCCCGCAAAGAGAAGGTGGACGACGGCAAGGTAGCCGCGGCTGAGCGGGACCTCAGGTACCAGTCGCCCGAGGGGGACCTGAAGGATATCTTCGCCGAAGGCTCCTACTCCGGTGAAGACAACTAGACGGACCCCAGAGGGACCCCATGTTCCCTGGCCTACGGAGCCGTAGGACGCCTTCCTCCGGAGGCCCTTCTGGATCCCCCACGGGTCCGGGTTGCAAACAGGTACATGCAAAAGTGGCCACAACCAGAGACGAGGGCTCCTGTGTCAAATGTAGGCGGGAACCCTGGGTCGGGACCTAGCCCCACGACAAGTACCATACCAAGGGGGGCTCCGCAACTCCCCCCCCAGCTGGGAAGGACCCTTCGAAGTAACAAGAGTGCACCGACCCAGGGGCAACCATCTAGCTATGACTGGAGGAGCACCTTATCCCGATGCCAAACATCTCTGTAAGTTCTATCCATAGAGCAAGGCTAAGGGGTCGAGTCTGTTTCTCTTTTTTGTAACTAGATAACGCATATGTGTACGACAACCCGGTGGGGTCTGCCCCCATGAACATGGCCTATTGGTCTGCACACATGCACGACAGGTTATAAAGAGGAAATACCCCTCAGCTGTGCTCTTGTGATAGTTCCATCTTGCTGCTCCATGGTCCTACCTTGCAGTCTTTTAGATAATACTTTTTAGCTAACCCACCCGTACAGTTTCCATCTGTCTAACATGGCGACATCCGAATTGAACAGCCAGGCTTGCAGTTTAGGGCCCCTGACACGAAAGTAGGGAGGTCCGACAGCCTGGGGGTCAGCTCTAGAGAATGGGACCCCGTTCCATAGGGTGGTCCAGAGCCCGTGTAGCCGCTCAGCCAGGTCCTGTACCGTGGGCCTACATGCTGCGCCACCCCGTGTCGAGAACTTAGTATCTAGATTTATAAATCCTGCGGGTCCGACAACCTCGGGACCGGAGCTAGAGAACGGACATTACTCTCCTAGGGTGGTCTGGAGCCCATGCAGCCGCTCAGCCTGGTCGCGTACTGTGGGCCTGCACGCTCCACCACCCTGCGACAAGTGCCCTAGTATCTAGAACCGCGACCTAAGGGGGTTTGGACACGCAACATGGCCACCCGGACTAAAACCTGCGGGTCCCGAGCATGTATCAAAGGACGTCCAATGTCAGACAGAGAACCCTATGAGGTGTACTATTAATGCTTCCTAGCTAAAAGTGGTGTATAGATCCTGATCCCGGCGAGTTTGCCTCCCGAGGATTGTTGACAACCTTTTCAGAAACGCTGGTATCCAACCTCAACACACCAAGCCTGCATCCCAGGCGGGGGGGGGGGGGGCAGGTACTAAGGAGGAGTCAATAACATCGCACACAGCAGGAACGGGCGTTACACAGATAAGTGCTAAATGCTGCTTAGAAGACAATATTTATTTCTTTACAAAAACAGGGAAAGGCCTGGGGGCCGGTTCTAAAGAACGGATGCCCGTTCCATAGGGTGGTCCGAAGCCTGTGTGGCCGGTTAGCCTGGTTCCGTACCCAAAATCCTGCACACTCCACCACTCTGTGGCGGGTGTCCTAGTATTTAAAACTAAAGTCATGTGCGTCCAACAACCTAGAGGTCCAGCTCTGAAGAACGGACGCTTGTCTCCTGGGGGGGTCCGGAAACCATGTAGCTACTCAGCCTGGCCCCGTACCGTGAGCCTGCATACTCCACCGCCCTGCGGCAGGTGTCTTAGTACTTGAAGCCACCATCTAGGGGGTTCGAACACACAACTTGGCTTCCCAGGCTAAAATCATGCGTACATATGTTATTACATTTTGCTCTCAAGCAAATGTCATTACATGCCCTTACAAGCAGGACCCTAGATCCATTTCTGCAGGAATGAACTACCTTCACACCAGTAAGGGCCGCGAGATAACATGAAGCGTCCCGATCCTTTGGGACTCAAATGTGATACAATTACTAGTCCCAGGAGGCTAGTAACCACATTCCTTACTTCAAATAGTACATAGTTCAAATAAAGGTTATTACAATACCGGGGTACAAGCTCGAGAGAGAGCCAGAATAGTAAGCGCAGTAGAAAGTACACTAGCCCAAGCCACAGGCAGAACTGGGTGCAGACACAGCCCTCTTAATCAAGCATAGCAGAGAAGAAGTCTTCGGCTGCTGAAAAACATAAATAAATCTGGGTGAATACACTAGGTATTCCGCAAGCCCACCCCGTTCCCGTAAAGAGAAAGAGACCTATATCATACATGCTTTATTTGGTGGAGTTGAAGTCACTCTTCATTTTCTTAGAGAAAGGCAGTTGATGTAGGGTTTTTTCCCAAAGAATTAAAAGTAACAAAATACTCAACCACCACTGAGCTTCCCGCTCCCGTGGCCTTATTTTCTTTTCCAGTATGCACTGACACACACATTCCCTTGTCCCCAGAGGTTGTAAAAATCTCTAATTGTCATACCACACCAGACTCGTCCATACCAGTGGACACGGACTATTCGAATAGGTTTCAACTCTGCGCAGAGGGGTACACTTTACCCACTAGTCCGGTTTCTGCGATCTCACCGTCGTGAGACCCGAATGCCGAATCTCTTTCTTTCCTCGCACGTCCTAACCTTAACGGTTATACCGGGAGGAGTCAGGCCACCGCCATGTCCAAACCGGACAAAACATACCCCCTCCTTATCCTCCTTGTGCTCCCCGGCCTTCATAACCCTAGGGTTGGACCGTACGAGTTCAGATTGAGTGACTGCCCACACAGTCTCGAGTGGTTGTGTGGCGGAACCGCCCGAATTATTCCAGCTTAAGTGCCCAAGTCGCACCCTTAAGGGCAGCAACACACTTAAACAGGAATAACCCGTCAGTCCCTCGGATCTAGTCCGATAAAGCCACTTATCCAGGATCGAATACCACTAGCTCACTCGAAGGTGAGGCACAGAGAAATACAATAAAACATAACACCACAAATTTAATAAGTATCATTAGTGATTACATTATCGGAGTTTCAGAAATAATAACCATAAATTTTAATGCAGCGGAAATAACTAACGGAGAAAACCGAGTAACATGGCGAAGCCTGGCCACGCTACTCCTCCTGGTCCTCTCCTGCGGAAGCAATAACCCTCTCGACCATCTATCCCGGTGGCAGGGATGAAGGCCAAGTCACACCAGCAACCAATCATCCTAAGGAGTACCTGCAAAAATTGTGCCACAAGCAAGGCTGAGTATACTAATACTCAGCTAGACTTACCCGGTGTGAGGAGTCTACTCCTCTACCTCTAGACATGCAGCTGTTTGGCTGAGGGGTTTGGTTTGCCAAAAGCACTAGCTGAGTCTAAAATCAAGTTTTAGCTTTTCAAGTTTTAGTATGATCCTTTTTAAACTAGATGTGAGCTATGCATACATGGTATCAAACATTTTATCAATCAACATCTTTTGCCAGTCACCTCATTTCCACTTATTACTCAATGCAGTACAATGGATCAAGCAGTCTCATTAGCTGCGAGAAGCAGACGATTCGAATCGAGTTTTTATCCTTGCAAGGTAAACCTAAACACACGACATGCAGGGGCACTCCGTCCCCACACATATCAACCGTCCCCATCGATTCCCTGGCAACAGAAAGGGGCTCACCGCCTTGGCGTACAATGCCTCACTGACCCTGACTGGCCGTCGTGCAGTGACCGCACTTGTACCCACCATAACCGGAATGGGAGACCTCGTCTCAGGTCGCGTGAGGAGGGCAATCTGCGGGCAGGTTCACTCAGGTACTAGGCTTACCGATTTACCATATTTCTCGGTATGTGTTTAGTACGTTCAAACGCTTGACACAGGTATCCGCACGTTAATCCTTATTCCAATTTTCATCTCGTAGACCACGTGTCCCCATGGACCCGTGTCCACAGACCAATCATCAATATGATATGAAAGTGGGTACAATCAATGTCCTGACCTCGCGCGAGTGCTAGAAAAATCACTCGACTTCTACCGAGATCCCTAATTATTAAAGCAGCTACTCGACCTAGCATACTAGTATCCATCTCAAAGGGAATCCTGAGTTCATGCAACTAGGGTTTCATTCAACTCCTACACTTAAGTGCACAATACAAGCCTACAAACATTAAGTGTAGTAAAATAATATATATAAATGGTTATGCATAAAACCGGGGCTTGCCTTTAATTTTTAACACTTAGATAGTGTTTGTTGGGGGGGGGAGGTACTCGCTTGGCGAGCATCCACTGGTTATGTCCATCCTTCCTTGGGTCGTCCACCGACTGCATCTTGTGGGTGGCACCACATCACTTGCACGATCGTCATCTCTCGGTCCTAAATGAGGTGCAAGATGCATATGTATGAATATAATGAAAGTAGCACAAAAATAGCACAAGGTATACCAAGACACAGTGGCGAACTGAACTAAACATTAGTTAGTAAGACACTGCAACAACTATACGCAAACACTAGTTATTTATGTGTCATTGGGCACACGTAAACATTACCACTGGAAAGACGACGATCACGACTTTTAATTAACCAACACAACAGGACATCACACGCATGAACATTTATTTAACTTGCTACGACTTTTCCTTAGTTCTCCTATTGACTACACAAGAGCAACCAAGACAACGTACGTTTAAACAGGACATAGGCATCAATAACAACAAAACTTATATCCACAACCAACTACAGCAAGCAAGCACATTAATCACGGAACACATGTTAACCTAAGTTTAGCCATCACAAGTCTATATCCGTTAAGCGCTAACTAAGCATTTTTAGCCAAAATGGTGAACTAAACATTCATTTGAGCACGTGCAGATTTTTAGGACAGCAGCACAGCAGTTACTTGTTTTAATCATAACTTTTCAAATATTAATCCAAAAATAGTAAACTATGACTTTCTGGAAATTTTAGAAAGTGCTCTACAATTTTGGTATTTTCATCACAACATGATTCTACACTTAGCAAAGTCGAATTGTGCAAACACAGCAGCTCTGTCCAGATTTGGACAGATTCAGGCTTGCAACTTCAAAAATTCACAACTGAAGATTCAGACATCCAAACAAAGTGATCCTAGACTTTCTGGAAAGGTAATGAAATTGTCCACATATCATTTATAATCATCTCAAGGTGATTCAGTATTTAACTAAGTATAAAAGGCACTAGAAGGCTTTGCTGTCCAGAATTGGACAGATTCAGTCTTCAGACTTTAAACATCCATAACTTAATCTTCAGATCACCAAAAATAGTGATCCAAGACTTTTTGGAAAGCTAAGAAAAAGTACTACACAACTTTTATAATCACCAAGGGGTGATTCCATGTTGAACTGAATCAAACAATTCAGTTTTCGAAATCTGTTCTGTCAGTGGACAGAACACAACAAGCAGTTTCTAAAATTCATAACTCTTAGACTATCAGGCCTGTGGTTCTGAAATTTTAACACAAGCAAGATGAGAAAAGCATCTACAACTTCCTTATAATCGACAAGGACTGATTCTAACATTACATTAGGCAAACAATACAGTTTCTGAAATCTGTACAGAATTTAGACAGATTCAGTCACTGAATTTATAAAAATCATAACTCCTAAACGATCAGACTTATGCCTGTCAAATTTTAACACTAGCAAGATAATCAAGTTATCTACCACTTTTCTATAGCACATATCCACAGAAAACACAATTTAGTTCATCAAACATACAGCACAACAAAAACAGCGCGTGCAGCCCAAAACAGCAATTACTAAAATTCAGCTTCTATACAATTCAAGAATTTCCGCATTTTAGAGACTTGACTTACTCTACTTAGATCAAGACACACTTAAACATAGTCACATAATAGGTGACGTGACGGCTACGTAGTCATGCCATCACTTCACCACACATCGCAAACATAGACTAATCCAATCATACTTCACATGGCAATTATACAGAGTTGCAGAGGGACAATATTAACACATAGGTAAGCGACATTTCTTCACGACTCTCGGCTAAGCCACAAAACAGACGACATGATGAATACGAAGGCATGCCACCATTTCATCACACACATTCATCTCCTATATGCGCACTCATCCATTTCTTGCGACATATGTACTCAAAATCAATCCACACTACACAAGTACACTTATCTCTTATTTATGCACAGACTTAACACCTTTCGGGATAAAGTGTCACTATAAACACCTTACACATAATTGCTTTAGGAACTTATTAGTTTACTCGAAAACATCTATTCAAGTCATAAACACAAGCATACACTCATTTGTGAAGCACAATTTAAGGAACGCCTAACGTGTAAAGACTCAACTTATAATTATAGAGGAAGTGATGACTACTTACGGCATGTCATCACCTCTCTACATATGCCAAAACAATTTCTACTATCGACCAAGAGTTCTAAGTATTAAACACACTGTTACTTTCCACGCGCAAATCATCCTCAACTTAACACTAGTGACCCCGATGGATTCTTACTAAACTCATCATGCGCACAACCTTGTCTCGCCTACAACCATATCATGGCGTGCACTCGAGACACTTCAATCAATGTGGCGCGACCACTAATATATGAACTCCGATACTCATGTTTTAATAATTCATCCTATACGCAACTAGCATTTCCTAACTACTCATCACATCAATAAATATACTCCCTATATAATCATGAATCCCATCACGTTGCAATAAACAATTATACTTTTCGCATAACTACATATCGATACATTTTCCAAAACATAATTCGCATTTTGTAACTTAGTTTTTTTTTGCATCAAACAACGCATTGCATATTTTCTTCCTACCAAGATATAAAAACATCGGAGTTCTTTTCTACTTCATTTTCCTCTCTACACGCTTCCATCCATACAAATGTATTTTCACACAAATAATCACACATGCACACCATCGACCAAAACATAATTAGAATAACTACAAATCGCACACCTCAAATAACCTCTTGTTCTCCAATCACAAACGCGATCCTACCAATGCGCATAACCGAAACATTTTATACACATCCACACCTACATGCACTGCCTACCATCAACCAAAACATACATATTGTAAACTATAAATCAATCAACCTGAACGGAATCGGATCTGAGTTGGGCATGCATGTGGTTCACCCGACCGGTCTTGTATCGAACACGCGTGCGCGACGACTGGCTTTGACGGCTAGCTGCGATTAGACACACGCACACAACCGTTCAACAGTTTTACCAAGCACAAAATAAAAATATAAAAGCAGCAATGGCAGCGAGGGTTTTCTCACCACGGGTTTCGACGACGGCGCGCAGGCGCTGCGCAAATCGGGTCAATGCAAGCGATACGGGCGGGATCTCATGGCTGCTGTTTTTTTTGAATCGGCACTGCTGCGCAGAAAACTTGGACGCCATGGCAGCTGGTCGAGCAGGGGCTCCCTGCTGCTGCGCGAAGAAGAAAACAGGGGGCGTCCATGGAGGTTGCTGGGAGACGGGAGCCGCTGCTTGGTGTTTTGAAGGGTGGGCTGCTGTTCTTCCCTGCGCTTGAGGGGTTTCCTGCGCACGAGTAGAGAGGGAGGGAGGTGCCATGGCTGCCACAGAGGGCGTCGGCCAAGGGAACTGCTCCCTGTGCGCAGGGGATAAAAAGGCTTCCTGCTCTTAACGCAGTGGAGAAGAGGGGTGTTGGGCAGAGGAAGAAGAAGGGCTTGGGCGCCATGGCTGAGGAGCTTCAGCGCGGCGAGGAAGGAGGGGGCGCGGTGGAGAGAGCCTGCAGAGCTGCGACCGAGCAGAGGCGTCGGGGCCTGGGCGAGCTCGGCCATGGAGCTCCCGCTGGAATTTCTGGGCGCCTGCTGGCTGGAGGAAGAAGAAGGGGGAGGAGGGGTGCGCGCCCAGGGAAGGCTGGGGAAGAACGCCCTGCTGCAGCCGTGGGGAGGAGAGGAGGACGCTGGCGTTGAGGGAGCTTGGCGGCCATGGGAGGCCCCTGCGTGCTGGCGTGCTGCTGTCGTAGGAGAAGAAAGCAGGCTGCTGCTGCATGAGGGAGAAGGAGGAAGAGAGTGGCGGCTAGGAAATTTTGAGGGGTGGGAGTGCAAAATAGCCAAGGGCAAGGGAGAGGGATCCGTATTTATAGAGAAACCCTAGGGTTAGGGTTTCAAATGGGCCTAATTGGGCCGGGCTGGATTTGGCCCAAAACACTAAATTGGGTCGCGCTAAATATTTTCCGGACTAAAATGTTCCTGCGGAATTCGTCGCTACTGAGAAACAGAGCGAAAAGAGTTCGGACGAACGGAAAGTTGAGCGATTAATTCGGTCGAGATTCTAATTTGATTTTGCTCGAAAATAATTACCTGCGCGTGATTCGAAAATAATTCGTCCTGAGATTTGATCGGCTTTGGATTTTTAGTCGGAGAAATCGGATCGTGACATTTTAAAATTGTCGTCGATACGGGGTTTTGAGTTCGGTTCGAACATAAGATATTTGGCCGAAACGGATAAAATTGATTTAGAGGACGACATATTGAGTATTCCGTTTGAGAGTACGGATCCGAATAAAATAGTCGAACATCGATCGAAGTTCGAGGAATTGGATTCGGGCTCAGATCAGATAACAGTCGTCGAGAGTTTGATTTAATGAACTTCAGATGAGATTTATAATTCGAGAATGATCTTCGAGTCTGCATTCGTTCCGAGAGATAAAAGTTTTAACACGCTCCGAAATGGGTTGTTTCTCGAGATCGAATAACTCTGAATTCGGTGAACTTCCAAGAGAAAGCCTGATAAACAGAGATAGGCACGATCGAGAAATAGAAATTTTCACTGAGCATCCGAGATTAGGATAAATTACCCGATATAACACGAAATAGACACCTGGGGTGTCACAGGTTGTACTATTAAAGAGTACAGGAAGTGAAGATGACAAACCGGTCCTTATATGAGGGGACAATCCTTCTGCTCACGCCTAAACCAGCTGAGCCAACACCTTAGGCCCTCCCCTAAACCAGGGAGTCCCTGATCATCCCACTCCAAGGTGATGAGGGTGAATACCCTTCATCACACATTCCTTTTTTTTAAAAAAAGAAACCTTGTTTGAAGAAACATATTGCCCTTTCTCGCAACCCACATTTCGTATCCAAAAGATATATGTTAATGCGGGCTATCTCTCTACTCACAATGCAAATATCCCACCCTGAAATCCTGGCCTAGGTAGTGGTAGAAAGAATAGGTAATTTATGCATCAAGGGAAGTATGGACTTGCCTTCGTCGAAGCTTTCCTGGCACAAAAGGTCTACCTCTGGGAGATCGGGCTCCGACCCTTCTTCCGGGGCTACGGGTTCCGGATCGACGGTCCCCGCTTCTTCTAGTAAAACAGGCAATAAAACAATACATCAATAGTGGTTTACTAGTTGGAGTGTGTCATTTTCTAACATTATTATTACATGTGACTTTAGAAATTATTTTGATAATTTTTGGTGCATAAAATATTGAGATGTAATAATTTAAAGGAGAAAAGGCCGAAAAAGGAAAAAAGAAAAGCAATTCAACTCTGGTGGGCCATGGGGGGGGGGTAATCTGGCCCAGCCGGGCGCGGGCAGGCGCGAATGCGCCGACCCAGATGCGGCCCAAGGAGGGAGACGATGCGGGCGCGCGAGGGTGATGCCGTCTCCGCGGGGCCCACATGACAGAGAGAGTGGGAGGGGGGAAACGGCGCCAACGGTCGACGGCGGGGTGAACCGGCCGTCCGCGGGGGAGAACCCGGCCGCCAGTGGGCTCGGCGGCGATTCGCCGCCGGTGACCCGGTTCTTGGGTAATGGGCAGGCGCCCTAGCATGAGGAGGGGCTGGCGAACTTAGGGGCGTGCTCAATTTGGCTAGAGGGGGCCGGGAGGGGGCTGACCGCGGGGAGGTGGCGGAGCTCCGCGGTGGGAGTCGCCGACGGTGAGGTTTGGGCGGGGATTGGGGTAGGGGCGTGGTGTCCCAAGTTCACGTCGGTGTGGCGAAGCTGATAGGCCTTTCTAATTTCTCGCTGAACCACCAGAGGGGAAGGGAGAAGAGGGGGAAGGCTTACCGAAGGGGAAGAAGATGGCGGCGCCTTCGCGACTGAGCTCGACGAGGGAGAAGAGGGGTGGCTGAGGCCGTTGCGGGGCAAGGAAGTGCTCGGGGCAACCCTTTTATAGGCGCCCAAGGGGAGGGGAGCGGTGGAGCTCGGCGGACGCTGGTGAGGTGCACAGCGCCGAAGTAATTGCCGCACAGTGGCGACGACGAGACCGCACGGCGGGGGCGGTACCGGGCAAGGACACGGTCAAGCGGTGAGGACGGGGCGATGCCAAACTTCCTTGTGTGGCGAGGGGATGGGCGAGGGGACGTGACGGGGGAGGGGAGGGGACGGTGGCCGGAGGTGACCGCGACGAAGCCGTACGCGGCGAGGACGACGGGGCGGCTGACCGGTGGGGCCAGTCTGCCAGGGGAGCGGTCACGAGCGAGGGCGAGGGGGCGGGACTGACGAGTGGGGATGGCGTGTCAGCGGCGCGGGCGCGAGCGCGGAGTGGGCCGGTAGGTGGGCTGAGGGGGAGGGAGTCGCGAGCGCGAGAGGGGCGAGCGGCCGCGGCGGTGGGCTGGATTCGGCCCAGCTAGGGGGAGAGAGGGGTTTTTCCTTTTCTTTTTTATTTTTCCAATTTCTATATCCATTTTTATATCCTTTTCTTTTGAACAATTACTTTACTAGAAATTCTTAGGTGCTAGAAAATAAAATCTAAGTGAGGTGCTTATAATCAAACAAGGTGTATGCATATGATGAGAAAATCTAGGGGAGTTTTGGGATAGATAATAAGAAGGGGGGGTTAAATTAGGGTTCCAAACCTGGGTTAAAAATTGGGATGTTACAAACCTACCCCACTTAAAGGAATCTCGCCCTCGAGATTCAGACGGGGCTCGAGAAAAGGTAAGGGTATTCCCTCCTCAGAGAGTCCTCACTTTCCCAAGTAGCTTCCTCTTCCCCTTCTCTGCTCCACTGAACCTTACAGAGTCTTACTTCTGAGTTGCGGGTCTTCCGGACTGCTGAGTCAAGAATCTTTATTGGCTTTTCCCGGTACTGGAGATCTTTTTGAATCTGAATTGTCTCTGCCTCGATGTGGTTCTCTAGTACTTGCAAGCATTTACGGAGCTGGGACACATGAAACACATTGTGAATATCTGACATGGATTCTGGTAGTTCAAGGCGGTATGTTGCGGGTCCCACTCTGCCAATGACGGGATAGGGACCGACGAATCGTGGTGCTAACTTTCCTTTCATTTGGAACCTTTTGACACCACGCATCGGGGAGACCTTGAGGTATACGAAATCTCCTTCCTCAAATCCGAGTTCTCTCCGTCTGTTGTCTGCATAACTTTTCTGTCGACTCTGAGCTTCAAGTAACCTCTTGTGGATCAGGGCAACTTTCTCTTCGGCTTCTTTAACAAAGTCAGGTCCTTCTAGTATCCTTTCCCCTACATTGGACCACATTAGGGGGGTCTGGCACTTTCGTCCATACAATGCTTCGAACGGTGACATTTTGATACTGGCCTCATGGCTATTGTTATATGAGAATTCGGCATACGACAAACTGGACTCCCAATTCCTGTCGAACGTCAACACACAGGCTCTTAGTAAATCTTCGAGGACCTTGTTGACTCTCTCTGTTTGACCATCTGACTGAGGGTGATAGGCGGTGCTGAAATCTAACTTGGTGCCCATAGCTTGCTGAAGGCTCTTCCAAAATTTTGAGGTGAACTGCGTCCCTCTATCTGACACTATCTTCCGAGGAATACCATGGAGCCTGACTATCTCTTTAAGATATATCCGGGCAAGGGTGGCTCCTCCAAAAGTGGTTTTTACTGGAATGAAGTGGGCCACCTTGGTGAGACGGTCTATTATTAGCCAGATAGAGTCATTCCCTTTTTGCGTCCGGGGCAGTTTGGTTACAAAATCCATGCCTATTTCCTCCCACTTCCATTCAGGCACTAGGAGGGGTTGTAGTAGGCCTGCAGGTTTCTGGTGTTCGGCCTTCGTTTGCTGGCAGGTGTCACACCAGGCCACATACTGTGCTATCTCCTTTTTCATCCCTCTCCACCAGTATCTGGCTTTGAGGTCTAGGTACATCTTGGTGGTTCCTGGGTGGATGGAGTAGGCTGAGTTGTGGGCTTCATTGAACAGGACTTCTCGTGCCTCTCCTTTTGGTACACACAGACGGTTCTTGAACCAAAGAACTCCTTGTTCATCTGCCCTAAGGTCCGGAAGTTGCTCCTTGCGAGCTCTTTCCATAAGTCTTGTTGTCTCCGCGTCCAGGCGTTGAGCCTTGCATATGAGGTCTTCTAGCATTGGCTTGACTTCCAGGCTACCGTTGTCTCCCAGACATGCATTTAGCTGAGCTGATTTCTTCTTCCAATCATCTAAAAAGTTGGTCCCCTTTATCCCGAAAGGTTTTCGGCTGAGGGCGTCTGCTACCACGTTGGCCTTCCCGGGGTGGTAATGGATCTCGAGGTCATAATCTTTAATCAGTTCAAGCCATCTTCTTTGACGGAGGTTGAGGTCTGGCTAAGTGAAGATGTACTTCAGACTCTTGTGATCAGTGAAGATGTGGCATTTGTTCCCAATCAGATAGTGCATCCATATTTTTAGGGCGTGCACTATGGCTGCCAACTCCAAGTCGTGGGTGGGGTAATTCTGCTCATGCAGCTTGAGTAAGCGGGATGCATAAGCAATAACTTTCTCATTTTGCATTAAGACACACCCTAAGCCTTGCCTTGAAGCATCACAGAAGATGACGAAATCCTGGTGTATATCTGGTAGTGTCAAAACGGGTGCGGTCGTGAGCTTCTCCTTTATGATCTGCAAACTTTCCTCACACTTTGGAGTCCACACAAACTTATTGTCCTTCTTGAGAAGTTCGGTCATAGGTCTTGCTATGCTGCAGAATCCCTTAATAAAGCGGCGGTAATACCCTGCCATTCCCAGAAAGCTTCACACTTCACTAACGTTGGATGGCTGCTTCCATTTTGAAACGGCTTCTACCTTGGATGGCTCTACTTCTATTCCTTCTACAGTCAAGATATGCCTAAGGAAGGCTATCTTTTCTAACCAGAATTCACACTTGCTGAGCTTAGCATAGAGTTGATGTGCCCTGAGTCTTTCGAGGACGATTTGAAGGTGACGCTCATGGTCCTTGCGATTCTTGGAATAGATAAGGATGTCGTCGATGAAGACTACGACAAACTTATCCAATTCTTCCATGAATACCTTATTCATGAGGTTCATGAAAAAGGCGGGGGCGTTTGTTAGCCCAAACGGCATTACTGTGAACTCATATTGCCCGTATCTGGTGACGAATGCAGTCTTCTGTATATCTGCTTCCCTGATTCTCAGTTGGTGATATCCTGACCTTAGGTCTATCTTGGAGAAATATTTGGCTCCCTGCAGCTGGTCGAAGAGATCGTCGATCCGAGGGACTGGGTACTTATTCTTGATTGTAACTTCATTCAAGGATCAGTAATCAATACACATTCTCATACTTCCATCCTTTTTTGTGACGAAAAGGACGGGTGCTCCCCAGGGAGACGAACTGGGACGGATGTACCCTTTTTGTTGCAGCTCTGCAATCTGGAGTTTTAATTCTGCTAACTCTGTGGGGGCCATGCGATATGGTCTCTTTGCGATGGGCGCAGTGCTAGGAATGAGATCTATATAGAACTCCACTCCTCTTTCAGGTGGCATTCTAGGAAACTCTTCCGGAAATACATCCATGAATTCTTCTATTACAGATATGTTTTATGTTGCCAGATTAAACATCATTGGATCATTGGCGGTCGGTTGGTCCTGACAGGAAACTGCTTTTCCTTGGCGGTCGGTGAGAAGGACGGTCTTACTTTCGCAACTTATGATGCCCTTGTGCTTAGTTAGGCAATCCATTCCTAGGATCACATCAATCCCTTGGGATGGCAAGACGGTTAAGTCTGCCAGGAACACTACCCCACTTAAAAGAATTCTGACCTGGGAGCATTTGAGCTGACATAGAAGGTCTGACCCCGGGGTTCGGGTGACCAAAGGAATTTCTAGGGGTGTAGAGGGAATGCCACGCTTTTCCACAAAACTAGTGGCTATAAATGAATGGGATGCTCCTGAATCAAAAAGTACAGTAGCGGGAGTAAATTCGACAAGGAACTCACCGAGCACTACTCCCGGAGCTTGCTGGGCCTCTTAAGCATCGACATGGTTAACTCGTGCTCTGCCCTGGTACTGGGTCCTGCTCTGCTGACTGTTGGAGGGGGGGGTGCCTTGAGGCAGGTGCTGAGGTAATCTTGGGGCCATTCACCGAGTTGGAGTAGGTAGGTCCGGGTGCCTTCAACTAGGGGCAGTTATTCTTGAAGTGATTGGGGTCTCCGCAGTGCCAACAGGCATTTGCTGGCGGTTGGTTGCTTGCAACCGAGGGGGCCTAAAAGGTACTCTGACTTTGCTGGCTGTAGCATGACGGAGTGGGTCCGGCTGGTCTATTGAAGCTTGGTCCCTTGGGTGGAAGTCCAAAGGTTCGAGTTCTCTGGTGTCGGTCTTGCTACTGAGCTCGGAGAACTTGGAATTTCCTCTTGAGATTCCCTTTTTCTTCTTATTTTGCCCTTTCCACTTGTATGGCTTTGTTGGAGAGGTGCGAGAAGCTGAGGAAATCTTGGCTGGCGAGGATGGTCTTGAGTTCTGGTCTTAGCCCTTTCAGAAAACGGGCCATCTTTCTGGATTCGGTGCTGACATCGTCAGGCGCGTAACGAGCCAACTCTGTGAATTTATGCACGTACTCACTAACAGATCTTCCACCTTGAGTTAGTTCCCGGAATTCATCCTCCTTGAGTTGAACGATCCCCTGGGGTACATGGTGCTCGCGGAAAGCAGTTTCAAATTCTACCCAGGTAGCATCCCTGACGGCCTCGCTGAAGGTATCCCACCATGCTAGGGCCATCCCAGAAAATTGATGAGCAGCCAATTGAACACGCTGATTTTCGGGGCATCCGATGGCTTCCAGTTTCCTCTTGATCGTGCGCAGCCAGTCGTCGGCATCGAGGGGATTGTTGGATCCAGCGAACGTGGGAGGCTTGAGTCTCAGAAATTCTCCCATCCTGTCTTGTGGTCTTCCACCACCTGGGTGCTGGTTCTCCAGACTTCTAGTGAGGACTTCAATGAGTCGGGTCTGATTAGCTAGAACTTGGGCCAAATCTAGTGGTAGTTCTAGAGGTGCGGGGAGGTGGGTCTCACTCCCTTCTCCGCCAGCTTCTCCTTCTGCTCCTAGGGGAAATCCTGCTCCAATCCCGGAGGCGGTAGGCGTGGTTTTATCCGAAGCCATCTGCCAGGGGAAAAGAGTTACTACCATGCACATGCCACATTTTTTTACAAGTTACTTTATTCATTACACCAGTTCATTACAGCACACAACTACCATAAGTTCATTACACGCGAGTGCTATCTAGGGTACTCCCGAACTCCTTCTCTAAAGTGTCCCCAAATTCATTGAGAAGGTCATCAAGGCTGGCTAGGGACATTTCCTCGGTGTCGGACGAGTTCCCTATCCTGGTAGGAGGTAGGGATGGAGGGGCTTCTTCCTTCTGCTCAGTTTGACATACTTGGCTATTGGTCTTCTTGCGGATTTTTCTTGCGGGGGCGAGCTTCTTCAGCTTCTTGTCGTAATTGAGAGCACCTAGAGGGGGGGGGGTGAATAGGTGATCCTGTAAAACTTAAAACTTAAGCCACAAAACTTGGTTAAGGTTAGCACAATAATTGCCAAGTGGCTAGAGTAGAGTCTCAACAAAACACAATAACCACAAAGATATCAATCACAGAGATGGCACGGTGGTTATCCCGTGGTTCGGCCAAGACCAACGCTTGCCTACTCCACGTTGTGGCGTCCCAACGGACGAGGGTTGCAATCAACCCCTCTCAAGCGGTCCAAAGACCCACTTGAATACCACGATGTTTTGCTTTGCTTTTCTTAATCCCGTTTGCGAGGAATCTCCACAACTTGGAGCCTCTCGCCCTTACACTTGAAGTTCACAAAGAAGCACGGAGCAAGGGAGGGATTAGCAACTCACACAAGACACAAAGATCACAGCAAATACGCACACACAAGACCCAGACTTGAGCTCAAAAGACTAGCACACTAGAACGGGGCTCAAATCACTAGAATGTCGAACAAGTGCGCAAGAATGATGTGTGAGTGATCAATAGTGCTCAAAGGATGCTTGGATGTCTCCTCCATGCGCCTAGGGGTCCCTTTTATAGCCCCAAGGCAGCTAGGAGCCGTTGAGAGCAATCTGGGAAGGCAATTCTTGCCTTCTGTCGTCTGGCGCACCGGACAGTCCGGTGCACACCGGACACTGTCTGGTGCCCGATTTCTTTCCTTCTATGGCGCAGCCGACCGTTGGCAGCCTTGGAGCCGTTGGCGCACCAGACATGTCCGGTGCACACCGGACAGTCCGGTGCCCGTTTCTAGCCGTTGGCTCGACCACGTGTCCCGTGCAGATCGCGCGGCCGACCGTTGGCCCGGCCGACCGTTGGTTCACCGGACAGTCCGGTGAATTATAGCCGTACGTCTCCGGTGAATTCCCGAGAGCGGCCAGTTCACTCGAGTCAGCCTGGCGCACCGGACACTGTCCGGTGCACCACCGGACAGTCCAGTGCTCCCAGACTGAGCAGACTTTGGCTGAACAAAGCCATCTCATTTCCAATTCGATTTTTCCTGTTTCCAGCACTTAGACACAATACATTAGTCTCTAAAACAATGTACTAAGTCTGAGAAACATACCTTTATCCTTGATTTGTACTTTGTCCACCATTTTACACTTAGGCACTTGTGTTGGACACTAAATCACCAAAATACTTAGAAATGGCCCAAGGGCACATTTCCCTTTCAATCTCCCCCTTTTTGGTGATTTATGCCAACACAATATAAAGCAAGTAGAACAAATACAAAATCAATTCAAATAAGAACTCAAATTGTTTTTGATTCAAATTTGACATATATGGATCACTCTTTGCCACCACTTGGTTTGTTTTTGCAAATCAAGCTCAAATTTCTATCTCTAAGTTAAACACACTTGTTAAGACATAAAGAGAGTCATTCCAATAGAAATTGATTCAAGATTTCAAAAACTCCCCTTTTTCCCATAATCAACACTTCTCCCACAAGAAGCCAACTTTTGACAAGAGAGACAATAAAAGAGTTTTGACAAACCAAAAGCTCTATTCTACTATTTTCAAAGTTCTCAAGTGGTAGCTGATTTTCAAAGTTCTCAAGTGGTAGCTGATCCATTTATCGCTTTGGCCTTTATTTTCTCCCCCTTTGGCATCAAGCACCAAAACGGGATTAATCTTGGCCCTAGAACCCCATTGCCTCACCAAAATCTTCAATAAGAATACAAAGGCAATAAGAGTACATGAGATGAACTTGGAATAAGTTACCCTCTCATCGGAGTGCAGTGGAAGTCTTTCATGGTCCAAGTCCACCTTTTCCCTTTCTAACCTCCTTCGAGACTAAAACAAGCAAACTCAAGCACATAGTTAGTCTCAAAGGGTCAAGTTGTAACACATCCCCCCTAAACATGTGCATCACTTTGCAACGGACTTGTGAGGTCCAGGGAGTGTTTGTACAACTTGGGCACCATTACTAAGCAACAAAATGCATAAGGAACATGATCAAAGGCGTAAACACATGTATGTTGTAAATCAATCCACGTTCCGCGAATCTAAGACATTTAGCTCACTACGTAGCCTGCAAAAGGTCTTCTCATCTAGAAGCTTGGTAAAGATATTGGCTAGCTGGTTCTCGGTGCTAACATGAAACACTTCGATATCTCCCTTTTGCTGGTGGTCTCTCAAGAAGTGATGCCGGATGTCTATGTGCTTTGTGCGGCTGTGTTCAACAGGATTTTCCGCCATGCGGATAGCACTCTCATTATCACATAGGAGTGGGACTTTGCTCAGATTGTAGCCAAAGTCCCTAAGGGTTTGCCTCATCCAAAGTAGTTGCGCGCAACACTGTCCTGCGGCAACGTACTCGGCCTCAGCGGTGGATAGGGCAACGTAGGTTTGTTTCTTAGAATTCCATGACACCAGGGACCTTCCTAAGAATTGGCACGTCCCCGATGTACTCTTCCTATCGACCTTACATCCAGCATAGTCGGAATCTGAATATCCAATCAAGTCAAAGGTAGACCCCTTTGGATACCAGAGCCCGAAGCAAGGCGTAGCAACTAAATATCTAAGGATTCGCTTCACTGCCACTAAGTGACACTCCTTAGGATCGGATTGAAATCTAGCACACATGCATACGCTAAGCATAATATCCGGTCTACTAGCACATAAGTAAAGTAACGACCCTATCATTGACCGGTATGCCTTTTGATCAACGGACTTACCTCCTTTGTTGAGGTCGGTGTGTCCGTCGGTCCCCATCGGAGTCTTTGCGGGCTTGGCATCCTTCATCCCAAACCGCTTCAGCAAGTCTTGCGTGTACTTCGTTTGAGAGATGAAGGTGCCGTCCTTGAGTTGCTTCACTTGGAACCCAAGGAAGTAGTTCAACTCGCCCATCATCGACATCTCGAATTTTTGCGTCATCACCCTGCTAAACTCTTCACAAGACTTTTTATTAGTAGAACCAAATATTATGTCGTCGACATAAATTTGGCACACAAAAAGATCACCATCACAAGTCTTAGTAAAGAGAGTTGGATCGGCTTTCCCAACCTTGAAAGCATTAGCAATTAAAAAGTCTCTAAGGCATTCATACCATGCTCTTGGGGCTTGCTTAAGTCCATAGAGCGCCTTAGAGAGCTTACACACGTGGTCGGGGTACCGTTCATCCTCGAAGCCAGGGGGTTGCTCCACGTACACCTCCTCTTTGATTGGCCCGTTGAGGAAAGCGCTCTTCACATCCATTTGGAACAACCTGAAAGAATGGTGAGCGGCATATGCTAGCAAGATACGAATGGACTCTAGCCTAGCCACAGGAGCAAAAGTCTCCTGAAAGTCTAAACCTGCGACTTGGGCATAACCTTTTGCCACAAGTCGAGCCTTGTTCCTCGTCACTACCCCGTGCTCGTCCTGTTTGTTGCGGAACACCCACTTGGTTCCCACAACGTTTTGCTTGGGACGAGGCACCAGTGTCCAAACTTCATTGCGCTTGAAGTTGTTGAGCTCCTCTTGCATGGCCAACACCCAGTCCGGATCTAGCAAGGCCTCCTCTACCCTGAAAGGCTCAATAGAAGAGACAAAAGAGTAATGCTCACAAAAACTAACTAATCGAGACCGAGTAGTTACTCCTTTGCTTATGTCACCCAAAATCTGATCGACGGGATGATCCCTTTGAATCATCGCTCGGACTTGAGTTGGAGGTGTCGGTTGTGCTTCTTCCTCCATTACTTGATCATCTTGTGCTCCCCCTTGATCATACGCCTCCTTTTGATGAACTTGTTCATCTTCTTGAGTTGGGGGATGCACCATTGTTGAGGAAGAAGGTTGATCTTGCTCCTTTTGTTCCTGTGGTCGTACATCACCAATCGCCATGGTTCGTATAGCGGCCGTCGGAACATCTTCCTCATCTACATCATCAAGATCAACAACTTGCTCTCTTGGAGAGCCATTAGTCTCATCAAATACAACGTCGCTAGAGACTTCAACCAAACCCGATGATTTGTTGAAGACTCTATACGCCTTTGTATTTGAATCATAACCTAACAAAAACCATTCTACAGCTTTGGGAGCAAACTTAGAATTTCTACCCTTCTTCACTAGAATGTAGCATTTGCTCCCAAATACACGAAAGTAAGATACGTTGGGTTTGTTACCGGTTAGAAGCTCATACGACGTCTTCTTGAGGAGGCGATGAAGGTATACCCTGTTGATGGCGTGGCAAGCTGTGTTCACGGCTTCCGACCAAAAGCACTCGGGGGTCTTGAACTCTCCAAGCATCGTCCTCGCCATATCGATGAGTGTCCTGTTCTTCCTCTCTACCACACCATTTTGTTGTGGTGTGTAGGGAGCAGAGAACTCGTGCTTGATCCCTTCCTCCTCAAGAAACTCCTCCACTTGAAGGTTCTTGAATTCGGACCCGTTGTCGCTTCTTATCTTTTTCACTTTGAGTTCAAACTCATTTTGAGCTCTCCTTAGGAAGCGCTTGAGGGTCCCTTGGGTTTCAGACTTATCCTGCAAAAAGAATACCCAAGTGAAGCGGGAAAAGTCATCAACAATAACTAGACCATACTTACTTCCTCCTATGCTTAGATAGCCGACGGGTCCGAAGAGGTCCATATGTAGCAGCTCTAGTGGTCTTGATGTGGTCATCACATTCTTGCTGTGATGCGCTCCTCCCACTTGTTTACCTGCTTGACAAGCTGCACAAGGTCTATCTTTTTCGAATTGCACGTTAGTCAAACCTATCACGTGTCCCCCCTTTAGAAGCTTGTGAAGGTTCTTCATCCCTACATGTGCTAAGCGGCGATGCCACAGCCAGCCCATGCTAGTCTTAGCTATTAAGCATGCATCTAGTCCGGCCTCCTCTTTTGCAAAATCAACTAAATAAAGTTTGTCGTCTAATACACCCTTAAAAGCTAATGAACCATCACTTCTTCTAAAGACAGACACATCTACATTAGTAAATAGACAATTATATCCCATATTACATAATTGACTAACAGATAGCAAATTATATCCAAGGGACTCAACTAAAAACACATTAGAGATAGAGTGCTCATTTGAAATTGCAATCTTGCCTAAGCCTTTCACCTTCCCTTGGTTCCCATCACCAAATATGATTGAATCTTGGGAATCCTTGTTTTTGACGTAGGAGGTGAACATCTTCTTCTCCCCCGTCATATGGTTTGTGCATCCGCTGTCGATAATCCAGCTTGAACCCCCGGATGCATAAACCTGCAAGGCAAATTTAGGCTTGGGACTTAGGTACCCAACTCTTGTTGGGTCCTACAAGGTTAGTCACAATTGTCTTAGGGACCCAAATGCAAGTTTTATCACCCTTGCATTTTGCCCCTAATTTCCTAGCAACTATCTTCCTATCCTTTCTACAAATAGCAAAGGAAGCATTTAAAGCATGATATATTGTAGAAGGACCATCCATAACTTTCCTAGAAACATGAACAATATTCTTTCTAGGCACATGATGAACATAACTCCTAGACATATCTCTATCATGCATATAAGAAGAACTAGAAGCAAACATAGCATGTGAAGCATAAGCATGTGAATCATAACTTCTATAGTCATTTCTAGCATGTCTCCTATTATGATACATAAAAGCATGGTTCTTTTTAGTACTACTTGCCATAGGAGCCTTCCCTTTCTCCTTGGTGGGAATGGGAACCTTATGGCTTGTTAAGTTCTTGGCTTCCCTCTTGAAGCCAAGTCCATCCTTAATTGAGGGGTGTCTACCAATCGTGTAGGCATCCCTCGCAAATTTTAGCTTATCAAATTCGCTCTTGCTAGTCTTAAGTTGAGCATTAAGACTAGCCAATTCATCATTAAGTTTGGAAATTGAAACTAGGTGTTCACTACAAGCATCAATGTCAAAATCTTTACACCTATTACAAGTTGCAACAATTTCTACCAAAGATGTTGATTCACTAGCTATTTCTAACTTAGCATTCAAATCATCATTAATGCTCCTTAAGTTAGAAATTGTCTCATGGCAAGAAGATAATTCACAAGAAAGCATTTCATTTCTTTTAACTTCTAGAGCATGAGATTTTTGTGCTTCTACAAATTTGTCATGTTCTTCATACAACAAATCCTCTTGCTTTTCTAAAAGCCTATTCTTATCATTCAAGGCATCAATCAATTCATTAATTTTATCTACCTTGGTTCTATCTAGGCCCTTAAATAAACATGAATAATCTATTTCATCCTCATCACTAGATTCGGCCTCACTTGAAGAAGCATAAGTAGAGTTTCGAGTACATACCTTCTTCTCCCTTGCCATAAGGCATGTGTGACGCTCGTTGGGGAAGAGGGATGACTTGTTGAAGGCGGTGGCGGCGAGTCCTTCATTGTCGGAGTCGGAAGAGGAGCAATCCGAATCCCACTCCTTGCCTAGATGCGCCTCGCCCTTTGCCTTCTTATAGTTCTTCTTCTTCTCCCTCTTGTTCCCTTGATCCTGATCACTATCATTGTCGGGACAGTTAGCAATAAAATGACCAAGCTTACCACATTTGAAGCATGAGCGCTTCCCCTTTGTCTTGGTCTTGCTTGGCTGCCCCTTGCGACCTTTTAGCGCCGTCTTGAATCTCTTGATGATGAGAGCCATCTCTTCATCATTAAGTCCGGCAGCCTCAATTTGTGCCACCTTGCTAGGTAGCGTCTCCTTGCTTCTTGTTGCCTTGAGAGCAAGAGATTGAGGCTCATTGATTGGACCATTCAATGCGTCGTCCACGTATCTTGCTTCCTTGATCATCATTCGCCCGCTCACGAACTTTCCAAGTATCTCCTCGGGCGTCATCTTGGTGTACCTAGGATTCTCACGAATGTTGTTTACAAGATGAGGATCAAGGACAATAAAAGACCTTAGCATTAGGCGGACGACGTCGTGGTCCGTCCATCGCGTGCTTCCATAGCTTCTTATCTTGTTGATAAGGGTCTTGAGCCGGTTGTACGTTTGGGTTGGCTCTTCTCCCCTTATCATAGCGAATCTCCCGAGTTCGCCTTCCACCAACTCCATCTTGGTGAGCATTGTGACGTCATTCCCGTCATGAGAGATCTTGAGGGTGTCCCAAATTTGCTTGGCGTTATCCAAGCCGCTTACTTTGTGATATTCATCCCTGCACAATGAAGCTAGAAGAACAGTAGTAGCTTGTGCATTTTTATGAATTTGCTCATTAATGAACATGGGACTATCCGTACTATCAAAGTGCATTCCACTCTCTACAATCTCCCATATACTAGGATGGAGAGAGAACAAGTGACTACGCATTTTGTGACTCCAAAATCCGTAGTCCTCTCCATCAAAATGAGGAGGTTTACCAAGTGGAATAGATAATAAATGAGCATTTGTACTTTGAGGAATACGAGAGTAATCAAAAGAAAAGTTCGAATTGTCCGTTTTCTTTTTCTCGTAGTCGTCGTCGTCCTTTTGGGAAGAGGAAGATTCGTCGCTGTCGTAGTAGACGATCTCCATGATGCGCCTTGTCTTCTTCTTCTTCCCGTCTTTGCGCTTGTGGCCTGAGCCCGAGTAGGTAGGCTTGTCATCCTTCAGCTCGTTGAAGATAGACTCTTTCTCGTTGTTGTTGACCATCATCCCCTTTCCCTTAGGATCCATCTCTTCGGGCGATTAGTCCCTTCTTGAAGAGAACGGCTCCGATACCAATTGAGAGCACCTAGAGGGGGGGGGGTGAATATGTGATCCTGTAAAACTTAAAACTTAAGCCACAAAACTTGGTTAAGGTTAGCACAATAATTGCCAAGTGGCTAGAGTAGAGTCTCAACAAAACACAATAACCACAAAGATATCAATCACAGAGATGGCACGATGGTTATCCCGTGGTTCGGCCAAGACCAACGCTTGCCTACTCCACGTTGTGGCGTCCAACGGACGAGGGTTGCAATCAACCCCTCTCAAGCGGTCCAAAGACCCACTTGAATACAATGATGTTTTGCTTTGCTTTTCTTAATCCCGTTTGCGAGGAATCTCCACAACTTGGAGCCTCTCGCCCTTACACTTGAAGTTCACAAAGAAGCACGGAGCAAGGGAGGGATTAGCAACTCACACAAGACACAAAGATCACAGCAAATACGCACACACAAGACCCAGACTTGAGCTCAAAAGACTAGCACACTAGAACGGGGCTCAAATCACTAGAATGTCGAACAAGTGCGCAAGAATGATGTGTGAGTGATCAATAGTGCTCAAAGGATGCTTGGATGTCTCCTCCATGCGCCTAGGGGTCCCTTTTATAGCCCCAAGGCAGCTAGGAGCCGTTGAGAGCAATCTGGGAAGGCAATTCTTGCCTTCTGTCGTCTGGCGCACCGGACAGTCCGGTGCACACCGGACAGTCCGGTGCACACCGGACACTGTCCGGTGCCCGATTTCTTTCCTTCTATGGCGCAGTCTACCGTTGGCAGCCTTGGAGCCGTTGGCGCACCGGACATGTCCGGTGCACACCGGACAGTTCGGTGCCCGTTTCTAGCCGTTGGCTCGGCCACGTGTCCCGCGCAGATCGCGCGGCCGACCGTTGGCCCGGCCGACCGTTGGTTCACCGGACAGTCCGGTGCACACCGGACAGTCCGGTGAATTATAGTCGTACTTCTCCGGTGAATTCCCGAGAGCGGCCAGTTCACTCGAGTCAGCCTGGCGCACCGGACACTGTCCGGTGCACCACCGGACAGTCCGGTGCTCCCAGACTGAGCAGACTTTGGCTGAACAAAGCCATCTCATTTCCAATTCGATTTTTCCTGTTTCCAGCACTTAGACACAATACATTAGTCTCTAAAACAATGTACTAAGTCTGAGAAACATACCTTTATCCTTGATTTGTACTTTGTCCACCATTTTACACTTAGGCACTTGTGTTGGACACTAAATCACCAAAATACTTAGAAATGGCCCAAGGGCACATTTCCCTTTCAGTAATCCATCTTCAGAGTGCGGTAGGCCTCACGGGTGTTGGTTTCCTCGCCTTCTGCTATCTCGAGGCTCTCTTGAAGGGACGCCTTTTCCCTTGTAAGTTCCCTGACTTGTTGCTCCAGGCTTTCCACCCGGGAGTTTAGGTGAGTACAGTGGGAGGCAAGGTCATCATATTGGTTATCGAGAGTGTGGAGGTATCCAGCCATGTAGACGATGGTGGGGTCATCCTCGGTAGGGTCTCTCCCTGACAGGGCCTGAAGTCTTTTCCTCCAGGCGGGGGTATTCTTGTTGCTGTGTGGAAAGTAGCGAAGGGGGGTTTCAAAGATTACTCTGTTGTAGTTCTGGCATAGTTGTCTAAAGCGTCCCGATCCTCTGGGACTCAAATGTGATACAATTACTAGTCCCAGGAGGCTAGTAAACACATTTATACATCAGATGATTCTAGATCTGCTTAAACGAGACAAACCTATAAAGGTGGCGAACAACTTTAAGAGTTGGTCCACAACTCGGGACATAACATCAGAGTGGGGCTGAAGCAGCCCGATATACGCAGCGAAGCAAATCAGCGGTCCAACAGCCACAGGCAAGGTTGGGAACAGTCGTAACTCTTACCTGATCTCCTTTTTCTGAAAAACAATAAATAAGCAAGGGCGAGTACAAACGTACTCAGCAGCCCACCTTCACCCGCGAAATGGGGAAATCAGATATAATGCATGGAATATGTGGAGCTCAGGATATTTTGCAGAAACAGTAATATTTTATGCAGGGTTGTTTTGATAAACATTTTGTATTTTTGCAAAGTGCATCCTCTCCAAAAGGAGCAGGAAGTTTTTCAATATTAGAACAAAATCCCCTGGACTAAACCATCCAGGTATCTCAGCAGTTTCCCACTGGTTTTCATTTTTCAAAAACAGCTACTGGACTTCCCGTCCACCATAGCTCACGGCTCAACCACCGGACCTTTTAAAAACCACTTTTCTCAAACGCACCTCTTTTTTGAAAACAAAACACTAATTGCCATACCACACCAGACTCGTCCATTCCTGTGGACACAGACTATTCGAATAGGTTTGAACTCTGCGTAGAGGGGTACACTTTACCCACTAGTCCGGCTCTGCGATCTCATGATCAATGAGATCCGAATCCGAATCTCTTTCTTTCCCCGCACGTCCTAACCTTAACTGTTATACCGGAAGGAGTCAGGCCACCACCATGTTCAAACCAGACAAAACATTCACCCTCCTTATCCTCCCGGTGCTCCCCAGCCTTCATAACCCTGGGGTTGGACCGTACGAGTTCAGATTGAGTGACTGCCCACACAGTCTCGAGTGGTTGTACTTATCATGAGTACATGTAGTGAAGGATGACAAACCAGTCCTTATATGAGAGGACAATCCTTCTGCTCACGCCTAAACCAGCTGAGCCATCACCTTAGGCCCTCCCCTAAACCAGGGAGTCCCTGATCATCCCTACTCAAAGGTGATAAGGGTGAAAACCCTTCATCATACACATTTTGAAAAGCATTTTCTTTTGAAAAACTCACACCTTTTCTCAAATCATTTGTAACAAATATATTAAGGATTGATTGCGGCAAGCGGCTTGGGTGGCCATAATAACTTGTCTCAAAATCATATCATGCATAAAATAACAGGCTGAGGGTTGTGGTTGAAAAATCATAGGTAATTTATGCATCAAAGGGATCCAGTGAGCTTGCCGTGCTTATTCGGCGAAGGGGGAAGGGGAGCTCGCGGAACTGGCTTCTAGCTCCTCTGCCTGGCGTAGACTTGCAGGTCTGGCCTCCACGAGACGGCACGAACGCTCCGATAACTATGCAACATGAATAAGCAAACATACAAACAAGCAAGTATACCAACAAATATTTAGTATAGTGGTCAGAATAGTGATATATGGATGGGTATAGTCTTGAGTAGAATTTGTGTCATGTGGTGTTGTGATATTACTGGTGGTGGAGCGGAGGTGCTTACCAGGAGGGTGGACTGGAGGCGAAGCGACACTATGCGTGTAGCCGGCAGAGCAGAGTAACTGAGTGGGTGGGGTGTTTGCCTTGGCTGAGGGTGTTGAGTGTGTGTGTGGAGAGGGAGAGGGTAGTTGGGTGTATTTATGGCTGAGTGTATGTGGTGTAGCACAGTAAAGTTCACTGTTGGTGAGAATAGTGACGAATGAATCGTCTGACTTAGTATGAACAGGAGAGTTATAGGCAGAATATAGGACAAGAGTATTTTGGGAGTTTTTCTGGAATATGGACCAGGGTTAAGGGATGACATGGTTGGATAGGGAATAGTTTGATAAGAATTTAGAAACAAGAATTATTGGAATCTGAGTTTGGAAGCCTGGTTCAAAGGAATCTCAAAGTAAAGCATGCTCAACTTGGAGAAACCTAGGATGGGTGACCAGATGGGAGGTTCCCTACTGGAAGGAAAATCACAGTCACCGGAGTTCGTATGACTGGAATATGGGTCTGGCTGGTCCTAGGTAGACTAGACAACATGATGGATGAGTAGTTGAAATTTGGGGTGATCGGATGATCGATGAATAGTAACGATGAATAGTGACGACGAAAAGATATTATAGATATCGTCAATGAATAGTAATGGTGATGAATAGTGATGGCGAATAGTTCGTACGAACGAACGATGAACGATGAATAGTGATGATGAACGAACGATGAACGATGAATAGGAACTATGAACGAACGGACGAACGATCGAATGATCGGACGAACGAACGATCGGAGTTTCGGCAGCATAACGGTAGTACAAAGATTATCTGGAAGAACGATGAATAGGGACTATGAACGAACGATGAACGATGAATAGGAACTATGAACGATCGAATGATCGAACGAACGAACGATCGGAATTTCGGCAGCATAACGACAGGAAAAAGATTATTTGGACAAACGAACGGACAAACGATCGAACGATCGGACGAACGGACGAACGAACCATGAACGATCGGACGAACGAACGAACAAACTAAGAACAGGGGGACGAACGATCGAAGAACGACCGAACGATCCTTGTGCCAGTGTGTGCTTGTGTGGAACATGGAGTGGGTGTGTGTGTGGGGGGGGGGAAGAGAGTTGCCATGAATGGCTTGGGGTGGGATGAGAGGAGGCCCTTGCCCCTCTATTTATAGCCATGGTGGGGGATTAGGGGGAGGGATGAGAGGATTAGTGGGAGGATGAGAGGATTAGTGGGAGATTAGCATGTATTTGTCTTGTATAAGTGAGATTAGCTTGTAGAGCTCACTGTATGACACTTGAGTTATACGTATACGTATGAGCATGAGAAAAGTTATGAAGAAAATATTTGTAGGGACTTGAAAAATGATTATGAAGGTATTTCTTAGGAAGAAAATACTTGGAGATATATCGGTGGAATATTTGGGCAGTATTTCTGGAAAGAACTTAAAGGGGATCACTAGGGAAATATCTGGGCAGTGTTTCTGGAAACAATTTGAGGGGGATCACTGGGGAAATATTTGTAGGATATTTTGAGGAGGATTTTAGAGAGAATATAGACCACTATACTTCATTTATTGATATCAACTCGCAAACAAACATTTTGAAATGAAATTTGAAATTCATTTTGAATTTAGAGCGGGTTTGAGAAAATTTCAGGATTTGAATTTTTGGGATGCTACAAATCTACCCCACTTAAAAGGAATCTCGTCCTCGAGATTCGGCTTAGAAGGGTTATGGGTATAGCTTTACTTCAGCTACATATCTTCACTTTGCAGACGCTTCGAGGAGATGGAACTTCAACAAAATCTGGCCTTTGAGGAGCATCTGGTCGCCGATTGCAAACGCTGATTCTGGCTACTCAAAGATCATCTTCAGGCTTCTAGGTTTCGCTTGGAAGCTAGCTTATTGAGGAAGCATTGATGCCAACACACAAACCTTTCTCTTGCGAACTCCTCATGGATTCCTTCCTTTATTGGTCTTCTGGTGCTTCATCAACGAAACTTGGGTGACCACCTCTCATCTAGAAACTTATATGCTTTGATGATCTGGTCCTCCACAAGCTTGCTACAGGCCTTCTTCTTTTTCTCCATAGCAGGAACCTTACTGGAATACTACCCACTTAAAAAGAATGAGGGTAGAACTCTTGAATCTTGGGGATTTGAACTCCTTGAAGTACCACATAACAAGGGTGTTACGAGTCCTTCTACTGTTGTTGCTGCTTGAGCAGGCTGCGAAGGGATGACTGGCACAGGGTTGATTCTGGGAGAACCTTCTTCTTATCTTCTCTTCACTATCTTCTTTTCTCTTCTCACTTTTCACTTTTCACTGCCTCTTTCTTTCTCTTTGCTCTTCCCACTGGAGGATTCTATCAAAGAGTATTACTATCATACACTAGAGGAAACCAAAGACTATGAACCATGTGCAACAGTCTTCAACCCAAGAATCACCAAGCATTGTGATCTTAGGGGCGAGGGAGTTGAAAAATGGAGTTGCTTGCGATTTGGCAGAGGGGATTTATCGGGAGTGTTTTGCTTGGGTGGGAACTAAGGGAGCTGGTGCGGAAGTTTTATAGGCGAGCGGTATGCGAGGTGGTGCTCGAGTGCGGAGTGGTGGTGATGGAACAGGTGCCACGTGGCAGCGGATGCGACGGAGGGGAAAGGGGGGCCTGGTGTTGTCGGTGACAATGGTGGCGGTGGGTGCGCTGCAAAGGGGGCGGGGGTGGCGGTGGTAGTGCGCTGCAAAGGGGGCGGGGTGGCGGTGGTAGTGCGCTAGGAGGCGGGCACGCGTGCGGGGGCACGGGTGAGTGGTGGGGTCAATGACCCTGATGTTTGTGGTCTCTGGTTCCAAGAATCTTTGCCTCTCTGTATGGTAATAACTTCTTCTGTCCTCTTTTTCTGTTTACTTTGACTCAGGGGCAGTGCTTTGATTCTCACGGTCGGTCCTTTTGACTGAGCGGCTGGATAGGTTTCTTCTGTAGCTTATTCCAGGCTTCAAGGGTAAGCTTCCCGGTATCTTCTTGGGTAAGGCATTTTTCTCTTGAGATGGGTTAAGATGAGAATGGAAGCATAAGGTGAGGATTAGCTCTAATTTGTGATCTATGTTTTTAGAGAAATCCTTTCTTAAAAAGAAAGAAAACACACAAGCTCAGCAATGATAAGCACAAACAAATCAAATGTTTTGAATAAGGGAAGAATAGAGTTTTCCAAAGCACGGACTACTTAGATTCGGGGGCTAAGCATAACTACTATTGCTTGGCTCCTGAATTGAGAACTATGCTAAATGCAACTTATGAGCACTAACGTTAAAGCATCACATATGCACTCAAAAGAGGAGAAAACATCAAGCGAAATTCATTTTGAAATGCCCTAGGGGGCCACACAATTAGAGTTTTGAAAAACATGAGTCTACACGATTACCTCTCATACACGCAGGGCTCTAGCCAAAGTGAAGAAAAACTTCACTACCCAATGCATGCAGAGGACTGGGCATAACTAACTTCAGACCAGGCAGCTTCTCTTCTGGCAAGGCTGGCTCACAACTTCAATCTGAGACATCACCTGGATGGGTTAAGAGGGAGCTGATGTTGATGACTTCTTCTGGTGGCAACTGAGATGGCAAGACGAGATCAGACTCTTCTTCATGCGGGACTGGCTCTTGTAGCTCCTCAGAGGGCGGCAGTGCTGGCGGGGTGCTTGCAGCTTCTTCCTTGACTTCAAGGGATGGTGCTGGAATCTTCTTCATGGTGAGGGGCTCAAACAACTCCAGCGGGGGATCTTGGGAGGACTCGGGGTGCTCTTGCTTATTCAGAGCCTGAGGGAAGACTGGAATTCTTTCCAAGACTATGGCTCCTTCCGAGAGTTCCCAAGCCTTCTTCTCTCCTCTGATAGAGACCGGGTGACCTTCAAGAATTTGGGGATCTTCAGCTCTCATCGGTTGAACTAGGTTGGATGAAGCGGGCTCTTGGATCCGCAGGGCTCTATGTTGGTTATGGGTTACCAAGTAGGCCTCCATCAACTTCTAGACGTGCTCATCCTTGTCTTGCTTCAGGGCTTCAACAGCAATGACTTCACGACTTTCCAATGTAGCTACACCGGCTTGAGGTGTGGTGAGATCCACATGGAGCTGACGGTTGCGCTTCTCTGCATCTTCTGCTCGGGCAATCATCTGACGGTGGTGCCAAGCCAAGAAATCATATTGTGCATCAAGGGTGAGCAGGTATGCAGTGAGGTACACGACTATGGGGTCGTCCTCAAGCAGCTGCTTCCCTTCCAATGCACGCATCCTCGCCATCCAAACTGGACGGTCTCTCTGAAAGGGTGGAAAGAATCTGAGCGGGGTGTCGGCCACTTCTTCTTCATAGATCTGACACAGGGCCCTCAATGCCTTGTAGGCGATGACTTGGCAGGTGTCTTTGAATCTGTGCCCAGCAGCAGTGACACTCCATTCCACATGGTGTGGACTAGATCCAATGTATACAGTCACGACACACTTCTCTATGTCATGCTCGACGAATTCACGACCATCATACTTCTGGCTGGCTCCTGATTCCGAGGCGAACTGTGCATGCTCTCAGCAACTTGGGGAAACCATCTTCATTCTGGCAAAAGCTGGTTTGGCAACGAACCTCCATCTGACTTCTGAGAGAAGGAAAGGGGGAAAGCATTTTTGAAATGAAGGGATGAGAGCAAGAATATTTTTTAAGAAAATAGTTTGGACTCAAAACTTTTAATCAGGCTAAGGGTTACGTCCTGCGGCCAACCTAACAGCTCTGATACCACCTGAAGCGTCCTGATCCTCTAGGACTCAAATGTGATACAATTACTAGTCCCAAGAGGCTAGTAAACACATTTATACATCAGATGATTCCAGATCTGCTTAAACGAGACAAACCTATAAAGGTGGCGAACAACTTTAAGAGTTGCTCCACAACTCGGGACATATCATCAGAGTGGGGCTGAAGCAGCCCGATATACGCAGCGAAGCAAATCAGCGGTCCAACAGCCACAGGCAAGGTTGGGAACAGTCGTAACTCTTACCCGATCTCCTTTTTCTGAAAAACAACAAATAAGCAAGGGTGAGTACAAACGTACTCAGCAGCCCACCTTCACCCGCGGAATGGGGAAATCAGATATAATGCATGGAATATGTGGAGCTCAGGATATTTTGCAGAAACAGCAATATTTTATGCAGGGTTGTTTTGAAAAACATTTTGTATTTTTGCAAAGCGCATCCTCTCCAAAAGGAGCAGGAAGTTTTTCAATATTAGAACAAAATCCCCTGGACTAAACCATCCAGGTATCTCAGCAGTTTCCCACTGGTTTTCATTTTCAAAAACAGCTACTGGACTTCCCGTCCACCATAGCTCACGGCTCAACCGCCGGACCTTTTAAAAACCACTTTTCTCAAACGCACCTCTTTTTTTTGAAAACAAAACACTAATTGTCATACCACACCAGACTCGTCCATTCCTGTGGACACAGAAGGGTACACTTTACCCCTAGTCCAGCTCTGCGATCTCATGATCAATGAGATCCGAATTCGAATCTCTTTCTTTCCCTGCACGTCCTAACCTTAACGGTTATACCGGAATGAGTCAGGCCACCACCATGTCCAAACCAGACAAAACATTTCCCCTCCTTATCCTCCTGGTGCTCCCCAGCCTTCATAACTCTGGGGTTGGACCGTACGAGTTCAGATTGAGTGACTGCCCACACAGTCTCGAGTGGTTGTACTTATCATGAGTACAGGTAGTGAAGGATGACAAACCGGTCCTTATATGAGGGGACAATCCTTCTGCTCACGCCTAAACCAGTTGAGCCATCACCTTAGGCCCTCCCCTAAACCAGGGAGTCCCTGATTATCCCTACTCAAAGGTGATAAGGGTGAAAACCCTTCATCATACACATTTTGAAAAGCATTTTCTTTTGAAAAACTCACCTTTTCTCAAATAATTTGTAACAAATATATTAAGGATTGATTGCGGCAAGCGGCTTGGGTGGCCATAATAACTTGTCTCAAAATCATATCATGCATAAAATAAGAGGCTGAGGGTTGTGGTTGAAAAATCATAGGTAATTTATGCATCAAAGGGATCCAGTGAGCTTGTCGTGCTTATTCGGCGAATGGGGAAGGGGAGCTCGCGGAACTGGCTTCTAGCTCCTCTGCCTGGCGTAGACTTGCAGGTCTGGCCTCCACAAGACGTCACGAATGCTCCGAAAACTATGCAACATGAATAAGCAAACATACAAACAAGCAAGTATACCAACAAATATTTAGTATAGTGGTCAGAACAGTGATATATGGATGGGTATAGTCTTGAGTAGAATCTGTGTCATGTGGTGTTGTGATATTACTGGTGGTGGAGTGGAGGTGCTTACCAGGAGGGTGGACTGGAGGCGAAGCGACACTATGCGTGTAGCCGGCAGAGCGGAGTAACTGAGTGGGTGGGGTGTTTGCCTTGGCTGAGGGTGTTGAGTGTGTGTGGAGAGGGAGAGGGTAGCTGGGTGTATTTATAGCTGAGTGTATGTGGTGTAGCACAGTGAAGTTCACTGTTGGTGAGAATAGTGACGAATGAATCGTCTGAATTAGTATGAACAGGAGAGTTATAGGCAAAATATAGGACAAGAGTATTTTGAGAGTTTTTCTAGAATATGGACCAGGCTTAAGGGATGACATGGTTGGAGAGGGAATAGTTTGATAAGAATTTAGAAACAAGAATTATTGGAATCTGAGTTTGGAAGCCTGGTTCAAAGGAATCTCAAAGTAAAGCATGCTCAACTTGGAGAAACCTAGGATGAGTGACCAGATGGGAGGTTCCCTACTGGAAGGAAAATCACAGTCACCAGAGTTCGTATGACTAGAATATGGGTCTGGCTGGTCTTAGGTGGACTGGACAGAATGATGGATGAGTAGTTAAAATCTGGGGCGATCGGATGTCGATGAATAGTGACGCCGAAAAGATAGTATAGATAGCATCGATGAGCAGTAATGACGATGAATAGTAATGATGAATAGTAATGTTGAATAGTTCGTATGAATGAACGATGAACGATGAATAGTGATGATGAACAATGAATAGGAAATATGAACGAACGGACGAACGATCGAATGATCGGACGAACAAACGATCGGAATTTCGGCAGCATAACGGCAGTACAAAGATTATCTGGAAGAACGATGAATAGGGACTATGAACGAACGATGAACGATGAATAGGAACTATGAACGATCGAATGATCGAACGAATGAACGATCGGAATTTCGGCAGCATAACAGCAGGAAAAAGATTATTTGGACGAACGAATGGACGAACGATCGAATGATCGGACGAACGGATGAACGAACCATGAACGATCGGACGAACGATCGGACGAACGAACGAACAAACTAAGAACAGGGGATGAACGATCGAAGAACGACCGAACGTTCCTTGTGCTAGTGTGTGCTTGTGTGGAACATGGAGTGGGTGTGTGGGGGGGAAGAGAGTTGCCATGAAATGGCTTGGGGTGGGATGAGAGGAGGCCCTTGCCCCTCTATTTATAGCCATGGTGGGGGATTAGGGGGAGGGATGAGAGGATTAGTGGGAGGATGAGAGGATTAGTGGGAGATTAGCATGTATTTGTCTTGTATAAGTGAGATTAGCTTGTAGAGCTCACCGTATGACACTGGAGGCATACGTATACGTATGAGCATGAGAAAAGATATGAAGAAAATATTTGTAGGGACTTGAAAAATGATTAAGAAGGTATTTCTTAGGAAGAAAATACTTGGAGATATATCGGTGGAATATTTGGGCAGTATTTCTGGAAAGAACATGAAGGGGATCACTAGGGAAATATCTGGGCAGTGTTTCTGGAAACAATTTGAGGGGGATCACTGGGGAAATATTTGTAGGATATTTTGAGGAGAATTTTAGGGAGAATATAGACCACTATACTTCATTTGTTGATATCAACTCGCAAACAAACATTTTGAAATGAAATTTGAAAATCATTTTGAATTTAGAGCGGGTTTGAGAAAATTTCAGGATTTGAATTTTTGGGATGCTACATTGTCGGAGGGCTTTTCAGGCAACATTTTGGCAAGTATCTGGGAAGCGGTATCCGGTGAAAGTGACTTGGAAAGAAGGATGGTTCAGGTAGTTTCAACTTTCTCCCAGGTAGACTGCCATAGAGCATTTCTCCATTCCATTCTCGAGATACTCCTTCCAGACATATTCTGGCTTCTTGCGGATTCCCATGCGAAGCGCACAACTTTGCAACAGATGTGGGAACCCCTCCACCTTTGAGCAGTAGGATGTCCTAATGACCAGAGAGTCTTCCATCTGGAATAGGAAAAGAAGGGTCTATTAATGGAAAGGAGAGAAGATTTTTCTTGGGGTAAGAGGTATTTTCTTTTAAGGCTGTTTTAAGGTCAGGGTTGTGACCTACGGCCAGTCCTATGGCTCTGATACCACCTGAAGCGTCCCGATCCTTTGGGACTCAAATGTGATACAATTACTAGTCCCAGGAGGCTAGTAACCACATTCCTTACTTTAAATAGTACAGAGTTCAAATAAAGGTTATTACAATACCGGAGTACAAGCTCGAGAGAGAGCCAGAATAGTAAGCGCAGTAGAAAGTACACTAGCCCAAGCCACAGGCAGAACTGGGTGCAGACACAGCCCTCTTAATCAAGCATAGCAGAGAAGAAGTCTTCGGCTGCTGAAAAACATAAATAAATCTGGGTGAATACACTAGGTATTCCGCAAGCCCACCCCGTTCCCGTAAAGAGAAAGAGACCTATATCATACATGCTTTATTTGGTTGAGTTGAAGTCACTCTTCATTTTCTTAGAGAAAGGCAGTTGATGTAGGGTTTTTTCCCAAAGAATTAAAAGTAACAAAATACTCAACCACCACTGAGCTTCCCGCTCTCGTGGCCTTATTTTCTTTTCCAGTACACACTCACACACACATTCCCTTGTTCCCGGAGGTTGTAAAAATCTCTAATTGTCATACCACACCAGACTCGTCCATACTAGTGGACACGGACTATTCGAATAGGTTTCAACTCTGCGCAGAGAGGTACACTTTACCCACTAGTCCGGTTTCTGCGATCTCACCGTCGCGAGACCCAAATGCCGAATCTCTTTCTTTCCTCGCACGTCCTAACCTTAACGGTTATACCGGAAGGAGTCAGGCCACCGCCATGTCCAAACCAGACAAAACATACCCCCTCCTTATCCTCCCGGTGCTCCCCAGCCTTCATAACCCTGTGGTTGGACCGTACGAGTTCAGATTGAGTGAATTCCCACACAGTCTCGAGTGGTTGTACTATTAAAGAGTACAGGAAGTGAAGATGACAAACCGGTCCTTATATGAGGGGACAATCCTTCTGCTCATGCCTAAACCAGCTGAGCCAACACCTTAGGCCCTCCCCTAAACCAGGGAGTCCCTGATCATCCCACTCCAAGGTGATGACGGTGAATACCCTTCATCGCACATTCCCTTTTTTTTAAAAAGAAACCTTGTTTGAAGAAACATATTGCCCTTTCTCCCAACCCACATTTCGTATCCAAAAGATATATGTTAATGCGGGCTATCTCTCTACTCACAATGCAAATATCCCACCCTGAAATCCTGGCCTAGGTAGTGGTAGAAAGAATAGGTAATTTATGCATGAAGGGAAGGATGGACTTGCCTTCGTCGAAGCTTTCCTAGCACAAAAGGTCTACCTCCGGGAGATCGGGCTCCGGCCCTTCTTCCGGGGCTACGGGTTCCGGATCGATGGTCCCCGCTTCTTCTAGTAAAACAGGCAATAAACAATACATCAATAGTGTTTTACTAGTTGGAGTGTGTCATTTTCTAACATTATTATTACATGTGACTTTAGAAATTATTTTGATAATTTTTGGTGCATAAAATATTGAGATGTAATAATTTAAAGGAGAAAAGGCTGAAAAAGGAAAAAGAAAAGGAATTCAACTCTGGTGGGCCGTGGGGGGGTAATCTGGCCCAGCCGGGCGCAGGGCGCGCGCGGGCGCGAATGCACCGGCCCATGGCGGGAGACGGTGCGGGCGCACGAGGGTGACACCGTCTCCGCGGGGCCCACATGACAGAGAGAGTGGGAGGGGGAAACGGTGCCAACGGTCGACAGCGGGGTGAACCGGCCGTCCGCGGTGAAGAACCCGGCCGCCGGTGGGCTCGGCGGCGATTCGCCGCCGGTGACCCGGTTCTTGGGTAACGGACATGCGCCCTAGCATGAGGAGGGGCTGGCGAACTTAGGGGCAGACTCAATTTGGCTAGAGGGGGTCGGGAGGGGGCTGACCGCGGGGAGGTGGCGGAGCTCCGCGGCGGGAGTCGCCGACGGTGATGTTTGGGCGGGGATTGGGGTATGGGAGTGGTGTCCCAAGTTCACGGCGGTGTGGCGAAGCTGATAGGCCTTTCTAATTTCTCGCTGAACCACCAGAGGGGAAGGGAGAAGAGGGGAAGGCTTACCGGAGGGGAAGAAGACGGCGACGCCTTCGCGACTGAGCTTAGCGAGGGAGAAAGGGGTGGCTGAGGCCGGTGCGGGGCAAGGAAGTGCTCGGGGTGACCCTTTTATAGGCGCCCGAGGGGAGGGGAGCGGTGGAGCTCGGCGGACGCTGGTGAGGTGCACAGCGCCGGAGTAATTGCCGCACAGCGTCGACGACGAGACCGCACGGCGGGGGCGGTACCGGGCAAGGACACGGTCAAGCGGCGAAGACGGGGCGGTGCCAAACTTCCCTGTGCGGCGAGGGGATGGGCGAGGGGACGGGACGGGGGAGGGGACGAGCCGGAGGTGACCATGACGAAGCTGTACGCGGCGAGGACGACGAGGCGGCTGACCGGTGGGGCCAGTCTGCCAGGGGAGCGGTCGCGAGCGAGGGCGAGGGGGCGGGGACTGACGAGTGGGGACAGCGTGTCACCGGCGCGGGCGCGAGCGTGGAGTGGGCCGGTAGGTCGGCTGAGGTGGAGGGAGTCGCGGGCGCGAGAGGGGGGAGCGGCCACGGCGGTGGGCTGGATTCGGCCTAGCTAGGGGGAGAGAGGGGTTGTTCCTTTTCTTTTTTATTTTTCCAATTTCTATATCCATTTTTATATCCTTTTCTTTTGAACAATTACTTTACTAGAAAATCTTAGGTGCTAGAAAATAAAATCTAAGTGAGGTGCTTATAATCAAACAAGGTGTATGCATATGATGAGAAAATCTAGGGGAGTTTTGGGATAGATAATAAGAAGGGGGGTTAGATTAGGGTTCCAAACCTGGGTTAAAAATTGGGATGTTACATAAAAAGCCCCGAGCGGCTCGCCAGCGGAGGCGACCGCATCAGCACCAACAGCGACGGCCGCCTCGGCACCGACGACTCGCCAGCAGCGGCGATCATCTCAGCATGTACGCCGCTGCGGATAGGTCCTCGCCCCCATCTTCCTACGGGGGGGGACAACAGGCCATTAAAGCCTAAGAGTTGGAGGCTCGGCGATAGGCAGCACTGATGGCCTCACCAGCGACGACAACCACCCCTGCACCGGTGGGGGAGGGCAGCCTCAGCGCGCTTGTAGGTCCTCACTCCCGTCTTTGCTAAGGGAGTGAGGACATCCAAGAACACAGCCACCGCTTCCGCAACGTCTGACGCCATGTGCGACCCACCAGTACCACCAATGACGCGAGAGAAGCCGTGGGTGTGGCGGACCTGCACACGGCGCGACCGTCGCTCATGCGGTGAACGGGCAGCCGCAACCCGACCTAGCAGCAGAAGGCAGCGTCGGAGGCAGCACCGAAGCAATCCATGCCAAAGCATCGGGCACGAGGTGGCTGGCGACACCCGCAGTCAGCCAGCCCCGCGTACCCGAAGTTCGCCTCCCCCGCATGAATAGCGAATGCCCTTCTCCCCCGAACACTGAGGGGAGAAGCCTGTCGCTACCCACGCGGAGGTGGGGCCCCAACTCGGCACACCCTCCTCCCCAGCACGGATGATGAACATCCTTGAAGCTGAGGGTAGGAGGGAGGCCGCAGCCCGACTTGCTTCTCCCCACCACAAGGCTGGTAGTCATCCTTCTGGATGACCACCGGCGGGGGACCGCAGCCGGGTTGCGTGATGAAAATCCTTGAAGCCGAATGATGGTGGAAGGATGCCAACTCCCATGGGGTTGCACCCCTCCAACAGCAGCAAGAAGACAAGATCGTCGACACCACCACGAGCGCGCGCTCTCCGACGGTGAAGTCGTCGAAAGAGACGACCTTGACGTGGATCCCTTCAGAGAACACCGACGCACCCCATCTGGAGGCCCAGAAGGCGAAAGGGCGCGATGGTCGCAAGAGGAGCGAGGCATGTCTACTGCCCGGCAGATCGACCCCTTTTTAAAGGCAGATCCCCTCACTCGCGCCCTGAAGCGTCACGGGTGAAGTCTCCCCCGGCGTGCACCAAGGATCCCACCTTATGACACGGGGGCCAGGCCCCACATGTCATACAGACCAACCCTAAGAAGGAGCATGCAACTGCCCTGCGGTTACGTGCCCCTTCATTTTCGGGGCAACCAGCGGTGAGGAAGGCAAACCGCCGCGCAAGGGGCATGCAACCGCCCCACGGTTAAGCGCCCCTTCACCTTCACCGTATCCAGCGGTCAAAGAGGCGAACTGCCGTGCAAGAAGCGTACAACCATCCCACGACTGTGCGCCCCCTCAGCTCCGCCGCAACTGGCGGTCCAACTCAGAGGCCCAGGCCCACAGTCATGTAACCGGCGCGCCGGTTACCGTGTGCGAAGAAACCGCACCGCCGCTTGCGCCAATGCCACGTCTTCTTGGGACTGTCACGGGTGTCTGAAAAGGTTAATTTTTCAGAACCAGTGCAGCGACTCGAGGCAACCCCGCGCATGGCCCAACAGTACCATTAAGTACGATGGTCACGGGCCGGTCAGCCGTGGGAATAGGCACGGTAGTTGGCATAGCCATAGGCGGGCCGTCAGTAATTGCAACAACAAGCGCGCGGGAGCAGCGGTCCAACCGCCAATCAGACTCTGGTCCCACCTGCAGGCTCGCATCCTCCCCTGAGGCGGGACCGGGGGCCACTGTCGGCACCCTAAATCAAGGGTACCCTCTCCTACAACATGAAGACACTGCACCCATGCGACGTCTCCTAGCCACGCGGAGGACGGCGCTTGACCCCACCACATGGGCAGGCCAAAGGGCGCCACGTGGCAAGGAAAGACAACACATCCCAGTAAGTCCAGACCCCCAGAAGGACACCAGACCCCTATACATATAAGTCCGGAGCCTCTGGGTAGGTACGAACCCCAGCACGGTCCCGGAACGAGGAGGACCCTGGTATGAGCAGGGGTCCGGTGCTGACACGTGTGCCGGCCTTGCCCTCCACTTCCCGCTCAGGCGGAGACCCGCTGCTTGTGGCCCATGACATAAGCTACTGGGCCGAACCTGACGTGAAGTCGTGCAGCCCCTACATTTATTGAGAAGAAGACGCGCCGCCTGCCACTGTGTTGACGGGCGACGTGCCCTCTCAGCATTTAATGCGTCCCGTTCCATCCGCTGGTAGGCGGTGTCAAGGTCACCCAGCAGGCGGCGCGCATGCTGGGTCTGCTGGCGAACAGTACGACCGTGCCAGGCAGCACACTGTCCTCATCATCCCTTCTGCAAGAAGCTTCCCCTGTACGCCAAGGATACGCAGATCTCGGGCATCAGGGACAAGAAGATTGTCTCGACAACAGACATTAGTGGCTCCAAGTGCTATATTCTTTATGTTCCTGGGCCCACATGTCGGGGCCCAGTGCCTTTGTGCATGCCCCCCTTCAGCTATAAAAGGGGAGGCATGCGACGTTACACACACACGTAATCTTAGGACACACCTTAGACTCGCAAGCTCACAAGCAATACATCTCACAATGGAGTAGGGTATTACGCTCCAGCGGCCCGAACCACTCTAAATCCTTGTGTGTTCTTGAGTTCTTCCCGTTCATTCTAACGATCAAGCAAAACGCCTAAGCCCCTCCTCATCTCAGGATTTAGGGTGGGTGCACTCCGCCACCCGGCCGGAGATTTACTCTCCGACATAGCCTTCACAAAGATTCCCTGAGGCTATAGCCGCCCGTTAGGTTTCCTAAATGTACCGCACTCCTCCCCAAGGGGCAATCCACCCTCGGCAGAGCGAGCCGCATACACCGAGCCCCATTGACGGCACGACGGCGAAGCGAACTACACCTCAGTTCCTCTCATTATTCAGCTAAGGGCGTCCCATTCCACCCTCATGGTTGCACTGTTTTCCCGGGCGGTCATCCAACGAACCAGTCCTTACGGAGAGGCACTTGAGAAACCGCTCGAGTCCCCTTAAGTATCATAGTATCATCATCATAATCAAAAGGTAAAACATCGTATCATAAATAATCTCATCATGTTCATTGATTAGTGTAAAGCGCTAGCATAAACTAAACCAAAATAACCCAACCCAAATAGGTAAACAAGGACAAGATAAACAAAAGCTAGTCAATCCTTAGGTATAAATTGTGTAAATGCGAGGAATGAATTATAAAATTAGTAAGACAGAGATGGGTCAGGGGGCACTTGCCTTCACCAACCAGCTGCTGCTCAGGGTCTTCACCTGCACCTCCTTCGGACTCCGCCAACTGACTGTTATCTATACGAGCTCAAACATACATTCTACAAATTTAATACAAAAAGAACATTACACCATGCAGTAAAATATAATAAATAAGCAGACGCTCGCGCAGGGCTCGCACCTATGACTAAGCGAGAAAGAGAAAGCAATGGTCGAGGCAACGGTCGAAGAGCGATCACGTTAAACAGTTATGGATTAAAGTACTTATCCAAACACAACTATATTAATTTGACAATCACGCTATACATAAACTAATGTTACACTACGCGTTTAATCATTATGAATAGTTCACGATAAATTTAAAAGGATTGTCGTGCGGTGAAACGCACGACGGCACACGCGACTAGACCGAAAATAAAACGAGTCGTCGCGCAGCGAAGTGCGCGACACAACACTTAGACTAAACTTGAAATTGAACGGATCGTCACGTGATAAAGCGTGCAACGAAACACTTGATTTAAATATAAAAGTGACGCAATACGTCGCGCGACGAAGCACACAACCGCATACACCACTCGAACTGAATTTAAAATAAATCGTCGCGCGACGAAGCGCGCGACGCAACCTATTAGATAATATGAAAATAAAATGAATCGCCGCGCGATGAATCGCGCGACGAAGCACCCTAAATAATCTAAAATTAAACCAAATCGTCACGCGACGCAGCACACTAAATTTAGCTAAATTAAAATTAACCAAGCAGAATTTCAAACGTTACGCGTGCGGGAACAGGACCGCGCGGGCGCCAGGGGCGCGCGACCGGGGACGAGCGTGGCAGGGGACGACGCGTGGCCAGGGGCGCGCGGCCAGGGTCACATGGCCAGAGGAGGGCGCGACCGGGGGCCAGCGCAGCCGGGGCCGAGCACGCCGGGGAGGGCGCGGCCGGGGCCGAGCATGCCAGGGAGGGGCGCGACCGGGGGGCGCAAGGAGTCGCGACCGGGAGGGCGCGCGAGGAGGAGAGGAGGAAGAAGAGGAAAGGGGAAGAGAGAGGGAGATGGGGGCTCACCTTGGGGTCCAAAATCCGGCGATAACCGTCACCAGATCACCTAGGGCAAAGAGGTGGAGGAGAGGTGGAAGAGAGGGAGAGGGAGTTGTTGTGCGATAAAACGAAATGAGAGAGAGAGGGGGAGGGGCGCCAGGGTCGCGCGTGGCATGCCGGGCCGGGCCGGGCTGGGTTAGGTCGGGCTGGGTTGGGTCGCGGGCCAGGACGGAAGCCCACAACACACATGACCACTGATCGGAGTCCAATTGCGAATCGAAATCCGAAGCGAGGCGAGACGAACGCGCGATTAAACACAATATCAGACAAAAGAAAGATGCGTCGGCATGATGCAACACTCATGTCAACTTAGATTTTTGTTTACACGCGATACAGACACTGGTCCTTATACTGCTTTGAAAATAGGAGAAGGAGCGAAACGGGAAGAGAAAAGAGAGTAACGCCTGAATTTGGTGAGTATCGAAGAAGAAAAAATTCTACCCCAAATTCAGGGCGTTACACCTTACATGTTATTCATATAGTGTCTCACTGCTATCCTACAACAACCATACCATATTTGCAGGAGCGGGTTGTGGAAGGATCATAACTTTTGGTATAAATTGGCACAATGTTTTTTCAGGCACATAAATAGCAATCTAGTCTTCAGATTGAATGTCGTTAGTTTATGCTTATCATTTCTCTTTTATGGTTTTGACTGTGTGCTTTCTAGCGGAGGCCTTAAGTAGATTAAGACTTTGTATCTTCTTGATATATTGTGCTTAATAATCATTTTGCTTCCTTTGTCCAAAAAATCTACAGGTAGGGCTAGAAATGAGCCCAATCGAGCTCAACTCGGCTCAGTACACCTCGGTGACCTAGCGAATTAAGCTTGGCTCAATCGCATTACGAGCTGAGAGATTAAGCTCACCTCAGGCTCGTCCAAGCTCGCAAACCGCCATACCAAGTCTCATTTAGAGTATAAACTGTATATTTTCATTATATATAAATAAAAAATATGTAAAAAATCCAGCAACATATATTTTGAAGTATATGTAGTATTAGGTCCATAAAAATAAGAAAATAAATCAATAACATACCATGTAATAGTGTAACAACATAGCACCATCTTATAAGGCTCGGCTTGGACTCGTTCGGGCTCACGAGTCTTTTCGAGCCGAGCCGAGTCTTAGCAAGCTCGATCCGGCTCGCGAACCTCGAATTTTTTCCCAGCCCTGACTACATGTACATAAGTCATTTTAGTCTTTTTAAATTTATCTTGAAATCCTTAGAATGCATTGTACTCCCTCTATCTCAATATATAAGGCGTTTGTTATCTCAGTATATAAGGCGTTTGTTCTTACATAAGTACGGATAGAAGGAACGACACTTACGTTTGTTCAGGTGGTAAAGGTCAACAAGAATCATCTTTTGCATGACCGAGAAGAAATAATGGAGACTAAAAATGGATTGAAAAGGCTAAGACCGGCACATGCATGGATAAACGCGACGTCTAATTACAGCAAACACAACTGAAAAAGGCAGAAAACGGACGGAAACGCGCTAATTTTAGCGGTTTACGAGGCAGTCCAAGGAGTGATCAGAAATCGCAGCTGCGTCTCATCCGTTAGTGCCGGCATTGGACGTGGATGGCCGCCCCTGCGTCCGCCTCCTCCATATAAAGAACTCGCCGCGCGTCTCCCCCACCAGGGACCTGCAGGCCACCTCGACCTCCTTCCGTTCCTCGTCGTCTCGTGTTGTTTCTCGCGTTGCCATTGCCCCAGCTGTCCGCCCGCGCCCGCGGCAATGGCAGGCGGCGTGGTGGTGAACGCGGCCGGGGGCAAGACGTACCCCGGCCGCATGACGCCGTTCGTGTTCTTCACCTGCCTGGTGGCGTCATCGGGCGGCCTCATCTTCGGGTACGACATCGGCATCTCCGGCGGTGTCACGTCCATGGCGTCGTTCCTCAAGGAGTTCTTCCCCTCCGTGTACGCCAAGGCGGCGGCGAACAAGGACACGAACCAGTACTGCAAGTTCGACAGCCAGCTGCTGACGCTGTTCACGTCGTCGCTGTACCTGGCGGCGCTGGCGACGTCGTTCGTGGCGGCGTCCGTGACGCGGGTGTTCGGGCGCAAGTGGTCCATGTTCTGCGGCGGGGTGACCTTCCTGGCCGGGTCGGCGCTGAACGGCGCCGCCACCGACGTGATGATGCTCATCATGGGCCGCATCCTGCTGGGCGTGGGCGTCGGCTTCGCCAACCAGTCGGTGCCGCTGTACCTGTCGGAGATGGCGCCGGCGAAGCTGCGCGGCATGCTCAACATCGGGTTCCAGCTGATGACCACCATCGGCATCCTGGCGGCGAACCTGATCAACTTCTGGACGGCGGGCATCGAGGGCGGGTGGGGCTGGCGCATCGGGCTGGGGCTCGCGGGCGTGCCGGCGCTCATCATCACCCTGGGCGCGCTGGTGCTCCCCGACACGCCCAACTCCCTTATCGCCCGCGGGTTCAACGACGACGCCAAGGCGGTGCTGGTGAAGATCCGCGGCACGGACGACGTGCAGGACGAGTACGACGACATGGTGGCGGCGAGCGAGGAGGCGAACGCCATCGAGCACCCGTGGCGCAACATCCTGGAGCGCAGGTACCGGCCGCAGCTGACGGTGGCAGCGCTGATCCCCTTCTTCCAGCAGCTGACGGGCATCAACGTGATCATGTTCTACGCGCCGGTGCTGTTCCTGACCATCGGCTTCGGCGACGACGCGTCGCTGATGGCGGCCGTCATCACGGGGCTGGTCAACATGTTCGCCACCGTGGTGTCCATCGTGTGCGTGGACCGCCTGGGCCGGCGCGCGCTGTTCCTGCAGGGCGGTACGCAGATGTTCGTCTCCCAGATCGTGGTGGGCACGCTGATCGCGCTCCAGTTCGGCACCGCCGGCGTGGGCGAGATGTCCCGCTCCAACGCCTGGCTGCTGGTGCTCTTCATCTGCCTCTACGTCGCCGGGTTCGCCTGGTCGTGGGGGCCGCTGGGCTGGCTCGTCCCCTCGGAGGTGTTCGCGCTGGAGGTCCGGTCGGCGGGGCAGAGCATCGCCGTGTGCGTCAACATGCTGCTCACCTTCATCATCGGCCAGGCCTTCCTCAGCATGCTGTGCTCGCTCAAGTTCGGGCTCTTCTACTTCTTCGCCGGGTGGATGTTCATCATGACCACCTTCATCGCCCTCTTCCTGCCGGAGACCAAGGGGGTGCCCATCGAGGAGATGAACCTCGTCTGGAGCCGCCACTGGTTCTGGGGCAAGTACGTCAACGTCGACACACAACACGGCGGCGCCAGCCCGAGATCCAACGGCGTCTGATCTGAGCAAGCTGCAGCAACACCTCGGCACCTGACCTGGCCATGCATGCACACGTATACTATAATCTAACAACGTAGCTGACCTGGGCAAATTGCCAGCCTGACAGGGCCAGGGTGCTCGAATGTCTCACTCTCACCGCCGACTAACTTTCCATCAAAATTGATTCTTGTTCATACTCCATAGCATGCACAGATTGATTGAACTGCTACTTGAGATTCTTGTCATTGTTATTAGAGAGAGAGACAGAGACAGAACGATTGGCATAGCATGCAGAATTGTTTGGAAGAAGCTAGCAAAGCAGTTCCTTGTTTGTATCCTCTGTACCAGAAGATGAGTTTGATCTAGGATTAATCCCTGCAAGGCAAGGTAAAGTAAATTCATGTTGTACTCAAAACTAACTTCTCCCATATCTGTACGTCGTATAAAACAAATCCCTGCAATGTGCAAAGATTGTCCCGCGTAGTGATTTTTTCGTCTCCAGCAAGATCTCAAACAAGCCCCAAATCTAAGTGTAACATGTTTGCATTTGAATTAAAAAATTGAATCCCTTATTGTGACATGTTTGCATCTGAGTTCGAAAAATCCAGCTGTTTTTGTTATGGTTGAATATATGCTAAAATAGTGCCTTGGTCAAGATTTATTTTTGTCACATATATAGAACACAACCATGCAAAACTACAAGTTGCTGGAGTGTAGTGCTCTCGTGTGGTGCGAACTAGCTCACGTTTTGGAGAATGTGAGAGAATGGTCCGCATATGTAGGCCGAGACCTTGGATGTACATCGATTCAATTCACTATTTCTCTCCATTGTTAAGGACACTTTTGATCCTCCAACCTACATCATAGTTAATCAATGCAACAAGTTTACCTATGAACATGTGATGTAATGGTTCGTCACATCCGGTTTTAAGGACAAAACCGAGTCACCCATATGTATGCCCAAGAAATTACTCACACATACAACATCATCATTAGTGATAACAATATTCCATATCCATCTTAAAACATCGTTAACTTATTACTTATGGATCCATAGGTCAAAAGAGAAAGATAGAACCGTTACATCAAAACACCAAAGTTCAGTGGAACTAATGGTAATGGCCTCCGCATACATCGATCGAGAAGACAACAAACCTAATCTTCATATCCGTCTTCATTTACGTACACCCATACGTTATCCCCAGCTAAGCAACAATGTATATGACAAGTTTGAGTACCTTCCTCAAAAATTAAAATATTACACCATTTAAAGTGTTTAGGGCACTAAAAACAAATTGAACTTCAACAGCTATGTCCTAAATCATGTATTTTAGTAAATAAATTACATTATTAGGAAAGAAAATGTTGAGGATGGCGTAGAAAACAAAGATACAACACTAATTTGTGGTGTAGTATATTTGAGTCACTTCTTGGTGTGCACTATATTTTTTTGATAAAATTTTGAAAAAGCACATTGTTGGAGTTGTTTTTTTCTAAGTTAGGCACTATATTGGAAGATAGAGCACTAATTTAAGGCCTTATCAAAAATGCTCTTGTGCAGGCTGAATCCTAGAAAGACTAAACTCGGTTCTTTTGCTCAAATTGCTTTTGGTTCAAATTGATTTATAAAAGCAATTATTTATTGTGTGGTTCTAAACTATTTGCTATAGTATATTAGGTATGTTAGAGTATATTGGGCAACTCCTGATAGGGTTAGTTTAGGATTGATTGTAATCCCGAGATAACCTTCCTTGTATCTAGTATAACCTTCCTTCTCCCTAGGATAGGCTTCTTATCCTCCAAGTCATGTATTTCTATATATTCTTGAAAGTCGCATAGAGAGGGGTGAATAGGCCGAAACTGAAATTTACAAACTTTAAGCACACTTCAAGCTGGGGTTAGCGTTAGAATAAAAGTTAAGTCTAGGAGAGAGCGAAAAACAAATCAACCAAGAAAATAAAGGGGATGACACGGTGATTTGTTTTACCGAGATTCGGTTCTAAAGAACCTAGTCCCCGTTGAGGTGGTCACAAAGACCGGGTCTCTTGCAACCCTTTCCCTCTCTCAAACGGTCACCTAGACCGAGTAAGGCTTCTCCTTAATCAAACGGGTCACTTAGACCCCACAAGGACCACCACACACTTGGTGTCTCTTGCTTTGATTACAATTCACTTAGAGAACAAGAATGAGAAAGAAGAAAGCCAACCAAGCAAACAAGAGCAACAAATAAACACGAATGATCCTCTCACAAGTCTAAACGCGCTAAAGTGGAATTGAAGACTTTGAGCGGATCGATCACTTGGATTGTGTCTTTGGAGTGGTGTCTATTGCTCTTGTATTGAATGTTAAGGAGTGAATGATTGGATGGTTGGAGTGGAGGTGGTTGTGGGGTATTTATAGCCCCCAACCACCAATTCAACCGTTGGGGCAGGATGCTGTCGATGAGCGCACCGGACAGTCCGGTGCGCCAGCCATGTCACCCAACCGTTAGGGTTCTGACGGTTTCGACCGTTGGAGCTTTGTTCTCATGTGGCACCGGACAGTCCGGTGCCGCACCGAACAGGTATTGTGCACTGTCCGGTGCTCCTCTGGAGGCTGCTCTGACTTCTGCGCGCACTGTTCTTCACGGTTCACGTTGCAGGCGACCGTTGGAGTCGACCGTTGCGTTGGCTAGCTGTTGCTCCGCTGGTGCACCAGACAGTCCGGTGGCAAACCGGACAGTCCGGTGGCAAACCGGACAATCCGGTGAATTATAGCGAAGCGGCGCTTCTGAAACCCGAAGGTGGCAAGTTTGAAGTCGATCGACCCTGGTGCACCGGACAGTCCGGTGCGCCAGACCAGGGTTCTCTTCATTTTCTTTTGCTCTTTTTTTTTGAACCCTAACTTGATCTTTTTATTGGTTTGTGTTGAACTTTTTGCACCTGTAGAATATATAATCTAGAGCAAACTAGTTAGTCCAATTATTTGTGTTGGACATTCAACCACCAAAATCATTTATAGGAAAAGGTTAAACCCTATTTCCCTTTCAATCTTCCCCTTTTTGGTGATTGATGCCAACACAAACCAAAGCAAATATATAAGTGCAGAATTGAACTAGTTTGCATAAGGTAAGTGTAAAGGTTGCTTGGAATTAAACCAATTGTTACTTCTAATAGATATGCATGGTTGCTTTCTTTTATTTAACATTTTGGACCACGCTTGCACCAGTTGTTTTGTTTTTGCAAATTCTTTTGGAAAATCTTTTCAAAGTCTTTTGCAAATAGTCAAAGATATATGAATAAGATTTCGAGAAGCATTTTCAAGATTTGAAATTTTCTCCCCCTGTTTCAAATGCTTTTTCTTTGACTTAAACAAAACTCCCCCTTAATCAAATTCTCCTCTTAGTGTTCAAGAGGGTTTTACCAATTTTTGTAAATACCAAATAAGATCAAATACATTTAGATACCAATTTTGAAATAATTCTTGAAGATAAACATACCCAAAATACATCAATTTGAAAATTTTAAATTGGTGGTGGTGTGCGGTCCTTTTGCTTTGGGCTTAATATTTCTCCCCCTTTGTCATTAATCGCCAAAAACAAAGTCTTTTGAGAGCCCTGTAAATTTCTATCTCATTGGTACAAATAAATATGAATGGAAGATTAGACCAATTTGAGAGTGATGTGGAGTGATGGCGAAGAGTTAAATGATACCGATAGAGTGGAGTGGAAGCCTTGTCTTCGCCGAGGACTCTATTTCCCTTTCAATCCATGACTTAGTAGAAATGCACTAGAAAACTCATTAGTCATAGCCTTGGTACATAATTAATAAGAATTATGCATTTGTACCAAAGTGAAAGAGATATGATCAAAGGTATATAATTTGTGCAATGTTTCAATCAAAATTCCGAGAATCAAGAATGTTTAGCTCATGACTAAGTTTGGTAAAGGTTTTTTCATCTAATGGTTTGGTAAAGATATCGGCTAATTGTTCTTTTGTGCTAACATAAGCTATCTCGATATCCCCCCTTTGTTGGTGATCCCTCAAAAAGTGATACCGAATGTCTATGTGCTGAGTGCGGCTGTGTTCAACGGGATTATCCGCCATGCGGATTGCACTCTCATTGTCACATAGGAGAGGGACTTTGCTCAATTTGTAGCCACAGTCCCTGAGGGTTTGCCTCATCCAAAGTAATTGCACAGCAATAGCCTGTGGCAATATACTCGGCTTCGACGGTAGAAAGAGCTACTGAGTTTTGTTTCTTTGAAGCCCAAGACACCAGGGATCTTCCCAGAAACTGACAAGTCCCTGATGTGCTCTTCCTATCGATTTTACACCCTTCCCAATCAGCATCTGAATATCCTATTAAATCAAAAGTGGATCCCTTGGGGTACCAAAGTCCAAACTTAGGTGTATAAACTAAATATCTCATGATTCTTTTCATGGCCCTGAGGTGAACTTCCTTAGGATCTGCTTGGAACCTTGCACACATGTATACAGAAAGCATAATATCAGGTCGAGATGCACATAAATAGAGTAAAGATCCATTTATCGACCGGTATACCTTTTGATCTATGGATTTACCTCCCGTGTCGAGGTCGAGATGCCCATTTGTTCCCATGGGTGTTTTGATGGGCTTGGCATCCTTCATTCCAAACTTGTTGAGTATGTCTTGAATATACTTTGTTTGGCTGATGAAGGTGCCCTCTTGGAGTTGCTTGACTTGAAATCCTAGAAAATACTTCAACTCCCCCATCATAGACATCTCGAATTTTTGAATCATTATCCTACTAAACTCTTCACAAGTAGATTTGTTAGTAGACCCAAATATGATATCATCAACATAAATTTGGCATACAAACAAATCTTTTGCAATGGTTTTAGTAAAGAGAGTAGGATCGGCTTTGCCGACATTGAAGCCATTAGTGATAAGGAAATCTCTTAGGCATTCATACCATGCTCTTGGGGCTTGCTTGAGCCCATAAAGTGCCTTTGAGAGTTTGTAAACATGGTTAGGGTACTCACTATCTTTAAAGCCAGGAGGTTGCTCAACATAGACCTCTTCCTTGATTGGTCCATTGAGGAAGGCACTCTTCACATCCATTTGATAGAGCTTAAAGCCATGGTAAGTAGCATAGGCAAGTAATATGCGAATTGACTCAAGCCTAGCTATGGGTGCATAGGTTTCACCGAAATCCAAACCTTCGACTTGTGAATAACCCTTGGCCACAAGTCGGGCTTTGTTCCTTGTCACCACACCATGCTCATCTTGCTTGTTGCGGAAAACCCACTTGGTTCCTACAACATTTTGGTTAGGACGTGGAACTAAGTGCCATACCTCATTCCTCGTGAAATTGTTGAGCTCCTCTTGCATTGCCAGCACCCAATCCGAGTCTCTTAGTGCATCCTCCACCCTGTATGGCTAAATAGAGGACACAAAAGAATAATATTCACAAAAATGAGCGACTGGAGATCGAGTGGTTACCCCCTTATGAATGTCGCCGAGGATGGAGTTCACGGGGTGATCTCTTTGAATCGCTTGGTGGACTCTTGGGTGTGACGGTCTTTGACCCTGTATTTCTTGATCATCTTCCTTGTCTTGATCATTGTCATCTCCCCCTTGATCATTGTCCTCCTCTTGAGGTGGCTCATCTTCTTGATCTTCATCTTCATTGTCTTGAGCCTGATCCTCATCTTGAGTTGGTGGAGATGCTTGTATGGAAGATGATGGTTGATCTTGTGCTTGTGTAGGCTCTTCGGATTCCTTAGGACACACATCCCCAATGGACATGTTCCTTAGTGCAACGCACGGAGCCTCTTCATCATCTAGCTCATCAAGATCAACTTGCTCCACTTGGGAACCATTAGTTTCATCAAACACAATGTCACAAGAAACCTCAACTAATCCAGTGGATTTGTTGAAGACTCTATATGCCCTTGTGTTTGAGTCATAACCAAGTAAAAAGCCTTCTACAGCCTTAGGAGCAAATTTAGATTTTCTACCTCTTTTAACAAGAATAAAGCATTTGCTACCAAAGACTCTAAAATATGAAACATTGGGCTTTTTACCGGTGAGGAGTTCATATGATGTCTTCTTGAGGATTCGGTGAAGGTAGAGCCGTTTGATGGAGTAACAGGCGGTGTTAATCGCCTCATCCCAAAACCGGTCCGGAGTCTTGTACTCATCAAGCATGGTCCTCGCCATGTCCAATAGAGTTCTATTCTTCCTCTCCACTACACCATTTTACTGAGGTGTGTAGGGAGAAGAGAAATCATGCTTGATGCCCTCCTCCTCAAGAAATCCTTCTATTTCAGAGTTCTTGAACTCCGTCCCATTATCGCTTCTTATCTTCTTGATTCTCAATCCGAACTCATTTTGAGCTCGTCTCAAGAATCCCTTTAAGGTCTCTTGGGTTTGTGATTTTTCCTGCAAAAAGAACACCCAAATGAAGCGAGAATAGTCATCCACAATGACTAGATAGTACTTACTCCCGCCGATGCTTATGTAAGCTATCGGACCGAATAGATCTATGTGGAGTAGTTCCAGTGGCCTGTCCGTTGTCATGATGTTTTTGTGTGGATGGTGGGTAACAACTTGCTTTCCTGCTTGACATGCGCTACAAACCCTGTCTTTCTCAAAATGAACATTGGTTAGTCCCAAAATGTGTTCTCCCTTTAGAAGCTTGTGAAGATTCTTCATCCCAACATGGGCTAGTCGGCGATGCTAGAGCCAACCCATATTAGTCTTAGCAATTAAGCAAGTATCGAGTTCAGCTCTATTGAAATCAACTAAGTATAGCTGACCCTCTAATACTCCCTTAAATGCTATTGAATCATCACTTCTTCTAAAGATAGTGACACCTGTATCCGTAAAAAGACAGTTGTAACTCATTTTGCATAATTGAGAAACTGAAAGCAAGTTGTAATCTAAAGAATCTACAAGAAAAACATTGGAAATAGAATGGTCAGGTGATATAGCAATTTTACCAAGTCCTTTGACCAAACCTTGATTTTCATCCCCGAATGTGATAGCTCTTTGGGGGTCTTCGTTTTTCTCATAGGAGGAGAACATTCTTTTCTCCCCTTTCATGTGGTTTATAATCCAACTTGAGCCCCCGGATGCATAAACCTGCAAAACAATTTAGGCCTTGTTCTTAGGTACCCAAACGGTCTTGGGCCCTTTCACATTAGAAACAAGCACCTTGAGTACCCAAACACAAGTCTTGGAGCCCTTGTGTTTGCCCCCAACATATTTGGCAACTACTTTGTCTGATTTGTTAGTGAGCACATAAGAAGCATCAAAAGTTTTAAATGAAACATTAGGTTCATTTGACGCAGTAGGAGTTTTCTTTTTAGGCATTTTAACATGGGTAGAATGCCTAGAGCTAGAAGCCTCATTCTTATACATAAAAGCATGATGAGAAACATTATGAGGTTTTCTAGCATAAATTCTCCTAATCTTATGCTCAGGATAACCAGCAGGATATAAAATGTAACCCTCGTTATCCTGAGCCATGGGAGCCTTGCCCTTTACAAAGTTAGACAATCTTTTAGGGGCATTAATTTTGACATTGCTTTCGTGTTGGAAACCAATGCCATCCTTAATCCCAGGGCGTCTCCCACTATAAAGCATGCTTCTAGCAAATTTAAATTTTTCATTCTCTATCTCATGCTCATTAATTTTAGCAGTAAGTTGAGCTATGTGATCATTTTGTTGTTTAATTAAAGCAAGGTGATCATGGATAGCATCAACATTAATGTCTCTACATCTAGTACAAATAGTAACATGTTCCACAGTAGATGTAGAGGGTTTGCAAGCATTTAATTCATCAATCTTAGCATGTAAAATAGCATTCTCATTTCTAAGATTGGAAATAGAAACATTGCAAACATTTAAATCTTTAGCCTTAGAAATTAACTTTTCATTCTCAGTTTTAAGGCTAGCAATTGATTCATTCAATTTATCAATCTTAGCAATTAAACTAGCATTATCATTTTTAAGATTGACAATTGAATCATCACAAGCATTTAACTTCTCAACCTTAGCAAATAAATTAGCGTTCTCAGTTCTAAGGATGGAAATAGTGTCATAGCAAGTGCTAAGCTCCTTAGTCAAATTTTCATTTTTCTCTACTTCCTGAGCATAAGCATTTTTCACCTTAACATGCTTTTTATTTTCCTTAATAAGGAATTCCTCTTGGCTGAATAGCACTTATTAATTCATTCAATTTTTCTTTTTGATGCATGTTAAGGTTGGCAAAAAGGGTAAGTAAATTATCCTCATCTTCACTAGAGCTACCCTCATCACTAGATGTTGTATATTTAGTAGAGGCTCTAGATTTTACTTTCTTCCTTTTGCCGTCCTTTGCCATGAGGCACTTGTGACCGACGTTGGGGAAGAGAAGACCCTTGTTGACGACGATGTTGGCGGCATCCTCGTCGGAGGAGGAGTCAGTGGAGCTCTCATCGGAGTCCCATTCCCAGCAAACGTGGGCATCGCCGCCCTTCTTCTTGTAGTATCTCTTCTTCTCCTTCTTCTTTTCCCTCTTGTCGTCGCCCCTGTCACTATCACTAGACATAGGACATTTAGCGATAAAATGACCGGGCTTACCACATTTGTAGCACACCTTCTTGGAGCGGTGTTTGTAATCCTTCCCCCTCCTTTGCTTGAGGATTTGGCGGAAGCACTTGATGATGAGCGACATTTCCTCGTTGTCGAGCTTGGAGGCGTCGATGGGGAGCCTACTTGATGTAGACTCTTCTTTCTTCTCCTCTGTCGCCTTGAATGCGACGGATTGCACCTCGGGTGTGGAGGTGACGTCTTGCTCGATGATTTGTTTGGAGCCTTTGATCATCAACTCAAAGCTCACAAACTTTCCTATCACTTCCTTGGGAGACATTAGCTTATATCTAGGATCACCACGTATTAATTGAACTTGAGTAGGGTTACGAAATACGAGTGATCTAAGAATAACCTTGACAATTTCATGGTCATCCCATTTTGTGCTCCCGAGGTTGCGCACTTGGTTCACCAAGGTCTTGAGCCGGTTGTACATGGCTTGTGGCTCCTCTCCTTGGTTGAGGACGAATCGACCGAGCTCCCCCTTGATCGTCTCCCGCTTGGTGATCTTGGTCACCTCATCTCCCTCGTGCGCGGTCTTGAGCACGTCCCAAATTTCTTTGGTTGTCTTTAACCCTTGCACCTTATTATACTCCTCTCGACACAAGGAGGCGAGGAGTATAGTTGTGGCTTGGGAGTTAAAGTGCCGAATTTGGTCGGCCTCGTCCGAATCATAGTCCTTGTCCCCTACCTTCGGTACCTGCGCTACATACTCAACAATATCCCATATGCTTTTGTGGAGTGAGGTTAGGTGATGCCTCATTTTATCACTCCACATACAATAATCCTCACCATAAAAAAATGGTGGTTTGCCTAGGGGAACAGAAAGTAATGGAGTGTGTTTAGAAATGCGAGGATAGCGGAGGGGCATCTTACTATACTTCTTGCGCTCATGGCGCTTAGAGGTGACGGACGTCGATTCGGATCTGGAGGTGGAGGGTGACGAAGAGTCGGTCTCGTAGTAGACTACTTTCTTCATCTTCTTCTTTTTGTCACCTCTCCATTGTGACTTGATGGAGGAAGCGGATTCCTCCTTATGTTTGTGGCCGGACTCCCTCGAATGGGTTCTTCCCGAGTTTGCGGACTTGTCGCCACCGGTCATGATCTCCCTCTTGGCGTGATCATCACTTCGAGTGATTAGACTCTAATAATTTACCGGCTCCGATACCAATTGAAAGTCGCCTAGAGGGGGCGTGAATAGGCGGAAACTGAAATTTACAAACTTTAAGCACACTTCAAGCCGGTATTTGCGTTAGAATAAAACTTAAGTCTGGGAGAGAGGGAAAAACAAATCAACCAAGAAAATAAAGCGGATGACACAGTGATTTGTTTTATCGAGGTTCGGTTCTAAAGAACCTAGTCCCCGTTGAGGTGGTCACAAAGACTGGGTCTCTTTCAACCCTTTCCCTCTCTCAAACGGTCACCTAGACCGAGTGAGGCTTCTCCTTAATCAAACGGGTCACTTAGTCCCCACAAGGACCACCACACACTTGGTGTCTCTTGCTTTGATTACAAGTCACATAGAGAACAAGAATGAGGAAGAAGAAAGCCAGCCAAGCAAACAAGAGCAACAAATAAACACGAATGATCCTCTCACAAGTCTATACACGCTAAAGTGGAATTGAAGACTTTGAGCGGATCGATCACTTGGATTGTGTCTTTGGAGTGGTGTCTATTGCTCTTGTATTGAATGTGAAGGAGTGAATGCTTGGATGGTTGGAGTGGAGGTGGTTGTGGGGTATTTATAGCCCCCAACCACCAATTCAACCGTTGGGGCAGGCTGTTGTCGATGGGCGCACCGGACAGTCCGGTGCGCCATCGGACAGTGTCCGGTGCGCCAGCCACGTCACCCAACCGTTAGGGTTCTGACGGTTTCGACAGTTGGAGCTTTGTCCTCAAGTGGCACCGGACAGTCCGGTGCCGCACCGGACAGGTACTGTGCAATATCCGGTGCTCCTCTGGCGGCTGCTCTGACTTCTACGCGCATTGTTCTTCACTGTTCACGTTGCAGGCGACCGTTGGAGTCGACCATTGCGCTGGCTAGCCGTTGCTCCGCTGGTGCACCGGACAGTCTGGTGGCACACCGAACAGTCCGGTGAATTATAGCGGAACGACGCTTCTGAAACCCGAAGGTGGCAAGTTTGAAGTCGATCGACCCTGGTGCACCGGACAGTCCGGTGCGCCAGTCCAGGGTTCTCTTCTTTTTCTTTTGCTCCTTTCTTTTTGAACTCTAATTTGATCTTTTTATTGGTTTGTGTTGAACCTTTAGCACCTGTAGAATATATAATCTAGAGCAAACTAGTTAGTCCAATTATTTGTGTTGGACATTCAACCACCAAAATCATTTATAGGAAAAGGTTAAACCCTATTTCCCTTTCAATTCTCCCTAGAGGCTCAATGCAATACATCCCACACATTATACGCAATCTCTCTTTCCTACATGGTATCATGAGTTTAGGTTACGCCCTAGCCTCCCTTCCGCTACCACTGCTGCGTCGCCCCCGAGGAGATCGATCTCCACCGGGGATGCGCCATGGATCCATCTGATCTGCTGCGTTCGTCATCGTGTCGTCAAGCACAATAGATCGGGAACTCACCATCCGTGTCATGGTGGACCTGGCCTTCTTCGCCGACCAAGTCTCGAGATTCGTTGCAGTCGCGCATCTCCCTCCACCCGCCGTCAAGGTGACGATTGTGGACAGACTACTGTGATGAAGCTCTTCACGTCGACCCTTGGATTCGCTGCAGGTCGTCGTGGTAACAACAATGTGTGGGCTGCTTGCACTTGGATCCACTGGCACCTCTTCAAGTCGAGCCTGCTTGTCGCCTGACTGATAGCCCTTCGCGCCGTCGCTTAGGTCTGGTGGCCGCGAGCCACGGGTGCCCTCCAGGTCGCTCAGATCTGGTGGTCGAGGCCCCTCTGCCTAGGATGCGCCTGCCTTCACCACACTCACACCGGTTGGGGTCGTGTCGCACACCGGCCTTCGTCAACGCGTCGCGCCGACCTCCGCCGGGGTCACGTTGGGCCATGTCGGCCTCCGTCATCGTTGATCCATTTGGGATGTGCCGCTCTAGCCTCCGACAATTTGGCTTCCTGTCGTGCCGGTCGGGGTCACGTTAGGCCTTAGCGGTCTCCGTCGTTGTCGATCCGCCTAGGATACGCCACAGCTGCCTCCGTCAGGTCAGCTTCCCGTCGCGGCGGACACCGTCCGCCTCTCTATCTCCCTCTTTCTCTCTTGGCTAAGGGACACATGAGGAGGGCTCTGCTCTCTCTCATCTGTGGGTTGAAGAGCGGTTTTGCTATGGGTACCCCACGATGTACCCAGTGATGTACCAGATCTGTTGTTGTTGCGTCTTTTTTGTTTCCCAATCAGTGATCGGGTTTCGTCTCCATCGCCCCCTGCCAGTTGACTCACGCGTCATCAACAATGGCTTCAACAACAACGATTTCTTCATCTTCTTCGGCGGTGCAACGCGTGTGGCCTGCGGCATAGCCGAAACGCCTGTCTATGTCGCACCTCTTTGTCTGCATGTCCATCTATGCCGACCCATTGTCGCCACCACTGATCGGGAGGCTTCACCGTCGACATCACCATCGTCATCTCCACCTCGCATGTCGTCGGCCTGATCAACCGATCGCGGGCGAACCACCCTCCCGAGACGTTTGTCATCCATCATGCGATGCTTTGCCAAGCAAGAGGGTCGTCGTTGCGTCGCTTTCTCGGGCAGCAGCATTGTCGTCTGTCGTCATCCCTGTCGTTTCGTCTACACGTTGTCGACTCCGTCAGTGCACGTCTCCTTCGCACGGTCTGCGAGCTGTTCGACATCTGCGAGCTTCGTCGGCATACTCGTCGCTGGTCTGCACCATGTTCGTCCTTGAGTTCTTTGTCGACAAGTACCGTCGTCGCACTCCACTGGCATCGACGAGTCTCTTATTCTTGTGTGTCGTAGCTCTCGCCGCTGCGACTTCACGAACCTCGATGTGTCGCCGCACCTACATCTTCGCCTTCGTCCAGCACACCCTTGTTGGCAGCGTCGTCGTCTCATCCTCGACTACTTCGTCTACTCCGCTCTAACAACTGCGAGTTGCGACGACACTCCTGCCATACAAACACTACAACTGTCATGGAGGTTTTTTCTACTGGTCCCTTCATACATTGACACTTGGTTGGGACCTTCTACTTAGTACGTGCGGTACTGGCAACACTGGCACGTGCATTCGTCTACGACACGTTTCCAGGCGTGGAAAACCTGGAGCACGCCTCATCCATGACTGTTTGACAGCGTCGTCCTCGGCATCGGCTACTTCCTCTACGACTGCATCGTCGTCTTCGTTTATGGCGTCCTTCTTCTACGCCACCATCACTCTGGCACCTCCTGGCGTGCCATGGGCCTTCCCGCCCGTTACTTGTGTGGCTTGTTGTTTTCTACATCCTCGATAGCTACATCGACCATAGCTACCCGACGCACGGCACCTCGACGATGGCTCGACGTCCTTGCACTCGGCTACCTCGACATTATCGGCACAAAAGGGCTATCATCTACATGGGCTACTCCAGTCGCAGCATTCGCTCTGGCGTTCCGACTATGGGGAGATATCTCCATTATTCTCCAGTTTGTCTATTCGTGTTGCTAACACTATGATTGGGGGATGTTAGAATATATTAGGCGTGTTAGAGTATATTGGGCAACTCCAGATATGGTTGGTTTAGATTGATTGTAATCCTAGGATATCCTTCCTTCTCTCTAGGATAGACTTCTTTCCCTCCAAGTCATGTACTCATATATATTCTCTCTAGAGGCTCGATGCAATACATCACACACATTATACACAATCTCTCTTTCCTATACTATCAATTATTATGGTAGACGAGGATCTTTCATGGAACCACAAACCAACCAAATCATATCTCAACTGATCGTATGAAGGTCCATACCGCTTGTAACCTCTCTAAATATTGTACGCTTTTACAAAGAGAGGTGACGTGCACTAGTCTCATTAACGTTACTAGGTCAACGGATCACTGTCCTTTGTAGCATGAACTAGTACTCAGCATCACATGTCAAGATAAAACTATATATATATATATATATATATATATATATATATATATATATATATAGGGTAGGTATAACGGCAGCCCTGGGCTTCCAATAGTTAAAGGAAGCCCAAGTCGATCACTCCTGCAGCCTGGTTCAACCCAGCGCACCGACTGGACCAGTCTGTCGGTTGCACCACCTGTGCCCACGTCTCTGCGCGCAAAAAAGGAAATGCATGCATGAGTCAAACACGTTCCCTTGCATGCGCGTAAATTTAGAAAGATATGTGTGGCGGTTTCTATCTTTAAATGCTTTATTTTCTCCATAAATTTAGGATCGCTGCAACAGCCATGCAGCTAGACTCGTAAGGACTATTTTATGATATATACTGCTACTAAATATGCTACCCTGTGTAGATAATTATGCAATTCGGTATACTGCGTAAAAATCTGTTACCAGCTGCATGCACACGAATTTATGATGAAAATAATGTGCAATGAAAGGAAATGAATTACACGCATAGAAACAAAAAATCGTATTTAATGTTTTATTTCCTTCATAAATATAAGATCCCTCCAAGAGTCATGCAGCTAAACACATTAAATCTAGTTTATGATATATACTGATACAAATTATACTACATGGTGTAGGTATTTATGCAATTTGTTACACTGCGTAAAAAATCTGGCATGTTGTTCACTAGTGGACGCATCTCCGGGTTGGAGCGTAATAACCTTAAGTTTTGAGCATAAAATCCCTCAATTATAAGCGTATATACCGAGCCAATGTGAGAGGTTGATAGCTCTAGTAGGTTGTTATTACGATCCTATTTTTATGGCAGATCCGAAAAATATGGCAGTCGCATGCATGCAGTTGTACAGATCCAAAAATTATGGCAAAATGCATGCATGAGTCAAACACTTTCCCTTGCATGCGCGTAAATTTAGGAAAGATATGTGTGACGGTTTCTTATTTAAATGCTTTATTTCCTCCATAAATTTAGGATCACTGCAACAACCATGCAGCTAGACTCGTAATTATTATTTTATGATATATAGTGTCAGGTACCGTAATTAGGGGTACCCCCAACACTCCTAAACACGGCTGGTGACCACCCTCAGCACAAACTGCAAAGACTGACCGCCCTCGGCCTCGGGAGGAATCGCGTCCTCGCCCGACCCCGGCCTCGGCCTCAGGAGAAGTCTCCGCCTCGCCCGACCTTGGGCTCGGACCGACCGCGCCACAGGGGATACATCATTACCCTACCCCTAGCTAGCTTAGGCTACGAGGGAACAAGACCAGCGTCCCATCTGGCTCGTCCCGGTAACAGGTAATGATGGCTCCCCGCGTGCGTCCATGACGACGGTGGTTCTCAGCCCCTTACGGAAGCAAGGAGACATCAGCAGGATCCCAGCAGCACCACCAGCTGTGCTTCTACAGGGCTCAGGCACTTCTCCGACGGCCACGTTATCGCGTACGCAGGGCTCAAGCACTTCTCAGATAGCCACGTTGGCACGTACACAGGGCTCAGGCACCTCTCTGCCAGACACGTTACCGCATAGCTACACCCCCCATTGTACACCTGGACCCTCTCCTTGCATCTATAAAAGGGAGGTCTAGGGCCTTCATACGGGAGGGTCGCGGGGAGGGATGAGCAAACGAACAGGCTCACTCTCTCTCTCTCTCGCGAATGCTTGTAACCCCTACTACGAGCACCCCCTGGTGCGAGATAACACGAGCCGCGTTTCCCTCTTGTGTTCCATCTTGCGCCAACCCATCTGCGCAGGGGCACGCAGTGACAAAATTCACTGGTCGACCCGGTTGAGGGTCCCCCGGGGTCCGAAACGCCGACAGTTGGCGCGCCAGGTAGGGGCCTGCTGCGTGTTAACGAACACCTTCCCGTTGAGTTCCAGATGGGTAGTCTTCAGCAACCTCTTCAGCCCGGGACGGTGCTCCGCTTCGGGAGTCTGGAGTTCATGTCCCTCGACGGCAGCTACGACATGGTACTCCTCCCCCCGCAGCGGGACAGCAGCAACGACGGTCGTCAGCTCGCTCGGCGGCGGCGAACTCGACGGCGTCTACCCCCCGTGGCGAAAGAACAGCATCCGGGTTTGCCCCGCCACCCTCCTCGTCGTAGGAGGAGGAGATGGGGCAACCGTGGCCAGGCAAGAGGCGGCACCTCGTCGGCTGTCGAGCGCGTCGACGACGCCGGCACCCCAGCGGGGGACATGTCGGGCATTGTCGTCGCACCTAAGACAACGACGGATGTCGTTTCCCCGCAACGTGCCAACCCCAAGTGGACTGATAACGCCAGCACTCTCGCGAAGGACTTGCTGGGCGTTAGCCTCGTACCTGAGATAACGGTGCAGTCTGTCCCCGACGCGACTTCCCCACCGTCCATCGACCAAGAGGTACCGTCCGTTTTCCACCCTGTGCCTTTTAGATTCAGCTTCGATCCACCAAGCGACCCCGCTTCGGTGAGCGCTTTCGTAAAGACATATCCTAACCTTTTGGGGTACCATATGTGGTCATCCTGGGACCGACTGATGGCCTTCTCAACCTACGGGACCCCGGGTTCCGAGGAAGAAGACGACCCCGACTCCGGTTGGGATTTCTCCGGGCTCCGTGATCCCATTGCCATGCGAGACTTCATGACCGCATGTGACTACTACCTCTCCGGTTGCTCTGATGATGGCCACAGCCTTGACGACGAGGGTTGTGGCCCAAGTCGCGAATGTTTCCACGTCGATCTGGGGGATCGCGACGAAGGCAACCACCTTGGTATGCCGGAGGATGACGATCCCCTTATGCCCGCTTCTCGCGTTGACATCCCGCGGGAGCTAGCTGTGGTCCTAGTCCCTGCAGGGGGTCAGGACACACAGCTCGAGCAAATCCGCGAGATGCAGGCCAAGCTCGATGAGGAAGCAGGGCAACTTATGCAGCTCCGGCAAAACATCGAGCAGGAGTGGGCAGGCCGAGCACTCGCCGGAGAAGCACGTTGTTGGGGACTTGTTCTCAAATGCTATGAATTAAGAACAAGGCAACATAAAATGTTAAATGTTAATGCCCTTCGCCCGCTGAAGCATTATTTCCTCAAGGATTTAATGAACTTCGGACGAAGGTTATAAACGGAACAATTACGAAGGATGAATTTTCGTAATTGAACTCTCAGAGATTATATAAAACAATATGAGATATGAAGCATTAAAGACAAATAAATTATAAGTAAACGACATCATTTTTATATTATATAAACTTGATGTATTCAAATATTAAATACATTTATACCTCTGCCTTGGCAAAGAATAATTTCCGAGTGATGCGATTGCAATTACAGGAATGCGTGAACAGTAAAGGAATACTGTTCACTATTTATAGGCACAGGACACAGCCTGTGAGGAATTACAATCATACCCCTCATAAAAGTTTACAACATTGACTCAGACCTTTATGGGCTAAAAGGTCATTCTATCTTTAAGTCGGTTTGACCCTTCATCTTCGGATATGTTGTAATACCGAAGCTTCATGAATGGTGCCTTCGGCGTCACGTATGAGCAGCTTCAGCCGAAGCTGTCTCTTTCTACAGGACCTTCGGCGACGAAGCATGGTCCCAACAGTAGCCCCTTCGCGGTGCTAGATCGTTTTTCGTAACGAGCTTGATCCGTGAAAAAAGTCTCTTAGGCTTCAGGAATCCGAAGGTCCGAAAAACACCTTCCCTGAGCTCGTTGTCGAGAAACGATACCGTTTCCGAGCGCGTAGCGGTCCCACCCTGCAGGTTTACTATTTGGTCTCTGCGGCCCACCGCGCAGCGGGTGTGAGCAGTTGTTTGCCTGGTGTAAAAATCCTGACGATTCACCTTCTTACCTGCAGTACTATATAAACAGACGGGTAGGTGTGAAGTTACCACAGCATTCATTGCTATTGCACTGTTTTGCTGCCAAAATTTTTAACCATAGCCGAAGCTTGACTCTCGCAATCAGACAAAACTCCAGTTTAGAGCCTACTTCGTCAGAAGAAAAGCTTCGGGAGAAGAAGTTATTTAGTTCCCAAGAAATCTTTCAAGAAATTCAGAATTAAATGGCCAGAGTGCGCTCTACCGCTAGAGTTGAGCGTGAGGGAGGCGAAGCCGAAGGAGCGGAGACTGTTCCTATCTCCGAAGCAATGCGACGATCCGGATTGGTGACCTCGGAAGGAATCCCCACTGCCGAGACAGAACAGACTGTTGCCGATACAGAACAAGTTGCTGCCGAAGTGGAGGAAGGAGATATTGAGGAAGCTGATTCCGATGATGACTACCATATCGTCGTACCGAGCAAGCCTAGCCATTTGGACTTCAGAAAGTCGACTGTCTCCAAGGCTGATTTCTCCAAAATGGTGAAGTCGAGCTATTTCAGTGAAAATGAGAAGAAGCTGCTTCGCTTCGGGGGGGAGGAAACTACCCCGAAGCCAGAAAAGGATGAAATAGTTATTTTCAAGAGTTTTCTGAAAGCTGGGTTGAGATTTCCTTTGAATAGAATGATTTTTGATGTGCTGCAAAGGTTTGGGATCTATTTTCATCAGCTGACTCCTAACGCCATTGTCAGGCTTAGCGTCTATATCTGGGCTCTCCGAAGCCAGGCGGTGGAGCCGTTTGTCGACAGCTTCTGTCGAGTTCATGAGCTACATTACCAGACTAAGGCCAGAAAAGATGGATTGCATGAAAATTTTGGTTGCTATAATTTTGCCTATCGGAAAACCACAAAGTTTCCTGTGATCAGCTACCAAAGCAAATGGCCGGCAGGCTGGAAGTCAGAATGGTTTTATGTCAAAGTTGACAAAGACAAAGAGAAGCTGGTTCAGAGCCCTCTTGAACTAATCTTCGGAGAAACAAGACCCCGATGCAAAATGGCAGTAGAAGGTCCAACTTGGGCTGCACTGGGTGAGTTCAAAATTATTGCAGAACATATTGGCACTAGAGATTTAGTGCAAGAATTTCTGACATTCAGGGTATTTCCAACTATGAAAGAGTGGACTATGCCGAAGCTTAAAGGGGAAAAGAAAGAGGGGGAACTCGTCCGACTGCCTTATTATTATAAGTTTAAGAAATATTTTAAAGCACCCTGCTAAGAATGGCTCGATACAATTGAAATAATGAGTAATGAAATTCTTGGAAATTACTCCAAAAAAGAGGACCAACTGATGATAGCAGCCTTCGGCACTCGGCCGAAGCGAAGGCTGAACAGGGTGCTTGATGCTATAGGATTTGAATATGCTGATTATGGTCGATTGGGCGGAGATGCTGGAGGCCCGAAGCGAAAAAGAATTGCCAGCGCTACTGACGAAGAAGTCGCCAAGGTAGCCAAAAAGAAAAAGAAAGATTCTGAAAAACTTAGCCCTGAAGAGTTAAACCCTGAGCCGAAGGTGGCCACTACAAGAAAGAGAAAAAGTGCATCTCCAGAGCCGGAAACACTGGTTCGAGAAGAAGATACTCCTGCTACTCCTTCTGCTGTTGAAGTAGAAGAGATTATGAAGGTAATGACTGAACCCTTGCCTATCAGGCTAAGTCCGCTGGCGCTGGAACTGACAAAGTTTTTTCAGAAGGACAAGGCAGCTTCGGCAGACGAAGGTCCTGCACTGCCGAAAAAACGAAGGATTATTCAAATAGCAGATGTAATTCATGGGACACCGTCTCCAACACCGGCATCAAAATTGCCATTGATCAAACTGTCGAAACTGCCGAAGCTGAAGGCGCCGCAGCCGAAGCCACCAGAGCGGAAATTTTCGAAGCTGATACTGGCGCAGCCGAAGCTGCCGAGGCTGAAATCGGGGTCACAGAAGATCCAAACCTAGAAGAGACACTTGAAGTTATTGATAACATACTCCTAAAAATGACTGAGGAGGAATCTATTGTGGCTGCGGCAAGCAGAGCTACTGAAAAGGGGAAAGAACAAGCTGAGGACATTTTGGAGGAAGAAGATTTTGAATTTCAAGATTTATTTGGGCAAGGACTGACAGACGCTGAAAAAGCAGAGCTTAAAAAATGTGCTATAGCCTGCGGATATAAGCCAGGGGCTACACTGTTCGGCGGTGTTAACGAAGGAAAACTGAGGTGCCTTCGAAACCGCAGCGAAGCTAAAATTGTTAGAACTCTCTGCAAAAACATTGGCTTGCCGAAGCTAGAAGCAGACCTGTGCCGTTATCAACGACACCATATCGCCGGAAGCTTGCTTTATGCTAACTTCAAGGTAACAAATATTTTTGTTATTTTATTACTATTATTATTATCTTTTAGGTCGTGTTTTAACGAAGATCGTTTCGACAGAGCATATTATTAAGCAAGGTTCTAAAAATGCAACAAGATCTGGAAGAAGAGAAAAACAAAGCCGTCATTCAAGATTTGGCTGAAAAAGTTGAAAATTACGAAGCTAGTCTGAAAAAGAAAGACTTCACAATCCAGGACCTTGAAATCATGGTCAAAGAGCACGAAGGTGCATTAGAAAAGAAAGATTTTGTTATTCAGACCATGGAGGGTTCTTTGGCTGAAGTCCAAACTGAGAATAACAAGTTAAAGAATGAATTGCTCCGACAGTCAGAAAAATTCGAGCGAGAAAAGAAATATCTTGAAGCAAGCCTCAAAACTGAAGTGGATAAAAATTCAAATTTGCAGAAATCTTTTAAAGAACTTCAGGAGAAATGCTTAAGCTTCGGCAGCCGATGCGTGCAGCGGCTGAAGGATGTGTTTCACTCTGTTGGAGCTAGCTCTGCGAAATTTACACCTTCAACTGAAAATCTGCCCAGAACATTAGAATATATTGAAGGCAAAGTTGATGCCCTTGACGAAGTTATTGGTGGGCACGCCGACTTCTGCGCCCTGGTAGCTTCTCGGGGCACAGCTACTGCTTTTTTGAAAGCTGGCTGCACGCATGGAAACATTGTGAACAGACCAAATTTCAGCTTGTCAGCATCAGATCTGATAGATATCCCAAGCCTAGCCCGAAGCATTGGAAATAGATTCATGACCCAGATCTCGGTAAGTGGCGGGCGAAAAATGGCAGGTGACGAAGCTCGAAGCCATCTTAAGCCGGTAAGAAACTTATGTTTGTTACTTTTACCTTCTCCTTTGAAATTTGCACCTTTCTTATTCTGCTGTTTGGTATACATAGGATGACGAAGCTGAAGAATGACGAAGCTGAAGTTTGACGAAGCTGAAGACGAAACCTAGGCTGAAGCTTAAAGTTGCTTACAATATGCTTTCCTGCAAAAATTCTGGAGAAATTCTTGTAATATAGCTATGGAACAACTCATGTAAATTTGTACATACCTTGTAACATATTCTGTCTCCCTTATCCGCATACAGTCTGCTTTGCTGTGGACGAAACTTCTCTTTTGAGCCGAAGGCGAAAAACACCTTCCCTTCTTTTCGTACACAACGAAGCATAAAAAAATTTCCTTCGAAGTTTTTCCTCATTTCTGAAGCACTTGTCTTCTTTGTGTAGCATGATGATGATTCTATATATGTCTAAATGAATGTTTATGAATGCAAATGACATGATGACATGTACTGTGCAAATGAATATTGGGACACATGTTCAAAAACCATAAGCACAGCCCTTCATCCCCTCAAGAATGATACAAATCTTTTTGCCGTTTACTTTTCGGCTTCACCGTTTACTTTTCGGTGTATCAGCGTTGACTTTTCGCTGTAAGCCTCCCTTGGGAGCTTCTTCGCCTTTTACTTTCAGCGGAATCAGCGTTTATTTTTCGCTGTAAGCCTCCCTTAGGAGCTTCTTCGCCTTTTACTTTCAGTGGAATCAGCGTTTATTTTTCGCTGTAAGCCTCCCTTAGGAGCTTCTTCGCCTTTTACTTTCAGCGGAATCAGCGTTTATTTTTCGCTGTAAGCTCTGCATTCCCTTAGGAACGACTTTTGAGCTTCTCCCTGTTTCCTTTTCTTTTTTCCTTTGCGTTTACATTTACATTTTTGGGGGATGTCATTCTCATAGAATTGAAATAGGGAAAATTACATGTTGTGGCCCCATTAAAAACCTTTCTCCCCCTTTGGAAAGGAAAAGGGTGCCACAAAAAAGAATATAAAAAATTACATCAAACTAAACATAATATCGCCGAAGCTCATCCGCATTCCACGATCTAGGAATGTCGTTGCCGTCCATATCCTTCAATCTATAGGAACCGGGTCTTGACGAAGATACTACTAAAAAGGGGCCTTCCCACTTTAGCTGTAGTTTGCCTACTGTCTCAGGATTGGCTACTCTTCGAAGTACCAAGTGTCCTGGTTCAATGTTCTTCAGCTTAACCTTTCTGTCACGCCATTTTATTGTTTCAGCTTGATATTTATTGTTGTTTTCCACAGCTTGAAGTCTGATCCCTTCAATAGCATCTTTTTCTATAGAGCAATCAGCTTCATTTTCGCCTTCTGCCGAAGCTACTGTCCTTATTGATCCTGTTTTGGCCTCTTCTGGGGTTATTGCTTCGTCACCGAACAATAGTTTAAAGGGTGTAAAGCCTGTTGATCTTGACATGGTTGTGTTATGACTCCACACCACTTTGATTAACTCGTCTGGCCACTTTCCCCTGGGCTGATTGAAGATTGACTTCATTATTCCTGTCATTATGATCCCATTGGCTCTTTCGACAAGTCCATTTGACTCTGGGTGTCGGACTGATGCAAAATGGATCTTCGTGCCGATTTGATCACAAAATTCCTTGAAGGCTTCAGAATCAAACTGTGTCCCATTATCCACAGTAATAGCCTTCGGCACTCCGAAGCGACAAACAATGTTTTGCCAGAAAAACTTTTGAATAGTAAATGAAGTTATTGTGGCTAAGGGCTTTGCCTCAATCCATTTGGAAAAATATTCCACTGCCACCACCACATATCTTAAGTTCCCCTGTGCTGGTGGTAATGGTCCTAGCAAATCGAGACCCCACCTTTGCAACGGCCAAGTGGGTTGTATTAATTACGAATGTTGTTTTTGATCTCTTGCACATTTCTGACAACCTTCGCACTTTTGAACTAAATCCGCTGCATCCGAAGCTGCCTTTGGCCAATAAAATCCTTGGCGAAAAACTTTCCCATGCAAGGGCCTAGATCCAATGTGAGATCCACACAGACCTGCATGTATGTCCTTCATTAATTCTATACCTTCGGATCTAGATAAACACTTGAGCAATGGGGAACAGACCCCACGCTTGTATAACTCCCCTTCTATTATGACATATGGTCGAGCTCTTGCTTCTATTCTCCTATTATAAGCTTCGTCGTCTGAAAGAAAATTACCCTGAAGGAAAGAGATGATCTCAGTTCTCCAATCTTCACTATAAACAGGGGATATGTTAAGGATTGCTCTTTCAAGAAGCTCGACCGAAGGTGCTTTTATTGTTTCAAAAAATACTTCCGAAGGTATAGGCAGCCCCTGGGCTACTGACTTAGCCAATAGATCAGTGTATTCATTTTCTCCACGAGGAATATTTTTGACAGAGAAACCTTCGAAGGAAGCCTCAATCCTTCGAACTGTATCAAGATACTTTTCAAGCTTCGAGTCTCTTGCTTTGTAGCTCTTGTCAATATGACCAGAGATAACTTGAGAATCAGTTTTAAGAATGGCCCTTCTAATTCCCATTGCCTTTAATTTCCGAAGACCCAAAAGCAGAGCTTCATACTCAGCGATGTTATTTGTGCAACTAAAATCAAGTCTTGCCGCATAACAAGTTTTAACTTTGGAAGGTGAAACCAACACAGCAGCCGCTCCTGCTCCAAAGGTTCCCCAAGACCCGTCGCAAAACACTGTCCATGCTTCGGCATCTTTATTTGTTTCTTCCTCCTGAGCCCCTGGCGTCCAGTCAGCAATGAAGTCTGCTAACGCCTGGGACTGAATCGAAGATCTATGAACATAATCAATACAAAATTCATTGAGCTCTGCAGCCCATTTTCTAATCCTTCCAGTAGCTTCTCGGTTTCTCATAATATCCTTCAGAGGTTGTGAAGAAGGAACAATTATATTGTAAGCTTGAAAATAGTGTCGAAGCTTCCTGGAGGCCATCAAGACAGCATACAGTACCTTCTCCGATTCTGTATAATTTTTCTTTGATAAACTAAGAACCTCGGATACAAAATATATTGGGACCTGCCTCTTAACTTGGCCTTCAAGCTTCTCCTGAACAAGTGCTGCACTTACCGCTGAGTGCAAAGCTGCCACATATAATAACAAAGGAGCCCCTGGCGTAGGTGGAGTTAATGTTGTTAGATCTATCAAATACTGCTTCAGCTCTTCGAAGGCCTTCTGCTGGATTGGTCCCCATTGAAAGACTTCGGCTGACTTCAGCACTTCGAAGAATGGTAAGTTTCTCTCTGCTGATCTAGATATGAATCTGTTGAGAGACGCCAGCCTTCCTGTCAATCTTTGAGCCCCCTTTTTTGTACTTGGTGGTTCCATTCGAAGTATAGCTTCGATTTTGCTTGGATTAGCCTCGATTCCCTTTGTTGAGACTAGACAACAGAGAAATTTCCCCTTCTTTACTCCGAAGACACATTTTTCTGGATTCAATTTTAGACCAGCCTGTCTAAAATTAGCGAAGGTCTCCTGCAAATCAGCAATGTGGTTATCTTGCTTCGTGATTTTTACAATGATATCATCAACATAAGTTAGCACATTCCTGCCTATCTGAGAATGAAGGACCTTCGCTGTCATTCTGCTGAAACTTCCTCCGGCATTCTTAAGCCCCTCAGGCATCCGAAGGTAACAATATGTCCCACTAGGGGTTATGAAGCTGGTTTTCGGTTCATCCTCCTTCTTCATCCATATTTGATGATAGCCTGAATAGCAATCCAGCAAACTCATAAGCTCTGATGAAGCTGCTGCATCAACTAAGGAATCTATCCTTGGCAATGGAAATTCGTCCTTCGGACAGGCTTTATTGAGGTCAGTAAAATCGATACACATTCTCCATTTACCATTGGCCTTCTTCACCATAACAGTGTTAGCCAACCATTCTGGGTATTTTACCTCTCTAATAACTCCGGCACTGAGGAGTCTTTTCACTTCATTCCGAGCACCTTCGGCCTTGTCATCAGACATCTTCCGAAGCCTCTGCTTTCTGGGTCTGAAGGATGGATCAACATTGAGCGAATGCTCAATAACATCCCTGTTAACTCCACAAAGATCATTAGCTGACCAAGCAAAAACATCTTTATTGTTGAACAAAAACCTTATCAAGGTTTTCTCCTATTCTTCGGACAATTGAGATCCCAATAGCACCTTCTGCTCTGCTATATCCTCACATAAGAGCATGGGTTTCGGCTGGTCAGCCGAAGCAGCTTTTTCCCTTCTGAACTTGTATTGCTCACAAGCTTCAGTTCCATCTATATTATGGATTGCTTTTGAGTCTGTCCAATTTCCTTCGGCCCTTCTGGCAGCTTCTTGACTTCCATGAATAGCAATGGGCCCTTGGTCCGAAGGTATCTTCATGCAAAGATAAGCTGGATGCAGAATTGCTTCGAAGGCATTAAGAGTACCACGACCAATGATTGCATTGTAAGGGTATTCCATGTCAACAATATCAAACACAATTTGTTCAGTCCTTGTGTTGTTGATAAATCCGAAAGCCACTGACATTGAGATTTTGCCGAGTGGTACAATCTGCCTTCCTCCGAAGCCGCAAAGGGGATGTGTGGCATCAAGAATTTTATCTTTGGGCTCTTGCATCTGTCTGAAGGCCTTAGCAAATATGATATCAGCTGCACTGCCTGTATCAACCAAAACATTGTGGACCAAAAATCCTTTGATAACACAAGAGATAACCATAGCATCATTGTGTGGGTAATCCTTGAGTTGAAGGTCCTCTTGGGAGAAGGTAATAGGAATGTGAGACCATTTTGACTTGATGAAGGGTCCTTGCACCCCGACATGCTGTACCCTTCTCTGTGCCTCCTTCTTCTGCTTCTTGTTGGCTGGCTCTGAACATGAACCGCCTGTTATCGGGAGTGCCAGCTTCGAAGCCGAAGCAGCTCCAGCTTGAATGTTGAACGAAGCCATCAGCTCAGAAAAGTGGAAGTGAGTTCACCGGAGGTGGGCGCCAATGTTGGGGACTTGTTCTCAAATGCTATGAAATAAGAACAAGGCAACATAAAATGTTAAATGTTAATGCCCTTCGCCCGCTGAAGCATTATTTCCTCAAGGATTTAATGAACTTCGGACGAAGGTTATAAACGGAACAATTACGAAGGATGAATTTTCGTAATTGAACTCTCAGAGATTATATAAAACAATATGAGATATGAAGCATTAAAGACAAATAAATTATAAGTAAACGACATCATTTTTATATTATATAAACTTGATGTATTCAAATATTAAATACATTTATACCTCTGCCTTGGCAAAGAATAATTTCCGAGTGATGCGATTGCAATTACAGGAATGCGTGAACAGTAAAGGAATACTGTTCACTATTTATAGGCACAGGACACAGCCTGTGAGGAATTACAATCATACCCCTCATAAAAGTTTACAACATTGACTCAGACCTTTATGGGCTAAAAGGTCATTCTATCTTTAAGTCGGTTCGACCCTTCATCTTCAGATATGTTGTAATACCGAAGCTTCATGAATGGTGCCTTCGGCGTCACGTATGAGCAGCTTCAGCCGAAGCTGTCTCTTTCTACAGGACCTTCAGCGACGAAGCATGGTCCCAACACACGTCATCAGGCTCGGGACGTCCAACGCCGTATCGTTGACAATGCCAGGGCAAGGCTGCCCCGGGCCTCCAGCGGGGTCGGCCAGAATCTAGCTACAACGGCAATACTACTCCGAGTGATGCCGGAGCCATCCACCATCGAGGGGCGGCGTATCCAAGGAGAACTCAAGAATCTCCTGGAGGATGCTGCGGTCCGACGGGCCGAAAGCTCTGCCTCCCGAAGGCAAGGGTGCCCCCCGGAGCATCGCGCAACGACTTCCCGACTCATGCGGGAGGCCTCGGTCCACACCGGGCGCACGCGGGACGGGACGCCTGCAGCCCCGAGTCGCCTCGGCGACGAGCCACACCATCGCAACCGTCGAGCCCACCTCGACGAGAGGGTGCACCGAGGCTACCACCCCAGGCACGGAGGACGCTACGACAGTGAGGAGGATCGGAGTCCCTCGCCCGAACCACCAGGTCTGCAAGGCTTCAGTCGGGCCATACGACGGGCGCCGTTCCCGGCTCGGTTCCGGGCCCCAACTACCATCACCAAGTACTCAGGGGACAAGGCCGGAGTTGTGGCTTGCGGACTACCGGTTGGCATGCCAGCTGGGAGGGACGGACGACGACAACCTCATCATCCGCAACCTCCACCTGTTCCTCTCCGACGCTGCCTGGGCATAACTGGAGCATCTGCCTCCTGCGCAGATCTCCAACTGGGACGACCTGGTCAAGACCTTCGCTGGAAATTTCCAGGGCACGTATGTGCGCCCTGGGAACTCATGGGATCTCCGAAGCTGCCGCCAGCAGCCAGGGGAATCCCTGCGAGAATACATCCGACGGTTTTCAAAGCAACGCACCGAGCTGCCCAACATCACCGACTCGGAAGTCATCGACGCGTTCCTCGCCGGCACCACATGCTGAGACCTGGTGAGCAAACTGGGGTGCAAGACTCCCACCAAGGCAAGCGAATTGATGGACATCGCCACCAAGTTCGCCTCTGGTTAGGAGACGGTCGAAGCCATCTTCCAGAAGGACAAGCAGCCTCAGGGAAGGCAGCAGGAAGATGTCCCTGAGGCGTCCACCCAGCGGGGCACGAAGAAGAAGGCCAAGAAGAAGGCGCAAGCAAAGCGCGACGCCACTGACGCGGATCTTGTCACTGCTGCCGAGCACAGGAACCCCCGGAAGCCTCCCGAAGGGGCCAACCAGTTCGACAAGATGCTCAAGGAGTCGTGCCCCTATCACCAGGGTCCCGTCAAGCACACCCTTAAGGAATGTGTCATGCTTCGGCGCTACTTCCATAAGGTCGGGCCCCCAGCGGGAGATGGCAAAGGCCAAGACAACAACAAGAAAGAGGGCAACAAGGAAGAGGAGTTCCCCGAGGTCCACGGCTGCTTCATGATCTACGGTGGGCAAGTGGCGAACGCCTCGGCTCGGCACCACAAGCAGGAGCACTGGGAGGTCTGCACGGTGAAGGTGGCGGCGCCAGTCTACCTAGACTGGTCCGACAAGCCCATCACCTTCGACCAAGGCGACCACCCCGACTGCGTGCCGAGCCCAGGAAGGTACCCGCTCGTTGTCGACCCTGTCATAGGCAACACCAGGCTCACCAAGGTCCTCATGGACGGAGGCAGCAACCTCAACATCATCTACGCCGAGACCCTCGGGCTCTTGGAGATCGATCTGTCCACGATCCGAGCCGGTGCGGCGCCCTTTCACGGGATCGTCCCCGGAAAGCGCATCCTGCCCCTTGGGCAACTCAATTTGCCTGTCTGTTTCGGGACTCCCTCCAACTTTCGCAGGGAAACCCTCACGTTTGAGGTGGTCGGGTTCCGAGGGACCTACCACGCGGTGCTGGGGAGACCGTGCTACGCCAAGTTCATGGCCGTCCCCAACTACATGTACCTCAAGCTCAAGATGCCAGGCCCCAACGGGGTCATCACCGTCGGATCCACATACCGACACGCGTACGAATACGATGTGGAGTGCGTGGAGTACGATGAGGCCCTCACCGAGTCCGAGGCCCTCATCGCCGACCTGGAGTGCCTCTCCAAGGAGGTGCCTGATGCGAAGCGCCACGTCGGCAACTTCGAACCGGCTGAGACGGTTAAGTTCGTCGCCCTCGACCCTAGCAACGACGCCTACAAGCAAGTCCGAATCGGCTCTGAGCTTAACCCCAAATAGGAAGCAGTGCTCGTTGACTTTCTCCGTGCAAACGCCGAAGTTTTTGCGTGGAGTCCCTCGGACATGCCCGGCATACCGAGGGATGTCGCCGAGCACTCGCTAGATATCCGAGCCGGTGCCCGACCCGTGAAGCAGCCTCTGCGCCGTTTCGACGAAGAAAAGCGCAGAGCCATAGGCGAGGAGATCCACAAGCTGATGGCTGCAGGGTTCATCAAAGAGGTATTCCATCCCGAATGGTTAGCTAACCGTGTGCTTATAAAAAAGAAAGGTGGGAAATGGAGGATGTGCGTAGACTACACTGGTCTAAACAAAGCATGTCCGAAGGTTCCCTACCCTCTGCCTCGCATCGATCAAATTGTGGACTCCACTGCTGGGTGCGAAACCCTGTCATTCCTCGACGCCTATTTAGGTTATCACCAAATCAAGATGAAAGAGTCCGACCAGCTCGTGACTTCTTTCATCACACCTTTTTGGCATGTATTGTTATACTACCATGCCATTTGGCTTGAGGAATGCAGGTGCAACATACCAAAGGTGCATGAACCACGTGTTCGGAGAGCACATCGGCCGAACGGTCGAGGCTTACGTCGATGACATCGTGGTCAAGACGAGGAAAGCCTCCGACCTCCTCTCCGACCTTGAAACGACATTCAAGTGTCTGAGAGAGAAAGCGTGAAACTCAATCCCGAGAAGTGTGTCTTCGGAGTCCCCCGAGACATGCTCCTAGGATTCATCGTCTCCGAGCAGGGCATCGAGGCCAACCCAGAGAAAATCGCGGCCATCACCAATATGGGGCCTATCAAAGATTTGAAAGGAGTACAAAGGGTCATGGGATGCCTTGCGGCTCTAAGCCGCTTCATCTCGCGCCTCAGCGAGAAAGGATTACCCTTGTACCGCCTCTTAAGGAAGGCCGAGCGCTTCACTTGGACCCCCAAGGCTGAGGAAGCCCTTGGAAACTTAAAGGCGCTCCTTACAAACGCACCCATCTTGGTGCCCCCCGCTGCGGGAGAATCCCTCTTGATCTACGTAGCCGCAACCACTCAGGTGGTCAGCGCCGCGATCGTAGTCGAGAGACGAGAAGAAGGGCATGCACTACTCGTCCAGAGGCTGGTCTACTTCATCAGCGAGGTGCTATCCGAGACCAAGTTCCGCTACCCACAAATCCAGAAGCTACTGTACGCAGTAATTCTGACGCGGCAAAAATTGCGACACTACTTCGAGTCTCATCCGGTGACTGTGGTGTCATCCTTCCCCCTGGGGGAGATCATCCAGTGCCGAGAGGCCTCAGGTAGGATAGCAAAGTAGGCGGTGGAACTCATGGGCGAGACAATTTCATTCGCTCCTCGGAAGACCATAAAATCTCAAGCCTTGGCGGACTTCCTGGCTGAATGGGTCGACACCCAATTGCCAACAGCTCCGATCCAACCCGAGCTTTGGACCATGTACTTCGATGGGTCGCTGATGAAAACAAGAGCAGGTGCGGGCCTGCTCTTCATCTCCCCCTCGGGAAACATATGCGCTACGTGTTGTGCCTCCATTTTCTGGCATCAAACAACGTGGCCGAATACGAGTCTTTGGTTAACGGGCTGCGCATCGCCGTCGAGCTAGGGGTTCGGCGCCTCGACGATCGTGGCGACTCGCAGCTTGTCATTGACCAAGTCATGAAGAACTCCCACTGCCGCGACCGGAAGATGGAGGCCTATTGCGACGAAGTTCGGCGCCTGGAAGACAAGTTCTACGGGCTGGAGCTCAACCACATTGCTCGACGGTACAATGAGACTGCGGATGAGCTGGCTAAAATAGCCTCGGGGCGGACGACGGTTCCCCCGAACGTCTTCTGCAGAGACATACATCAACCCTCCGTCAAGATCGACGACACGCCCGAGCCCGAGGAGGCCTCGGCCCAGCCCGAGGTACCCTCGGCCACCGAGGGTGAGGCCCTGCGCATCAAGGGGGAGCGGAATGGGGTCATGCCAAACCCGAACTTGCAGGCCCCGTACCTGGAATATCTCCTCCGAGGAGAGCTGCCCCTCGACAAGGCCGAAGCTCGATGACTGGCGCGGTGCGCCAAGTCGTTCGTCTTACGGGGTGATGAAAAGGAGCTCTACCACCACAGCCCCTCGGGCATTCTACAACGATGCATATCCGTCGGCGAAGGACAAGAGCTGTTGCAAGAGATACACTCTGGGGCTTGCGGTCACCACGTAGCACCTCGAGCCCTCGTCAAAAACGCCTTCCGACAAGGTTTCTACTGGCAAACCGCGGTGGCCGACGCCACTAGAATTGTACGCTGTTGCCAAGGGTGTCAATTCTACGCGAGACAGACGCACCTGCCCGCTCAGGCCCTGCAGACAATACCCATCACCTGGTCGTTTGCCGTGTGGGGTCTAGACCTCGTTGGACCCTTGCAGAAGGCACCCGGGGGCTTCTCGCACCTGCAGGTCGCCATCAACAAATTCTCCAAGTGGGTCGAGGTCCGACCCCTAACCAGCATCGGGTCCGAGCAGGCGGTGGCTTTCTTCACAAACATCATCCATCGCTTTGGGGTCCTGAACTCCATCATCACCGAAAATGGCACGCAGTTCACTGGGAAGAAGTTCCTGGACTTCTGCGAGGACCACCACATCCGTGTGGACTGGTCCGCCGTAGCTCACCCCATGACGAATGGGCAGGTGGAGTGTGCCAACGGTATGATTCTGCAGGGACTTAAACTGAGGATCTACAACGACCTCAACAAGTTTGGCAAGCGGTGGATGAAAGAGCTACCATCGGTGGTCTGGAGTCTGCGGACGACGCCGAGCCGAGCCACGGGTTTCTCGCCGTTCTTTCTAGTCTATGGGGTCGAGGCTATCTTACCCACAGTCTTAGAATACGGTTCCCCGAGGACAAAGGCTTACGACGACCGAAGCAACCAGACCAGCCGAGAAGATTCATTGGACCAACTGGAAGAGGCTCGGGACGTGGCCTTACTACACTCGGCGCGGTATCAGCAGTCTCTACGACGCTACCACGCCCGAAGGGTTCGGTCCCAAGGCTTCCAAGTGGGAGACTTGGTACTTCGGTTGCGACAAGACGCCCGAGGGCGCCACAAGCTTACTCCTCCCTGGGAAGGGCCGTTCATCATCGCCAAGATTTTGAAGCCCGGAACATACAAGCTGGCCAACGACCAAGGCGAGGTCTATAGCAACGCTTGGAACATCCAACAGCTACGTCGCTTCTACCCTTAAGATGTTTCAAGTCGTTCATATACCTTGCTTTCTTTACATACATAAATAAAGTCTAACCGTCAAGGAAGGATCAGCCTTGCCTCGGCAAAGCCCGACCCTCCCTCGGGGGCTAGAAGGGGGGAACCCCCTCTGTGTCAAAATTTTCCTCGAAAAAGTCTTTTGCCAGAACGTCTTTCGTGCCGTTTCGACTGCTTCGATAGCAGGGTCCTAAAAACGACGAGAGTACACGTAAGCGGCAAGGCCGACCGAGCCGAGGGACTCCTACGCCTCCGGGATACTGATACCTCACTCATCACCTTCCGTGAAAAGTAACTCACGCTCGGATAAGCGATTCTGCTACCGAACAAGTCCTAACGCTTGAAAACTTTTCTGCCAGAACGACTTTCATGCCGTTTTGAATGCTTCGATAGCAGAACCCTAAAAATGATGAGAGTACATGTAAGCGGCAAGGCCGACCGAGCCGAGGGACTCCTACGCCTCCGGGATACGGATACCTCACTCATCACCTTCCGCGAAAAGTAACTCACGCTCGGACGAGGGATTCTGCTACCAAACAAGTCCTAACACACGAAACGAGAGGAAAGAAAACGCAGCTTTATAATCCGTCGTTAAAATGTTTAGGCCTTAGCGGCCGCGAAAAACATACGCATGCTTCAGACAAACTGTTCCTGCAGGTTCAGACATCGGCAGTGGGAGGAGCAGTGCCCTCGGCGTCATTTCCACCCTCGGCAGAACCTGGCCCAGCCTCAGACGGCGACACGGGCGGAAGGATCTCCACCTTGAAGAAGGACGCCAGCACCGCGCTTGGGCCCTTACGGCCAGGCTCTCCGCAAGGGTTCTGGCCCGAGCAGACACCCCGGCTAGCCGCTTCGTAGCCTCAGCCAGCTGTCCCCTGAGGACCTCAGCCCGGCTCATGGCCTCGGCGGCGTGACTCCGGGATTGGTCCCGCTCGCGGATGACCTGGCCAAGCTCCAGCCGCCACTGCTGCACCTCCTCGACCTGGGAAGCCACATGCTCCCGGGCCGACGAAGCCTCTTTTCGAGCCGACTCCGCCTCTGCCCACGCCGACACCGCTGCCTCTGGCTTCAGCTCATCGTAGAGCGGCCGAAGGTTCTAAAACTGAGCAAGAGAAGCCTTGAGCGGCAAGGCCGACCGAGTCGAGGGACTCCTACGCCTCTGGGATACGGATACCTCACTCGTCACCTTCCGCGCAAGGCAACTCACGCTCGGTTAAGTGGTTCAGCTAGCCGACAGGCGAGTCTTAGTGCTCGAGATAAGGAAGAAACACGACATTACGCTCAAATGCCCAAATGTTCAGGCCTCAGCGGCCACAATGAACAAACACCCATACTCAGGGTACCATTACAAATGGGACTCCAGTTCCACTCCCGCGGGTATGAACAACCTCTACACCAGAGGGCCTGCGGGATAACAAACTCCAGGTGGCTCGCCGGCGACCGCTGCACCAACAGCGCGGCAACGACCTCTGTCTCGGGCGGCAAGACAGCTGCAGCGATGGCCTCAGGGCAAACGCTGCTGCTGAAAGGCCCTCATTCACGTCCCCTCACGGATGATGAGAACCAGCCATTAAAGCCAAAGAGCCGGAGGTCCGGAGTGCAGGTGGCATAGACGGTGTCGTCGGCGGAAGAAACCGCTTCGGCAGAGGCAGCCTCACCTATGGCGACCACCACCTCAGCACCAACGACGGCGGCCACCTGCCCACCAACACCGCACCAGCGAGCGGTGGCCGCCCAAAGCGCACTGGCAGGTCCTCACTCCTGCTCTTGCCACAAGAACGAGAACGGGACTATCCTAGAACATGAGTACCGCCCTCGCGGCGTACGACGTGTTGTGCGACCCCCGGTGCAGCCGGCCACCGTCGCCCGGGTGGAAGACGGACAGCTGTAGTTCGCCTTCCCCCACATGGCTGGAGGACGCCTCCTCCGTAGAGCTGGAGGATGCCCTTCTCCCCCGAATGCCGGAGGAAGAAGCGGTTCGCCAGCCCACGCGGAGGCAGGCCCCAACTCGGTACGCCCCCCTCCCCAGCCTGGATGATGAACATCCTTGAAGCTGAGGGCGGGGCAGAGGCCGCAGCCCGGCTTGCTTCTCCCCACCACAAGGATGGTGATCATCCCTATGGATGACCATTGGTGAGGGACTGCAACTGGGCTGCGTGATGAAAATCCTTGAAGCCGAGCGATGACTGAAGAGCGCCAACCCCCGCGGGGTCGCGCTCCTCCAACAGCAGCAAGACGAAGGCAACACGGGTGCTCCCCATCCGGGGGCTTGGAAGGTGGAAAGGCGCAATGCATGAGGGGAGTGCGGAGGCATGTCCACTGCCTAGGGGATCGATCCCTTTTTAAAGGCGGCTCCCCCCACTCGCATCTCGAGCGTCACGGGCAAAGTCTCCACCGACGAGCTCCAGGGTTCCCACCCTTCGACGTGGGGGTGGGTCCCACATGTCATGCGAACGGACCAGAAACAGAAGAAGCCAAACCGCTGCACGCGAAGCAGGTAACCGCCCCGCGGTTATAAGCGTTCCCCCATCCTCGCCAAAACCAGCGGGCAAAAGGGCGGACCGCTATGCAGGAGGCATGCAACCGCACCACGGTTGTGCACCCTTTCGGCTTCATCGCATTCGGTGGGTCAGCATGAAGGCCCGGACCCGCATGTCATGCAACCGGCACGACGGTTACTGCGTGCAAGGAAACCGCACCACCACTCGCGCCAATGTCGCATCTTCTCGACTGCGGAACCAGTGCCGCGACTCGAGGCAGCCCTGCGCATGACCCAACAGTGCCAATCAAGCACAACGATCACGGGTCAGTCAGCCGCGGGGGGAGGCGCGACGGTCGATATGGCCAAAAGCAGACCGGCAGTAATTGCAGCAGCTGACGGGCGGAAGCAGCGGTCCAATCGCCTGCAGGCTCGCGTCCCCTACTGAAGCGGCAGGAGAGCCTTCTCCCACGGCATGAAGACGACGTGTCCGTGTTTCGTTCCTTGAACGACTCGAGCACGTGCAACGGCCGCCCCGCGAATCGCCCGTCCCGTCGCATTAACTCCTCGGCAGGGCAAGCGACACCTTTGGCAGGCGAAGCGGGAATCGTTTCACCTCCGCCATGATGACCGCGTCAAAAAAGGTGTGCCACGCCATTTAAATTCATATCCTTTTCCTCTTCCTCTTTCTCTCTCTTACTACAGGGACCGGGAAAGGGGATATTTCGAAAAGGATCCTTCTCAGCGAAGGAAACGGGCCCCCGAGCCCTCCTACTGATCAGGGGTTCAAAGGCTGGCCCCTCGGAAGGGTTCGACAGCCGCCCCAGAGCACTCAGGCTCCGAGCCCATTACCGATCAGGGGTTCAAAGGTTGGCCCCTCGAAAGGGTTCGACAGCTGCCCCAGAGCACTCGGGCTCCGCGCCCTCTACTGATCAGGGGTTCGAAGGGTGGCCCCTCGGAAGGGTTCGACAGCCGCCGCAGAGCATGCAGAGTGAGGGATGACTCTGGGTACGTCCGTTACATGGCCGAGGCTCGGGCTACGCTCCCGAAGTACCCTAGGACATTTCCGAGACCAACAGGAGCGATTTTGTAACGGAATCCCACCAGAGGGAGGCATCGAGCCCTCGGACCCTATCGAATGGGTCCGGGTCCGGCAAATCACCTGCAGGTACTTTTGGAGCGCGCCTCTGGGCCACTAGCCGACCCTTATCGAACGGGGCACGGGCGTCCACTCGGATCACCCGTTAGCAACTCACTGGAGACACCATGTTCGGCGCCCTCCGAGGGCAACATGGCGCTTCCCCCCCCCCCTTCCTCCTTGCGGAAAGGAGACAAAGGGGCGTATAATAAAAGTCAAGACAGTCCTTGATCGTCCTCTCGCTCCGTGCAGAGGCTCAGGGGCTGCTCTCGCAACCCGACTACGGCCAAACCGTTGACAGCGTCAACAAACCAGCCTAAAAACTCGGAACCTGACCATGCACCCGGGCTATGACCAGGCTGCATGAGGGAACAACGAGGCCGGCCGAAGCATCACGAAAAGAATTAAGACCTCAGAGGAGTCAAACCACTCCTCCGAGGCCTCGGGGGCTACACCTGGCGGGTGCGCTCGCGCGCACCCACCGAAACAAAGTATAACCGAGAAAGGCTGGTCCCCTCGCAAAAAAGTGCGGCAAAGCCTCCAAGCGAGTACCAACACTCCTAAATTTCACACCAACACTCCTAAACACGGCTCGGGGGCTACTGTTGGGTACCGTAATTAGGGGTACCCCCAACACTCCTAAACACGGCTGGTGACCACCCTCAGCACAAACTGCAAAGACTGATGGGTTGGGTTCAGGTCAAGGCCTCGTCTACCAAGGGACGCAATCTCGCCTCGCCCGAGCCCGGCCTCGGGCAGGAACAGTAGTCCTAGACGAATTCATGCCTCGCCCGAGGGCCTCCTCAGGCAGTGGGCGCACCCTCGGCTCGCCCGAGGCCCAGCTCGAGCAGGCTTCGTCGAGAAGCAACCTTGGCCACATCGCCTCACCAACCGACCGTATCGCAGGCGCATTCAATGCGAGGATCGCCTGACACCTTATCCTAACACACGCGCCTCAGTCGGCAAGGTCGAAGTGACCGCAGTCACTTTGCCCTTTCACTGACCGATCTGACAGGAAAACATCGCCGCTCACCCCGCTCCGACTGCTGTGCTAGCCGCCCGGGCAAGGCTGACAACAGCAAGTTCAGCATCGGGCGCAACAGGAAGCTCCGCCTCGCCCGACCTTAGGCCTCAGCCTCGGGAGGAGGTCTCCGCCTCGCCCGACCCCAAGACTCGGCCTCAGCCTCGGCCTCGGGAGGAATCGCGTCCTCGCCTGACTCCGGCCTCGGCCTCAGGAGAAGTCTCCGCCTCGCCCGACCTTGGGCTTGGACCGACCGCGCCACAGAGGATACATCATTACCCTACCCCTAGCTAGCTCAGGCTACGAGGGAACAAGACCGGCGTCCCATCTGGCTCGTCTCGGTAACAGGTAATGATGGCTCCCCGCGTGCGTCCATGACGACGGTGGTTCTCAGCCCCCTACGGAAGCAAGGAGACGTCAGCAGGATCCCAGCAGCATCGCCAGCTATGCTTCTACAGGGCTCAGGCACTTCTCCGACGGCCACGTTATCACGTACGCAGGGCTCAAGCACTTCTCCGACAGCCACGTTGGCATGTACACAGGGCTCAGACACCTCTCTGCCAAACACGTTAGCGCATAGCTACACCCCCTATTGTACACCTGGACCCTCTCCTTGCATCTATAAAAGGGAGGTCCAGGGCCTTCATGCGGGAGTGTCACGGGGAGGGACGAGCAAACGAACAGGCTCACTCTCTCTCTCGCGAATGCTTGTAACCCCTACTACGAGCACCCCCTGGTGCGAGATAACACGAGCCGCATTTCCCTCTTGTGTTCCATCTTGTGCCAACCCATCTGGGCAGGGGCACGCAGCGACAAAATTCACTGGTCGGCCCGGTTGAGGGTCCCCTGGGGTCCAAAACGCCGACATATAGTGATACTAAATATGCTACACTGTGTAGATAATTATGCAATTGGGTATACTGCGTAAAAATCTGTTACCAGCTGCATGCACACGAATTTATGATGGAAAGAATATGCAATGAAAGGAAATGAATTGCATGCATAGAAACAAAAAGTCGCATTTAATGTTTTATTTCCTTCATAAATATAGGATCCCTCTAACAGCCATGCAGCTAAACGCATTAGAACTAGTTTATGATGTATACTGAAACAAATTATACTACACGGTGTAGGTATTTATGCAATTCCTTACACTGCGTAAAAAATCTGGCATGTTGTTCACTGGTGGACGCATCTTCGGGTGGAGCGTAAAAACCTTAAGTTTTGAGCATAAAATCCCTCAATTATAAGCGTAAATACTGAGTCAATGAGAGGTTGATAGCTCTAGTAGGTTGTTATTACGATCCTATTTTTATGGCAGATCCGAAAAACATGGCAGTCGCATGCATGCAGTTTCTATTTTTATACAGATTCAAAAATTATGGCAAACTCGTGGGAGTTTCCATTACATGCGCGCAAATTATGAACAACATAAATCAAGGAATTGGCTTTCCAATGTGCATGCAGTAAACTGATATACGAACTCCGTGTTCAAGCATAAAATCGTACAGTTTATAGCGTAAATAGTACATGTGGTAGGCATAAAACACAATAATCGAAAATAAAATTGCGCCGAATCAGAGGATGTCACGCGGGATCTTTGTTGCGCGCATCTCTCGCCTTCCGTGACGTCGCTCGCTCGAACATCGCGCCTCATGCGTCGTCGTCGCTACTCGCACGTCGACGGGCGTCGCTTGCTCGCTGGCCTTGGAAGTGCCGCCTCCTTGGGGCTTCGGGCACGCCGCCGCTTGCCCGCACAAGGGCCCCGCTGTCGCTCGCCCCCTCGGTCGGGGAACCGCCGCCACTACTCAAGATCGAGGAACCTCCGCCACCGTGCGTCGAGATAATGGAGATGCGGCCACTGGCCTGGGAACCGCCGCCATCGCACAAGGGCACTGCCGTCGCTCGCCCTCTGGATCGGGGGCCGCCGCCGCCGGCCTGGGAACCGCCGCCACCGCATGTCGAGGTCTGGGAGCCGCGGCCACCGCAGCCACTAGCCGGGGGTCCACCGCCGCGCGCGCTATCGGGCAACCGTCGTCGATAATGAATCAAGATGGGGCGTGAAAAACTAATCCCTAGCACTACGGATTTTCTTTTATAGACATCTGGACCTGGTCCGGCTCGACCGGATTGCACTGTCTGGCCTGGGCTTCCTTTAGTTATTGGAAGCCCAGGGCTCCTAATATACAATCTATATAAATGAATAATTGGATAGTATGGGTACCAGGTAATGTCCCCATTTCTTTAAACACTAGTTAAGTGCCCGTGCGTTGCAACGGTATAAACAATATTCGACAAAATGTTAGTGTACAAAGATTACATAAATGCAAATGCCACATATTATCATCGACCTCAAATCTCACAATTTTTTGGCAGCAACCAATACAGAATAAAACTTGTACAAATTAAATTATACTTTAGTGCGAATAACAAATTCTTTGGCAACCACGAATAGAGAACTAAACTGACACCTTGAAGCTGCTCCATCCGTAGGATTAGACGAAACATGTCTCTACAATTTCAAAAGTTCGACAAAATTCCCACAAACTTTACTTCATTATGCAAATGAACAAGGTAATTCCCACAAATTTTGTTTTATTATGCAAATGAAGAGAACAAGGATGAAAGATTAGCTAAAAAAGTTAGCACACCGATCGAGAGCAACTTCCAGAACTTTTTGGCTGTCTCAAATTGCTTGTTGATGTAATCCGAGTAGCCTGTTCGTTTGGATTTAATTCGTACCGTCTTCTACTATTTCTATAGTGTTGTATTTGTATTGCATCTGCAACAGTCTGAACAGTTGGCTTTAATCTGAAGTGAACAGCGTATAAATCTATCACCAACTCATCAGGTTCGCCAACTACACCCGCAAGATTTATACAGACAAAAAAAACAAGGAACGAAACGATCATATCTCCATACAATGAAAAGGAAAACAAGAAAAAAATACCAAAGCTGGACCAACGTCTTCTCAAGTGTCGGCTAGTGCGATTGTGCATGCGGCACTGCCTCGGAGTAGCGCTTCTTCTAGAGGGTGCTCCTGTGCGGCTCGCCTTGTGGATGTTGTCCATGATGCTTACACGCAGCCGCAACCCATCGGCTGCAGTCCCTGACACCTTGAAGCTGCTCCGCCGTAACTCCTGTTCGCTCTGCCACAAAGACTTGATATGTTATAAATATCATGTATTAGATACAACATATTCAAGTTGTAGCCATTCAAATCTTCTTAGTTGCAGTGAACCTTGTAAGAAAAATAATGGAGTCTGGGTTAAGTTAGTCATCATGATCTGAAACGGAAGTGGACTAAGTGTTATAAATAGCAGTCCGTGATATTTAGCGATCTGTATGTCTCCTCAAACAGCTAACTACCAGCTAAATCGGGCTATAGTGGTCAAACTGTATGTGGGAGAAAATATCTAAACCCACTTCAAACAACTATATCCATTGATAGTTTGAGCTATGGCGGGAGATTTAAAAGTTGAAACCTAGCCCGTGCATCCATGCAGTGAACAATTTATGGCCATTGTGCTAGAATTTTAGCCTGACTTGTGAGCTATGATTGGCAGGCTCAAAAACAGCCACAACAAAAGTTTTTAGTAAAATGCTCATGAGTAGCACCAACCTGACTTGCTTTACGACCTAAACCCACGAGAAAATTGTCTGGTTTGATATCATGATGAAGAAACCCCCTTTTTTGCATGTAGTCTACCCTAGCTATCTGTATGAAAACAACATGAAGACATTAATTGTTGAAAAAATCAGGCCACCAATTTTACAGGTATGTCACCATACATGTAATAGAAGCTAAAAAACAAAATGATATACCGTGCAAGAGAAACTAACCATCTCATCAGCTAGCGTAAATTGACTGTTGGAATGGCACAACTGTTCTTGGGCGCTGTTCTAGAAGAACGAGAAGGTAACCCTCATGGCACGTCATGCAGTGTCCTCAAAAAAAAATTTTGACAAAAGAAGGTGCTGATCCTTCTAAAGAAGTTCTTGCCCTTGAGAATGACAAATTCCCAGCTAAGAATGAGCCACCCTTTCAGAAAACCTTCTGTGGTTTGCACCCTTCAGCTGGCCATCTATAAACAGAAGAATCAGTTGTTGCTACCCATATTGTGTCATCTTGCAAAAACAACTGTAGAATAGGGCATTCAGTTGTGAAAAGTAAAGCACACTCTCTTGTGGATAAGTCTGTTATGTATACTTGCAATACAGGGAATACATAGTAAGTTTAGAAAGATGTAAAATGACTATTCAATAATGCAACAAAAAATTAAACTCACAGATTGGTCCCTTACACCTTTGTATACATGACCGGTTGCAAGAGCCCAAACTGAACCAATATGCACAATATAAGAATAAACACAACGATGTTATCCTAGATCCCATAGTCCGCAAAGAATATGAAAACATGCACCTATGATGAAAACTGGTAAGATTTACACCCGAACCCCTAGGCTAGTGAGAAAGACCGGTCAGTGTTATCATCCAGAAAATTAGTAATTTGACCATCCAAAACTGCTGCTTCCAGGTACACCACCATGGTTTAACCATCATAGTTATATAATGTGTCACAAAGACTATGGCCGCGGATTCCAGCAGGTGGGGGAGAGAGGGAAGTTTGTTGTTTTGTCTCCGCGGCTAGGGCGCCACCGGCACGAACCTCAACTTTAGTAGTAGGGATCTAAAAATAGTTTGGAACAGATAATGAACTGAGATCCTGTTATTCAGATGATGACTACTAAATTTGATACATGAGCAACTGAAAGCTTGGCCACAAAGGTGAGAACTGAGAAGCCAGGGAGATATGAAAATTAAAAAGAAGTGATATAGTGTGGTTAACATATCAAATCACAAATTAGTCATAGTGTGGTGTAACGGTAGCCAAGTGTTCAATGGTAAAATTACTATTGATATCTATCTATGATCGTGTATGCATGATTAAAGAGAGCATAATCACCTGATCATTAATATGTCAGTGGCTCATTACACATGCCCTAGAAAAGATAGTTCCTCCTCCAAAGTAACAGTATACTGATCAGGTGTCTCCAGCTTGACCTTGGAGCATACAAAGCATCCGGTTTTTTAGCATCAGCAGTCCAGCACCATAATGCTCCAGAATGTCGTCGTGTCTACTTGCATTCTGAAAAAAATAGAAAGCACCTTTTAGTCTTCACATCTCTAGCCATACTGGCAAAACAAACTAAACGGGAATAATAATGCATCTCTAAAGAAATCACTTATTAACAGTCTCAAATTTCACACCAAGCTCACAAGCTCATCGTCACAGATTTCAGAAATGACAGCCCAAGCAATCCTAGCAAAGTTTACCTGTCCTTAGCACTTTGGTGTCAATTGTCAGCACAAACAAAAAAATTATATATACATTTGAATTAAGCGCTGCCAGATCACATCCTGGGGATAGCAAAAACAAACAACAGGCTATATATAAGCCTATTGCTTGACACTTTCAGCTAAACCAACCTCGAATTTCATCAGGATTCTGAAATTGGAAGAAAGCTGCACAACTGCTTCATGCATGCTTGAACATATTCATGTAAGCCAGTACAGATAACCACGATTATTAAGGAAGCATTAAAGACACAAGTAGACAATAATACATGTAGAGTTACGAAGAAGGCTAGCTAGTAAAGTAAATTCTTGTATAAATTGTACAAGTTATATGCTATTGCATAAGGATTTCACTCTTTCAAGAAACAGTAGAACATCCATAATAACCATACCAAAAAAACATTACCGGTCCTTTTGGATGGTAGCCAGAATCCATTTTGATGTGGCGGAAGCAGCTTCGATACGATGGCAACATATAAGAAACACATGAACAAAAGACACATAGGCCATCGTTTAGATAGTGCATATTGTCAACGTCAATTCCTTTATTAATGGTCCTTCTACAAATATAATCAGAGCATTGCCAACAAAAGACACAAGAATAATGAATTCCCACTCAATTGAACATCTGTATCATTAGCCTGAAGTCCTAAACATAACATCATGTTCTGAAGAAGAGGATTAGTGCAGAAATTTAGAGACCAGAAGACATTGCCTCACCTTGGGTGGATCTGATGCTAAAATAACAACTCCTCCCATTACCATAACATAATTAACTTTTAGTATCAATAAGGTGCTAATTAAAAGGTCAACAGACATTGCCTCACCTCGAACAGCCAGCCAAGATCAAATCAATAGGGAGAAGAATTTCACCACTCAGCAAGGAACAACAAATGGTCCTCATCAGGAAACTCGGGGAGCAGCACGACCTCGAACCGCCCTTTGGCCAACTTAGCGGTGACCTCCACGAAACTGATGAGCTTTGTGTGGATGGGTACAAGAGAGCTAGTGTCCAGGTCTTGCGGTGCGCCGGCCGTAAGTGAGGGTGACCCGGTCGTGAAGGTGGACGCGATGCCACGCGAGAAGGTCCCGCACCATGGCCCGCCACGAATAGTAGGCATGAGAGGCATGGTGGAGGGGGCGTGCACTGCGTCGGTGGGTATGGGAGGGGGCGTCCAGCGACGGTGGGCATCACGACACCGGGGAGAGGGGGCACGACATCGCGGCATTGCGGGGGAGGGGGGTAGTGGGGGTGGCGAGCGGGGGCGGAGCCACGGTGGGTGTGGGCGAGATCCGCTTCCGTTGTCCCTCCCGCTTGGACCCAGGCGTCGTCCCTCCTGCTCAAACCCACGCCACACCCTCCTGCGCCGCCAAACCCTCCACAGCCCCCTCGCCGCCCGCTCCTATATCTGGGCTCCTCGCTCTCGGCGCCCATCACGCCACTATCTGCCGCAGGTCAGGAAGACGCCCGACGGGTGGATTGCCCACTTGAGCTGCGAGGCGAGGCAGGCCCCAATGGTTTTCGTCGTCGTGGCGGTGGTCGTGGAGGGGGGAGGCGAGTACGCTGGCAGAACTGTGGTAGGTGCGGCTGTGAGATGCGGGGATGGGGGGAGGGCGAGGACGGAGGCGTGGATCCCGCGGCGCCATGGATGGGGCGAGGCTACGAGATACGGGGATGGGGCGTGGCTGCGAGATGCTGGGATGGGACGAGCTACGAAATGCGGGGATGGGGGGAGGGTGAGGGCAGAGGCATGGATCCCGCGGCACCATGGATGACCTCGCTGGTGACGGCTGCGAGAGATGCGGGGACGGGGCGAGCGCGACTGCAAGACGCGAGGACGGGGCAGGGGGAGCCATGGTGAAGCTGGTGGACGCCCTCCTTAGCCTCTTAAGGATTAGTAGAGATTTCACCTCTTCAGTGGAAACCTGCAAGTTTTTGGTAAGGTTAATAACAATGCCCAAGAGCAGCAATAACTTTAAAACACGCAAAGCAAAATAAAAATAAAAATTCAGGACTCGAACAATAGTATTTCTTGGACACAACATTATCAGATTTAGCTAACAGATACCAGTGAATTAGTCCCATGAAAGGAACATCAATTACACATTAAGATGTACAAATGGAGCAAACATTAACCGGATCACAATGCCATTTCAGCTTGCAGTGCAGCAAGCTCATCATCTTCAGCTGTAGCTTTCTGTGGAGCAGGGCGAGCTGGTTGCTTGTTGCCTGGGACATGCACTGGATGCACAGGAAGAGCAGCAACAGGCTCCAGAAGCTGAGATTCCAACTCGTCTCCTTCCAGTTCTTCAAGTTCCGCTTCCAGTTCATCCTGTTTTTTCAGTGCAATGGGTGCTTAGCGTGTCAGAGAAAACAATGCACTGCAAGGTTGCAAATCACAAATGCCCACTGTGAATTACCTCGTCAAAATCAGCAGAAGCTCCAAGAGGAGTTGACAAAGCATCTTGAATTTGTTTCATATTTTCAATCTATTCATTAATTTCATCCATGGTCTTGTCGACATCATCAATGTTTCTGCAGGGACATGATAAATAATCATTTTCAGACCTTGAATGACCAGGTGCATAAAATCCTAAAATGGACTCAATATTAATACTAACGTTGCTTTTTGCATTGCTTTCATAGCTGCAGCTCCAGTTCTCAACGCATCAACAGTCTCTGTTGTAGCTTTAGCTGCTTCTAACATGATCATTTGTATACAAAATGGGTTATACAATTGACACACAACGTACAGTAAACAAAAACTCAGTATTTGAATGCCAATATACCTGATCATGATTTCTCAACTGAAAATTTCCGAGTTGCTCAATTTGTTGTTCATAAAGTTTTTTCCTCTTCAAGGATTGGATAGCCGCTGTTAAGAGAAAGTTTATTTGTATTAGCACAAGTTTATTTGTATTGCCCAATATACCTTGTGGTAAGCATTGATGCATCACGAGATGAGGAGGCATACATTGCTCGATCAATCTCCTCCGTTGTGAAATCCATCTCCTCCTCTTCCTCTTCCCCCTTTCTTGCTCGCGCGACTCAGAAGAAATCAAAATATTCCTTTCTGCACCCACAGGAACAAGAGTCAGATCAATCGTCGTCTCATCCCACACCTCCCAAGCAACAAACTCCGGCGAAATAATAAATATGGAATTTTTTCAGGCGCATCGTTCACCTTGTACCGGTCGAGGGTCACCTACACCAGCGAACTCCCCGGGCAAAAGCGTCTGCGCCACAAGAGAACGAAGCGCACGATCAGCAACCAACAAACCCGACCAACGAAACAAACTCAGATGGAGTCATGGAACATCCTGCGACGGCGGTTAGGAGATCGATCGAGATGATCGGTGAAAGTTGCCTAGAGGGGGGGGGGTGAATAGGGCGAATCTGAAATTTACAAACTTAATCACAACTACAAGCTGGGTTAGCGTTAGAAATAGAAACGAGTCCGAGAGAGGGCGCAAAACAAATCGCAAGCGAATAAAGAGTGTGACACAAGAATTTGTTTTACCGAGGTTCGGTTCTCTCAAACCTATTCCCCGTTGAGGTGGTCACAAAGACCGGGTCTCTTTCAACCCTTTCCCTCTCTCAAACGGTCCCTCGGACCGAGTGAGCTTCTCTTCTCAAATCAATTAGGAACCAAACTTCCCGCAAGGACCACCACACAATTGGTGTCTCTTGCCTTGTTTACAATTGAGATGATCGCAAGAAGGAATGAGAAAAATAAGCAATCCAAGCGCAAGAGCTCAAATGAACACAACAAATCTCTCTCACTAATCTCTAAAGCCTTGTGTGGAATTGGGAGAGGATTTGATCACTTTGGTGTGTCTAGTATTGAATGCTTAGCTCTTGTGAGTAGTTGGAAGATGGAAAACTTGGATTTCTTGAATGTGGGGTGGTTGGGGGTATTTATAGCCCCAACCACCAAACTAGTCGTTTGGTGGAGGCTGCTGTCGCATGGTGCACCGGACAGTCCGGTGCGCCACCGGACGCTGTCCGGTGCGCCAGCCACGTCACCAGGTCGTTGGGTTCCGACCGTTGGAGCTCTGACTTGTGGGCCCGCCTGGCTGACCGGTGGCGCACCGGACAAGTCCTGTAGACTGTCCGGCGTGCCACCCGCGCGTGCCCTGTCCTCTACGCGCGCAGGCGCGCATTTAATGCGTTGCAGTCGACCGTTGCACGCGAAGTAGCCGTTGCTCCGCTGGCTCACCGGACAGTCCGGTGAATTATAGCGGAGCGGATTCCCGAAACTGGCGAGTTCAGAGTCGCTCTCCCCTGGGGCACCAGACACTGTCCGGTGGTGCACCGGACAATCCGGTGAATTATAGCAGAGCGCCTCTGAGTTTTCTCGAAGGTGAGGAGTTCAGCTTGGAGTCCCCTGGTGCACCAGACACTGTCCGGTGGTGCACCGGACACTGTCCGGTGGCATACCGGACAGTCTGGTGCGCCAGACCAGGGCATACCGGACAGTCCGGTCCGGAAACTTTCTTGGAGCGGGGCTTGTAATCCTTCCCCCTCCTTTGCTTGAGGATTTGGCGGAAGCTCTTGATGATGAGCGCCATTTCCTCGTTGTCGAGCTTGGAGGCGTCGATGGGTGTTCTACTCGATGTAGACTCCTCCTTCTTCTCCTCTGTCGCCTTAAATGCGACCGGTTGTGCTTCGGACGTGGAGGGGCCGTCAAGCTCGTTGATCTTCTTTGAGCCTTTGATCATAAACTCAAAGCTCACAAAATTCCCGATTACTTCCTCGGGAGTCATTAGTGTATATCTAGGATTGCCACGAATTAATTGGACTTGAGTAGGGTTAAGGAAAACAAGTGATCTTAGAATAACCTTAACCATTTCGTGGTCATCCCATTTTTTGCTCCCGAGGTTGCGCACTTGATTCACCAAGGTTTTGAGCCAGTTGTACATGTCTTGTGGCTCCTCCCCTTGGCGAAGACGGAAGCGACCGAGCTCCCCCTCGATCGTCTCTCGCTTGGTGATCTTGGTTAGCTCATCTCCCTCGTGCGCGGTCTTGAGCACGTCCCAAACTTCCTTGGCGCTCTTTAATCCTTGCACCTTGTTGTACTCCTCTCTACTTAGAGAGGCGAGGAGTATAGTTGTGGCTTGGGAGTTGAAGTGCTCGATTTGGGCCACTTCGTCCTCATCATAATCTTCATCCCCTATGGATGGTACCTGTACACCAAGCTCAACGACATCCCATATACTTTTGTGGAGTGAGGTTAGATGAAATCGCATCAAATCACTCCACCTAGCATAATCTTCACCATCAAACGTTGGTGGTTTGCCTAATGGGACGGAAAGTAAAGGCGTATGTTTAGAAATGCGAGGATAGCGTAGGGGGATCTTACTAAACTTATTGCGCTCATGGCGCTTAGAAGTGATGGATGGCGCGTCGGAGCCGGAGGTGGATGGCGATGAGGTGTCAGTCTCATAGTAGACCACCTTCCTCATCTTCTTCTTCTTATCACCGCTTCGACGCGACTTGTGTGAAGGGGATTCCTTTTCCTTCCCCTTCCCTTTGTTGTAGGACTCTCCCGATGGAGCCTTCCCGTGGCTTGTAGCGGGCTTCTCGCCGGTCACCATATCCTTCTTGGCGTGATCTCCCGACATCACTTCGAGCGGTTAGGCTCTAATGAAGTACTGGGCTCCGATACCAATTGAAACTTGCCTAGAGGGGGGGTGAATAGGGCGAATCTGAAATTTACAAACTTAATCACAACTATAAGCTGGGTTAGTGTTAGAAATAGAAACGAGTCCGAGAGAGGGCGCAAAGCAAATCGCAAGCGAATAAAGAGTGTGACACAAGAATTTGTTTTACCGAAGTTCGGTTCTCTCAAACCTACTCCCCGTTGAGGTGGTCACAAAGATCGGGTCTCTTTCAACCCTTTTCCTCTCTCAAACGGTCCCTCGGACCGAGTGAGCTTCTCTTCTCAAATCAATTGGGAACCAAACTTCCCGCAAGGACCACCACACAATTGGTGTCTCTTGCCTTGTTTACAATTGAGATGATCGCAAGAAGGAATGAGAAAAAGAAGCAACCCAAGCGCAAGAGCTCAAATGAACACAACAAATCTCTCTCACTAATCTCTAAAGCCTTGTGTGGAATTGGGAGAGGATTTGATCACTTTGGTGTGTCTAGTATTGAATGCTTAGCTCTTGTGAGTAGTTGGAAAATGGAAAACTTGGATTTCTTGAATGTGGGGTGGTTGGGGGTATTTATAGCCCCAACCACCAAACTAGCCGTTTGGTGGAGGCTGCTGTCGCATGGCGCACCGGACAGTCCGGTGCGCTAGCCACGTCACCAGGCCGTTGGGTTCCGACCGTTGGAGCTCTGACTTGTGGGCCCGCCTGGCTGTCCGGTGGCGCACCAGACAAGTCCTGTAGACTGTTCGGTGTGCCACCCGCGCGTGCTCTGTCCTCTGCACGCGCAGGCGCGCATTTAATGCGTTGCAGTCGACCGTTGCGCGCGAAGTAGCCGTTGCTCTGCTGGCTCACTGGACAGTTCGGTGTGCACCGGACATGTCCGGTGAATTATAGCGGAGCGGATTCCCGAAGCTGGCGAGTTCAGAGTCGCTCTCCCCTGGGGCACCGGACACTGTCCGGTGGTGCACCGGACAGTCCGATGAATTATAGCGGAGCGCCTCTGCGTTTTCCCGAATGTGAGGAGTTCAGCTTGGAGTCCCCTGGTGCACCGAACACTGTCCGGTGGCACACCGGACAGTCTGGTGCGCCAGACCAGGGCAGCCTTCGGTTGTCCCTTGCTCTCTTTGTTTGAACCCTTTTCTTGGTCTTTTTATTGGCTTAGTGTGAACCTTTGGCACCTGTATTACTTATCGAATAGAGCAAACTAGTTAGTCCAATTATTTGTGTTGGGCAATTCAACCACCAAAATCAATTAGGAAATAGGTGTGAGCCTAATTCCCTTTCAATCGGCATTGCTACCTCGGTGAGACCACGCACCTCGATTTTGCGCTGGACGGTCTTGCTCCGCTTCGTGGGCCGGCGCGGCACCTTGCTGCCGGTGATCTTGGTGAAGTCGGCGTCGATCTCCTGCCGAGTCAGCTTCACCGACAGCGACAACCGGCGGTTGCCGCCGGCGTCCATGCTCCCGAGCTTCCTGGCCTGCCGTGCACGCAAGTCGTCTGCTCTGTTACTATAATCCCGCCACGACGTCCGCTCCCGCAGGTTCCACTGTTTCCGGGGAGCTTCCTGCGCCACCTCCCCCGCCGCGGGCGCCTGCTGCACCATTGCGGCCACTCGCGCCGGCGATTGGGTCCCGTCGCTGTCCTTGACACCCTCGGTGGGGCGGCTGTGGCGGCGGGCTCGGACGCGACGGGGGCGTCGTCCATGTCCTGGGCCTCCCGGCAAAAGGCCAAGGACTTGCGGCACCCCCAGCCGGCGGGGAGGTCGAAGCGGGCGAAGAGGAGCGGGTCCCTGGCAGCCCGCGATGAGGACGCGGGTGCCATGGCCGCGGCCGGCGATGACTCCACTGGCGCGCCGAGTCGCGCGAGCTAGAAAGGGGGGAAGAGGAAGAGGAGGAGATGGATTTCACAACGCAGTAGCCTGGAGGAACAAGAACCAACCCTAATCAAGGAGAAGCAGGTTAGGCAAAAAATGTTGGGCGGCTGGTGCGCCTTGGTGAACACCTCGGGCTTGTTGACGAAGTGGAGATCGAGGAAGACGCCGATGTCGGGGGCACGACGCGGATGGGCGACATCGACGGGCAAGGAACTTGCGTGATTCAGGGGTTGGGGGACAGCGCGGATGGGCGACATTGATGGGTGGGGACCTTGCGTGATTCAGGGGAGGGAGCTGTTGCGCACGGCGGGGGCACGGAGGGGCTAAGCAGGGGGAAGCCGGGATGACGCGGTAGCGGACGCAGGTATCCTGACGGCGGGCACGGGATGCCTGGCGGGTCCCTGACTCGCGCGACCTTCCTTCCCCGACTCGCGCGACCTTCCTTCACTGTGACGGCTGACGGCGGATCTCGCCTTCCGGTTTGGTGGGGGCGCGGAGGTGGAGAGGACACGGGGAAGGAACGCCCGCTGAGCTTCCATTGCGGCGGCGGTGGGGAGGACACGCGGATCCGCGTGGGGGAGGACCGCGTTGATTGCGACAGCGGTGGGGAGAAGGGTGGGAGATCCGCGGGCGTTGATTGCTGGCGGCGCGGTGTGCTGGCGCTGATGGCGGGGCGGGTTTGGGGCAGCGCGTGCGAGAGGACGATCGCGGCGGCAGAAGAGTGGTGCTGTGGGCGCCTACAATACATTCATATAGAATAGTAGAGATAAAGACGAAAACAAATGCGAAGCCTTGCCCATATTTTAGAGTGATTCCAAAATCCTCCACGGAATGTGTAGTAACATTAGTTTAAGCAAGAAGCTTTGGATTAAATTCAGTAACCAAAATGTATTGGGGCCCGTGCACTGTGCAGTGCAGAGACTGGCCACTCAGTTGTTTGCACGGTGCTTCCATGCGAAACGCCAGCAGAATACAATAGAAACGCTTCGGTTCTTTCACATCACAAAAGCAAACCCCTGCTTTCATTTTCAGGTTCAATTCTTTGTGGCGAGATGATGTCGACAGCGACCGGGCCTGCGAGCAGCAGCAAGCGTACGTACATCCGTGACCATGGCAGCATCAAAACCAGTACGTTGCTGTCACTGACCTATAGACCAGCCTGCACATTTTCAAATGACGTTACTTCCGCGTTCCCCCTACCAGGCAGGATATTTCCCCCCCGTCTAAGAACACCCATCTGACAAGATCACTGGGCATCCATACACGAACAATATCCTAATAACCCCACGCCCGCCCAAATGGGCGATTAACAATTCCAGATCCATCTTCGCCATGTTGCAACTTGCCCAGATTGTATGTATTTGCCAGGTGAGCAGCGACGACAGTGCCGCATGCTTCAGCTGCCACTGCAACCATAGACAATAAATCTCACCGAAAGAACTGTCAAGAAACAAGAAACTAGGGCTCAGCCACTCAGGGCACAATTCAAGAAAGCAGACAGTGAGGCCATCGAACAATGCCGGTGCAACTGCGAGCCTGCCCTATACCGTTTCTCTAAGGTTAGAAAACAAGCAGAAGAGGACGGAATCGAACACAACGAAGTAATGGGGACATATACAATCTCAGCGAAGCCATCGACGTTTAGGAACACTACTATGGTTCTAGGACTGCTGCTCTGGTAAACTCTGCGGCGTGCAAGGTTGCTTGAGGACCGAAGACGAACTGATGATCGAAGAAAGATGTATGCCTCGGTGGGAACTGATCTCGCCGTGCCGTCGTGATCCGCATCTTCCCCGGAGCTTGGATGCACTAAAAGCTGGCCTTCTAATGTTAGCATCAGCATCTACACCAGTCATCGCAGGTTGCCTGCCTCAGGTAAAGCTGCAATAACAGAACAGGAACAATCTACCATGAGAACTTTGATCATAACCATGAAGCAAGACTCATGCCGAGTTGCTGCCAAAATTCACCAAATGGTGTTCCAACCTATACAAGTTACCAGTCAGAGTTGATCCTAGAAACAACAAAATTTAGTTCCAAGGCTCAACTGCTAGACATGAACAACTTCTCTCCAACAGAAGGTAAGCGTTCGAGTGCAATAATCGACACAGATTGCCACTTGGCGCCTCACAATCTCGCATACCCACCTACACACCCACACGAAATAGACCAGAAAAAAAGGTGGAAATGTAATGTTTTTCATAATCTAAAAAGCATGTTTGCTACCCTACCATCAGCTACAGCGTTACTGGGATTGCGGAGCACTCCAGGGCAGCATCATATAATGGCTCTCGGCAAGAAATCAAGGCTTTCTCGTTATGATGCAGCCATCCCCCCTTTTATGTTTACCGGTAGAGACCTCGTGCCCGTAAAACCCACTAGTAGCTATCAACCTTTTACAACTTCTATATCAGTTCGCTCACCTTACAATTGTTTTTTGTTAAATTCTTCCCTGGCAATGCTATCGCGAGTTATTCGAAAGAGATTGATGATCTACCATATTTATTTATTTATTTATTCAGGGGATACTTGACACCATGCTAGTTAGGAAGGATGCATAATTGCGTCCATGTTCGCTAGCAGAAACTTTTTCCGTCTATGTAGTACAGTGAATGGCACTTGCAGTTGTTAAATATGCCATGGAAATTTCAGATGAAGGGGGGGTGGGGTTGCAGACTCACTCATTCCTGGCAATGCCGGCGTCGGAGCAATTCCTCGCCGCCGGTGTGCCATTCCCGGGCTGCGGCGACCCATCAGAGCTGAAGAAATCCGAGGGCGATCTCTTCCTGTGGCGGGAGGCGAGGACCCGGCCGCCGCTCCGGGACGAGGTGGCCTCGTCGCTCCGGCCGCCGTGGCGCGCGGACGACGCGTGGTGGCACAGGCCTGGCTGCGAGGTGGAGCACGGGGCGTTTTCCTGGAAGAGAGGAGGAAGCGACATTCGGGGTCAGAACGAGATGGTCGCTCGCGAATTGGAGGGAAACGGTCGGTCCTAGCGAGCGACCGCGATTCACGGGGAATACGTGTAAGAATTGTATGGCTGCGAAGCGATAGGATGGCAAATCGAGGAGCGGGTGAAGGAAGAGGGGCGATAGAGGCGGCACCTTCGCTGCGCGCTCTGCGCCGTTGGCGGGGGCCTCCCGGCTGCTGCTGGACGTGGAGCTCCCGACGGGCGGCGGCGTGGCCTCGGCGTCCTCCGTCCACGGCACGACCTGGTTCTCCCCCTCCCCTTCCTCCTCCTCCTCCTCCTCCTCCTCCTCGGAGTCGTCGTCCTCGTCGTCGTCATCCTCGGCGTCTCCGTCGCCCGCTCCCCCCATCTCCTCATCGCCGCCGACGCCCACGGCCCCCGCCGGGCCGCGGCGGACGCAGCGGACGCAGAGGGAGACGGTGGGGCCGAGGCGCGGGCCCGCGGCGCGCCACGGCGTGGGGCGCGCGCAGCCCCGGCACAGCAGCGAGCGCGCGTGGCGCGCCACCAGGAAGTTGGCGCCGTGCACCTGCGCGTCGCAGCCCCAGCAGAGCGTGGCCTCGTCGGCGCCGCAGTACACCCTGGCCGCGGCGCCGCACAGCTCGCACGCGCCACCGGGGCCGGGGCCGGGGCCGGGGGTGGCGGCGCCCTTCTCCTTCCCCACTTCCGCTGCCGCAGCCGCCGACATGATCCTCGCCGCCACCGCCACCGCCACAGCCACAGGGGAGGGAGATTTCTCGGTTTCTTGCTTCGTTTCGTTTGTTTTGGAGAGTAGAGAAGGAGAGGGCGAGATTGTTTGGAGCGCAGAGAGGAAGAAGAGAGAGAGAGAGAGAGAGAGGGAGAGATTGTTTGGACCGCAGAGAGGAAGAGGGAGAGGGAGAGGGAGAGATGTGAGGCTGGAGTTTTGTTGGGTGCGGGAGGTCTTTTGGGCCTCCAACTCCAACCGAACCGAGGATCCTCTGCGGAAGTGCGGATGCGCTTCGCTCCCAGTCCCACTACTGGCCGCGGAAGCCTCCAGCTGGACATTCCTTCCCTGTCTTTTCTCTCCTTCCCGAGGGCGTAGCGTAGCTGTTGAGTTCATCTTTATCCAGCCATTAGAAGTAGAAGCCTACTTAACACCAACCTCAACAGAGTTTTGCTATACATTCGTAGGACCCAAAGGCAGGCAGGCGGTCGTGGTGGTGGTGGAGAGGAATAAGTGGTGAGGGGAAACGTGAGGCTGGCAAGAGGCGGAGTGGCCGCATCCAGCAGCTGCAGCCAGCCACAAGTTCCCCCAACGACCCTACCCCAACCCCAACCTCAACCTCGTATTCGTCGTTCCGTGCCTTGAGATAGATATTTTCCTCGCTCTCTCTCTCTCTCCCAGCTGCTGTCCTCAGTCCTCACCTCTTTCGCCTTTCCCAACAGATTTCCATGCCTGCGCAGTGGACTTAATAGCAGTCCAAGTAGTATTTCATATACATGATCCATCAGAAATAAATAGGGGCTCAGCTTCTCTTGCATACACAGTTGACCAAAAAAAAATATGTCCATGCAGGCTCTTCCCAAATAATTAAAAACACATGAATATAACACATTCCATTAGCCTCAGGATCTGTTCGTTTGCACAGGAATACATAATGAATTATTCTAGCTAATCAAAACTTATATAAATTAGAGAAACAATTCGGATAGAAATTATTCTAGGGTTCCGTTCCGTAATAACCGAACGGCCCCTTAGGGCATATACAACCTTGAGCCCCTGACTCGGTTTTGCCAAGCACAAGAGACAACTACGAGATTGCATGAAACAATCCTGAATTCTTAGATCATAAATGCAGTCAAGACACAAAATATATAGAAAGTCGTGAATAGTATGTCTCTTATATTTTTCCCCCCGCTGTACAAGTGAGATATAGTTTCTTCAAACATTAGATGCAGGGTACAAGTGAGGCTCATAACCCTTTCCCAAAGAATATATATCTCCATTATTCTTTGTACCGACAAGTCTGTTGTCTGTCCATTTTCTAGCGGACAACTTTAGGAACCTGAAAACAACGCATTCACACATATGACATATTCATGCATGCCCTTGCTGTGGTTGGAGATTCGGATTGGGATCTACATGGTCCAAAACAGAGTAATTAGGATGTACAGTTAATTACTAAAACAATATCGTCGCGACAATCAAACTTGTTAGAGGAAGAAAAAGTATTTAAAGATGATGAACAGTTGCATAAGACAGACAAGGACAATAATGGGCGCCTAGTAGAGTAGAGTGAAGAAGCAAACACTGGCCACACGATGTGCATGGGTCGTTGTACTTATTCGCCGAGAAAATAATAAAAAACAATATGCGAAATAAATAAATAAAATAATTAAAGGCACCGGAAAGGCGGAGAAGAGAAAAAGATGCGGCGGAGCTTGTGGCTGTGCGACGACGGGGCCGGGCGCTGTGGAGGCCACGTGAAGAGCGCGTGGACCGGGTTGCTCCCCCATGCCGCTTCGGTGGGCCAGCCCGCCAGAACAGCCCCGAAAAAGATTCACCACCTATACTATACACACGCCGCGCCCTGTTTGCTTCCTTCCGTCAAGGACCCACAAGGAGGAGGCAACCTATAGGGGCTCGATGGCCAGCAGCAGGGGGGCTCATGGCTGGGCAATGTGCGATGACAGATCTAGACCTACGATCGATGGAGCAGCGCAAGACAAAATTGCACCAACGATATCAACGATGCATGATAATAGGCTAATCTGCTAATATCATTTGTATGTAAAGAGCAACAATAGCATGTGCATAGAACATAAAAGATCATCATCGTGGCATTTAGAATTATGCGAGAAAAATAACATACTATTTCTTACTATGAGATTAATCTAGTGCAAACCATCTATTATACTAGATCATTTGAAACTTCTACAATTATAGTGTGTTTGGTTAGCAGCACGACATGGTCTAGAGTGATCCGAACCTGTATCCGAGCCTACAAAATCGTTTGGATAGCGTCACGGAACCCACCCATCCGTCATCCACTCATTCCAAAATACAACAAAACCCTAGCAGTGACTCATTCCTCCAAATCAACCGAATGAGCTCACTTCGGTTCGCATCTCGCACAGGGGCGGCAGCGGGGCAGCTCTGAGGGGATCTCTCGGCGGCGACGACGCGGCGACAGCAACAGCCAGGCTCGAGGTACTCACCCAACCGCCACTCCTCACACTACCAGATCTAGGCGTCGCACCTCAGGATTCGCATCTCAGGATTCGCACGGAGTGAACAAGGCTGAGCGTCGTCTCATTCTGACTTCCGATCCCCAGCGGAAAGCGGAGCCAGGACCGGGAGCTGGAGCAGTTGTCTTCCCCCCTCGTCTCCGTCAACTGGTGAGCTCCCTCCTCCACCTCCTCTCCCTGCTCTTTGATCTCGCCCTCGTTTCTTCCTCCCCGGGCGGCCATCAGTTCCGGCGCGGCAGCTGGGAGCCCTGCTTTCTCGACTCTGTTTCTCGAGCACCTTCTTGAACCAGCCAATTTGCACGCCGAGGGAGTAGGGTACCCCAGCCGCTCCACTGCATACAGTCATCAGTGGGCAGTGGTTTCTTTTCAGCTCTCGGTATCTCAACCCAAGTCCCAAGGTAGCTGTAGTTAAGCTCACTGCCTAAGACGGAAAAGTTAGCCACATCATCACATAGTGGATTAAGATTAACCTACAACACATTCCTGAGAGTTCTTCGTGGACTGTACACTTTTGCTTCATGGAGATTGTATTTTCTATTCGTGTTGCCTAACTAATCTGGCTTTTTAATTCTGCAAACCGAAGCATCCGATAGAGTGAGGACAATCATTACCTACTGCTAGGTGGCTCAAATGGTTGGTTCATTTGGTTGGTTGCGTGTGATGTCACAGTGGAATCATAAAATTGTCGTCTATGGTGCAATGATTGTACAACATTCTGGCTTAGTTTACATTAACTTGATTCATAACTTATTCAGTTTCTTACCAATCTTCTCTTCTTGTTTCTCTTGCAGGTCTTTAATTCTCTCTTCACACATATCTTGGTCTTTAATTCTCTCATCACCAGCGTAAGGTAACAATCTAATCTGTTATGTTTATTTTCATCTTTTTTTCTGTATTGTTTCTTGTCTATTCTGTATTGGGTTGGGTCTATTCTGTATTTTTTAGCTAGACTATAAATTATGCATATGCAATCGTGTGTATGTCTTTTTATGTATTAAAGCTCTCTGAACTTCATGTAGATGGATGCAAATGAAATAAGAAGATGAAAAGGAAACGGATTTCATATGCCCCAATGATTGATATGGAAATGAAACGAAATGACTACCTTTCTAGTATTTACCATAAAGATGATACGAGTTGTTTGCGCATGCTAAGATTGAGGAGAGCACCATTCTTTTTGTTGTGTGATACACTAAAACAAAGAAGCCTTCTTTCTGATAATATCCATTGTTGTGTTGAGGAACAAGTAGCAATGTTCCTTCACACAATTGGTCACAACGAGAGGAATGCTGTTGTAGGAAAAAAAATTCAAGAGATCAGGGGAAATTGTCAGTCGCTACTTTAAGTTAGTACTTCGTGCTGTCGGTGAACTTCGTGATGACCTTATTAGGCCTCCATCTCTTGAAACTTCAGTCAAAATCCTTGGAAATCCTCGATGGTATCCTTACTTTGAGGTATGGTCTAGGCACACTAAAATTATTTTTGACCTGCACATAATGATATTCTTATTTCTCATCAAGTCAAAATTATAATGTAGAATTGTATTGGCGCAATTGATGGTACACACATACGAGCTAGTGTCCCCAAGTCTCGTGAGGCAGCTTTTCGAGGTAGAAAGAGTTTCACAACCCAAAATGTGATGGCTGCGGTAGACTTTGACCTTCGCTTCACATATGTGCTAGCTGGTTGGGAGGGTTCGGCACATGATGCCGTCGTTCTAGTCGATGCCTTACAAAGGCATAATGGTCTCGTTGTACCTAAAGGTAATATTCTGTAATGATTCCACTTAAAATATGCACCCACCATAAGATAGATCATTGCCTAACGATGTTATCATGCCATCATGGTATTGTAGGAAAATATTACTTCGTTGATTGTGGTTATGGTGCAAAACCGGGGTTCTTATCACCTTTTCGCGGTGTCCGATACCACTTAAAATAGTGGGGTAATGATAACATGCCAGAAAATGAGAAGGAATTATTTAATTTAAGGCATTCACAACTACGGGTCACTGTTGAGCGTGCCTTTGGATCCCTGAAGAACCGTTTTAAGTTTCTTGATGATGCTCGACCTTTCTTTCCTTTCAAAACACAAGTAGATGTTGTCCTTGCATGTTGCATCCTCCACAATTGGATATTATTGCATGGGGCAGATTGTTTTCTCCCACCTGAGGAAGCATGGACAACAAACCAACCTTCTAGTTCAACAAGTTCCCATCAGGAGCAAGTACAAGAAAACAGACAATGGGTTCAGTGGAGACAGCAACTTGCAAATTGGATGTGGGAAACTAGAGCAACTTCCAATGTACAAGAAAACTAGAGCATAAATTCAAAAGTGGCATCATTCTTTGGATGTGAGATATTTTGTTGTTTTGTCTATTTGCTCATTTGCTTAGATGTGATCTATATTCTCAAATGTTCTAATATTGTAGGGAGATGGATGATGTCCAAGAAATTGAACAAAGGTCCCAACCACAAATTTTCTGGACACAAGAAATGTCTGCATGTGCTTTGAAATATTTGGCCCAGTTGGTTGCTGATGGAATTCGAGTAGACAAAGGATTCAAAAGCTCGCACTATAATCAATGTGCTAAAGTGGTGAAGGAAAGATTTCATGTTCAAGTTTCTGGTTCTCAAGTTACTAATCATCTTAAGACATGGAGAAGCTCGCACTATAAGAACTACCATTATATGGCTGTCATATTTGGGAATCATCAAGCAACTGGACTGTTTGCGAAATGCACCAGTGATCCCCTAGGTTTCGACACATCTGAAAGTGCAGGTACATATGGTGTGGGTTATTCTGGAGACTTGGCTGGTCATGAGAGTAACAATGCAAGTCCAACTCGTGATAGTGGAGAATCATTGAACCCAAGTGGTCCAATTCCTGATGGTGGAGACTCATCTACTCGAAGTGGTGCAAGAAGGAAGAGAGGGCGCATGATGATGGAAGATGAGGATCCATTGATATGCACTGTCACTTTTAAGACTCTTTCAGATGCAATCAAGCAGTCAGCACCACAACCACGTCCGATAATCCCACCCAACCTATGGACTATGATGAAACAGATTCCTGTTTTTGAAAGAGAACATATGTCACACCCGGTTTTAGAAGGCAAACCGAATGCGAACCATGTACGTGCCAGGATCAGTTATTCACGTACACAGCAGTTACATAACATGGACATCATCACACAGTGCTCAAATAGTATTAAAAGGGAAATAATAGTTGATTACATCATACGTCTGAGACGTCCATGTAGTCCTTACAATAAATCAAAGTGCGGAAAAGAAACGTAGATAACCGCGGCCTTCACAGGCAGCCGATTACCCACGCCTAGAACTCGTCGTAGTCTTGGAACTCCTGGAAGTCTCCTTCCACAGCTTCATCTTCGCCTGAGCAGTGGTTGCAATGCTGACAACCTGGGGATGGGGGGGTTTGGTGTGTAGAGCAAGGGTGAGTACACATCAACATACTCAGCAAGTATCCTGTTTGGCTGTAGTGGACTAGCTTTATGTGGGGATAAGTCAAGCAGTTGCTTTTAGTTGGTTAGGTTATTATTTACTAATAGGAAGCCAAGTTTTAGCATTAACCCAGGTTATTAACCCGATGTACCCTTTCCAAACGGAAAGAATACCACTTACCAGCACCATAGTCATAACCGAAACCATCGATCTCATAGCCACCTGTACCAAAGTATCTCTGATCAAGTACCACTAATCACTGGAGCTCCCTTGGCCGCTCATAACCGTGAGCACGGCTGATATATCAGTTTTCAAACACTCTGCAGAGGTTGTGCACTTTACCCACAAGCCGTGATTCCCTTTCTGCCCGGAGAGAGCTACTCCCCGTTGACCACTACCTAGGTGGCCTAGCAGGGCATCACTACGTAGCCTTTACAAAGATTCCCCGGGGCTGTAGCCGCCCGTTAGGTTTCCTAAATGTACCGCACTCCTCCCTAAGGGACAAATCAACCTTGGCAGAGCGAGCCGCATACACCGAGCCCCATTGACGGCACGACGGCGAAGCGAACTACACCCCGGATCCTCTAATTATTCAGCTAAGGGCATCCCATTCCACCCTCATGGTTGCACTGTTTTCCCGGGCGGTCATCCATAGAACAGGTCCTTACGGAGAGGCACTCGAGAAACCGCTCGAGCCCCCTTGAAGACCACAAGTATAACATCATAATAAGAGAAGGGAAAACAGCGTATCATAGATAATCTCATCATGTTCATTGATTAGAGTTTGAGCAATAGCATAAAGCTAAACAATAATAATCCAACCCAGATAGGTAAACAAGGATATGGATAACAAAACTAGTCAATCCTTAGGCATAAATGTGTAATGCGGGAGGTGAATTAAAGAATGAATAGGACAGAGATAGGTCAAGGGACACTTGCCTCCACCAACCGACTGCTGCTCAGGGGCTTCTCCTGCGAGTTCCTCGGGCTCTTCAACCGGATCGTTCTCTAAGCGAGTGCAAACATACATACATCCATCCATTGAAATTAGGAAACCAACAGTACACCATACAAGAGAACAAGTAAAGCAAATATGCATAGAATACCACATACGATAATGAATTTACCATGGTTAGAAAGAAACGAGGGAAGGTCTCGCAAGGGTTAAGGCTTATGCTCGAGGGGCACTACGGGTAAACGAATGACTAGACGTCACGTGCTCTAGTTTTAATTGGTTCTAACAAAAGAATTAGCTACATGCACTAATGTAATCGCGACCACTTTTAATAGATTAACATTGAACGAGATAGGTGATTAGTTATACAAATTAACTAACGTAACCAATTTCCAAATTGAGACACCTAGCTTATTAATATAAACATGGGGTTAGCGCGCATAGGACACGGGGGGGGGGGGGGGGGGGTAGACGGGGCGTTTGGGGGTAGACGGGGCACGACGGGTCGTGCCAAGGCACGCGCACTACGCGGGTACGCGCGCGAGGCCGCACGCACACGCCACGGACTAGCCGTGCGCACGTCGGGGCCGAGCGCTAGCCGAGCTCAAAGCCGCGCGCCATAGGCACGCTGGGCCAAGCTCGAGGCCACGCAGGGGCCAACACGACGCGAGCAAGGCACGGCGGGGCGAGCGGGCAAGCACGCCGGGGCAAGCGAGCACGAGCGAGCAAGGACGCGGCCGGGCGAGGGCGGGCTCGCCAGGCGCGGGCGGTCGAACCGGGGCACGGGGGCGGCCGAGCACGAGGCGGGGCGGGACGGCTCGCCGGAGGGCGGCCGGGGCAGGGCCGAGCGTGGCCCGCCGGGGGGCGGCCGGGCACGGGGCGGCGCGAGTCGCCGGGGCGGCCAGGGAGCCGGGCCGGCCGAGCCGGGCGGCCGAGCCGGGCGGCCGAGCCGGGCGGCCGAGCCGAGCGACGGGGGCGGGGCAGAGCGGGCTCGCCGAACGAGGGCGGGGCTGGGCGAGCCGGAGCGAGACGGCGCGGGGATGGCCACCGGGGCACGGGGAGGGGCGAGGGCGGGCTCGCCGGGCGCGGCCGGGGGCGACCGGGGCGGGGCGCAGCCGGTGCGGCCGGGGAGGGGACGGCCGAGGCGGGGCGGGCTCGCCGGAGCGAGGCCGGGCGAGGGCGGTCGGACGCGGGACGGGGGCGGGGCTCGTCGGACGCGGCCGGGGGCGGCGAGGCGGGGGGCGGGCTCGCCGGGCGCGGCCGGGGCGGGGCGCAGCCGGGGGCGGCCGGGGAGGGGGCGGCCGAGGAAGGGGGAGAGAGGGGAGGGGAGGGGGCCTCACCGTGGGCGGGAACGGCGGCGGCGCGCAGGGGCGGCGGCGCTAGGGCAAGAGGCGGCGGCGCTATGGTTTGGGGAGAGAGAGGGTGAGAGAATGACGGGCGGGGCCCGCGGGAGGGATTTTTGGAAAAGGAAAAGGGAGGGGGGCGGTTGGGCCGGCTGGGCCGAAAGGGGGGGAGGGGGGCGCGCGGCTGGGTCGACCGGGAGGCCCACGCGGGAGGGGAGGGGGGAAGGCGCGGCTGGGCCGGCCGGGAGGCCCACGCGGGGGGGGGGGGGGGGAGAAGGGGGGGCGGCTGGGCCGCCAGCTGGGCTGGCGCGCAAGGGGGGGGGGGGGCGGCTGGGCCGAAATGGGAAAGGGAGAGAGGGAGAGAAAAAGAAAAGGGTTTTCTTTTTCTAAAATCTAATTTTCTTTGGATGAATGCTTTCACATTTTTAAACAATCAAAAGTATGCATGGTTCGACATGGTGCATCACCCAAAATAAAGTATTTTAAGGTTTTGCTTTACACGGGGTCTAAAGCCAAAACCCGCTATAACTTTGGAAAAGATCAAGGTTTAGCGAGGGAACGAGAAAAAAAGAAAAGGGTAACACCTGAATTTGGTGAGAGAAAAGAAGAAAAAATTCTACCCCCAAATTCAGGGCGTTACAAACCTATCCCCCTTAAAAGAATCTCGCCCTCGAGATTCAGGGTTGGCTAGCAAAGAGCTCAGGGTATTTAGCCATCAGATCATCTTCACGCTCCCAGGTTGCTTCTTCCTCTGAATGGTGATTCCATCTGACTTTGCACATTCTGATGGTCTTCCTTCGGGTGACTCTGTCTGCAACCTCAAGGATTTGCACTGGTTTCTCAACGTAGGTCAAGTCCTCTTGGACTTCAAGACCTTCCACTGGCAACTGCTCTTCTGGCACACGCAAGCACTTCTTCAACTGATACACATGAAAGACATCATGCACTGCGGACAGATTCTCTGGCAGACTGAGCTGATAGGCCACTTCTCCACGCCTTGAGAGGATTTGGTACGGACCAATGTAGCGGGGTGCTAGCTTGCCTTTGACTCCGAACCTCTTGATTCCTCTGATCGGTGACACTTTCAGATAGACAAAGTCTCCGACTTCGAAACTCAGCTCTCTTCTTCTTGTGTCTGCATAGCTTCGCTGCCTCGATTGCGCTATCTTCAGATTCTCTCGAACCATCTTGATGTTTTCTTCAGCTTCCAGCAGAATGTCTGGCCCAAACACTTGCTTTTCTCCAGGCTGATCCCATTGCAACGGAGTTCTACAACTCCTTCCATAGAGCGCCTGAAATGGTGACATCTTCAAACTGGTCTGGTAACTGTTGTTATAGGAAGACTCTGCATAGGGCAATCTCTTGTCCCATCCGGACTGATCTTGCAACGCACAGGCTCTCAACATGTCTTCAAGAATTTGGTTGGTCCTTTCGGTCTGACCATCCATCTGCGGATGATAAGCTGAACTGAAATTCAGATGCGTGCCCAAGGCTTCATGCAACTGCTGCCAGAAATGAGAGGTGAACTGCGTTCCTCTGTCTGACACTATCTTCTTTGGCACACCATGAAGACAAACGATCCGAGACATATACAACTCTGCCAATACTGCACTGCTGTAGTTGGTCTTGACAGGTATGAAGTGGGCTGACTTGGTCAAGCGGTCCACTACTACCCAGATGGAATCGTAGCCGGCTCGAGTGCGAGGCAATCCGACTATGAAATCCATACCGATTTCATCCCATTTCCACTGAGGGATCTGCAACGGTTGCAACAATCCAGCTGGTCTCTGGTGCTCTGCCTTAATTCTTCGACAACTATCGCACATAGCCACATGCTCTGCGATTTCCCTCTTCATTCCGTACCACCAGAATTTCTTCTTCAGATCCTGATACATCTTCTCACTGCCAGGGTGAATCGAATAGGCTGTCTCATGAGCTTCCTTAAGGATCAACTCCCGAATGGACTGGACATTGGGAACGCACAAGCGGTCTTTAAACCATATCACACCTTCTGCATCTTCTCGAAAATCTTTGCCTCTGCCATCTAGAATCAGTCGCCGGATCTCACTGATCTTCTCATCATTCTTCTGTGCTTCTTTGATTTCGCGCTCTAAGGTAGGTTCCAACTCAACTGTGACTCCTCGCGAATTGTTCAGAAATCCGAGACTCAACCTATCAAACTCCTTGGCCAACTCATAAGGCATCGGACGAGCGACCATCAGATTGACCTGACTCTTTCTGCTCAAAGCATCTGCCACTACGTTTGCTTTGCCTGGATGGTAATGAATCTCCAACTCATAATCTTTGATCAACTCTAACCATCTTCGTTGCCTCATGTTCAACTCTGACTGAGTGAATATGTACTTCAGACTCTTGTGATCTGTGTAAACATCGCATTTCTGTCCATACAGGTAGTGCCTCCATGTCTTCAGTGCGTGAACCACTGCTGCCAACTCTAGATCATGGATTGGGTAGTTCTTCTCATGAACCTTCAGCTGTCGGGACGAGTAGGCCACAACTCTTCCCTCTTGCATCAACACACATCCCAAACCTGTGTAACAAGCATCACAATACACCGAGAAGGGCTTGTGCACATCAGGCAAGACTAAGACAGGCGCTGTAGTCAACTTCTCTTTCAGCGCTTCAAAGGCCTCTTGGCACTTCTGGGTCCACTTGAACTCAACCTTGTTGCCTAGCAACGCTGTCATTGGTTTCACAATCTTCAAAAACCCTTCAATGAATCGCCGATAATATCCGGCCATTCCAATGAAGCTCTTGATTCCTCTAGCATCTGTTGGCGCTTTCCAGTTCAAAATGTCTGCCACTTTCTTCGGATCCACAGCCAATCCTTCTTTGTTGATTATGTGACCCAAAAACAGGACTTCACTGATCCAGAACTCACACTTGCTCAACTTTGCATACAACTGGTGCTCTCGCAATCTCTGCAATACCATCCTCAAATGATCTGCGTGCTCTTCTTCGCTTTGAGAATAAATCAGAATGTCATCAATGAATACCACCACAAACTTATCAAGGTAATCCATGAATACACTGTTCATCAAGTTCATGAAGAACGCTGGCGCATTGGTCAAACCAAAAGACATCACTGTGAACTCATACAAACCATACTTGGAAATGAATGTCGTCTTCGGAATGTCCGAAGGTCGGATCCTGAGCTGATGATAACCTGACCTCAGATCAATCTTGGAGAACACACTGGCTCCTCTCAACTGGTCGAACAGATCTTCTATTCTGGGCAAGGGATACTTGTTCTTGATCGTGACTTCATTCAAAGCTCGATAATCGATACACATCCTTTTGGTGCCATCTTTCTTTTCCACGAACAAGACAGGAGCGGCCCAAGGCGAGGTGCTTGGCCGGATGTAACCTTTCTCTGACAACTCATCAATTTGCTTTTTAAGTTCAACCAACTCTGGTCCAGATATTCTGTAAGCTCTCTTGAAGATAGGGGCGGTTCCAGGAAGAAGCTCTATGGCAAACTCAACTTTCCGCTCTGGTGGCATACCCGGTAAGTCCTTTGGAAACACATCTGGGAACTTGGACACAACCTTGATACTCTCAATTGGGTCTGCTTCACTGCTATCAACAGCTAGCTGATAACAACTTCCTTTCTTTGGCTCAGGCGGGACTAACTCGGTCACCACTTCCTCTCCTAGTGGAGACACCAACTTGATTGTCCTCTTATCACAACTGATAACTGCCTGATACTTATCTAGCCAATTCATCCCTAGGATGACATCTATTCCCTGAGTACCCATTACTATAAGGTTGGCGGGAAACGCTATCCCCCTTATTTCCACACTTATATTCAAACAAATGCTATCGGCTCGAATTCTACCACCGACTGAGTCAATTTGAATGGGGGTTGACATGGTAGTAATTGGAAGATTATGTGCTTCTACCCATGATGCAGTAATGAAAGAATGCGTTGCTCCAGTATCAAATAACACTTCTGCAGTATGGGAGTCGACTGGGAACATACCTACTATCATGCCGGGGGTCTCCTGAACTGCTTCAGCCTCCAAGTGGTTCAGTCTCCCATGATTATAGCGCGGCTGAGAGCGGTTGCCTGCTCCAGGCTGAGGCACATTCTGCTTTGCTGGGACATTGGGGCCTGACTGCTGCTGGGCTGCCTTCTTCGGACATTGCATCACCCAGTGGCCTTGCTCTCCACAGTGGAAACATGCCCTGTTTCCAACCTGAGCTGGTGCTGCCTGATTGTTCTGCTGGTTTGCTGGGGCAGGAAGACGAGGTGCTTGCTGATTCTGCCTCTGAAACTGACCTCCTGACTGATTGCTCTGACGGTTCTGGTACTGATGCTGAGGATACTGCCTTTGAAACTGCTGATGCTGCTGAGGTGGACGCTGGTTCTGCCTGAACTGCTGAGGTTGATTGCTTGAGAAACGAGGACGACTGCTGCTTCCAGGCTGGGGTCCACTGATTTTGCGCTTACGATCCTCCATCTCCTTACGCTTCCTCTCTGTCATGATTGCTCTGTCAATCAGGTGCTGGAATGTCGGGAAGGTGTGATTCATCAGTTGGTACTGCAGAGGGTCAACCAAGCCTCTCAGGAAACGGTACTGTCGCTTGGCGTCGGTGTTGACATCTTCAGGAGCATAGCGAGACAATTGCAGAAACCTGTCCCGGTACTCACTGACAGACGATGGCCCTTGCTTGAGGGCCAGGAACTCCTCCTTCTTCACTGTCATCAGACCTGCAGGAACATGGTACTGACGAAAACTTCCTCTGAACTCTTCCCAGGTGATGGCGTCAGGGTGGGCATGGGTGGCGAGGTAAGACTCCCACCATGATTGGGCTGCTCCTCTCAACAGACGGGGACCATACAGAACTTTCTCCCTGTCATCGCACTGAGCGGTATGCAACTCCCGCTCCACAGTGCGCAGCCAGTATTCAGCATCTATGGGGTCAGAAGAGTGAGCGAACGTTGGTGGATGACCTCTCATGAATTCAGCACGCTTGTCTCTGGGCATCTGAGGCATCTGAGGCTGAGGTGGGGCCTGCTGCTGTTGCTGCTGAATGGCGGCCAAAGTCTGACCGATGGCTTGAACTGCCTGAGTCTGCATCAGAAACATCTGCTCGATCGATATCGGGGGCGGGGGCGGCAGGTGCTGCTGCTGGGGCACCTCCTCCTGTTGAGCGGCTCGCTCCTGCTGAGCACGCCTTCCTCCTCTGTGCCTGTTCTCTGACATATGCAGAATGCAACCACACATCAGAACTGATCTGGCAAATCTTGCAGCATAAGAAAAGAGTATAGAATTCTTCAACAGCACTGAACAGATGAGCATCTTCACTGATCTCCAACACAGACCACACAGCTTCTCAGATAAAGAGGAAAGTGGAATAAAAAGGTTTCCCAACTATATAACTAACTCCACTAACATAATAGGTAAACCAAAATGCAGGGGATACCCACACTCTGGTGACAGTCATTACAAAGATCCAAACCAAACATAGTTCATCATGACAACCATAAATGCACAGGATATAACAAACTACCCTGTCTAACTAAGACTAACTAAAACCGAGACTAACGCTAAGACTGTAGCTTCTACGTATATATTTCGTATTAATTACAAGATCCAACTCTAACGAGCTATGGTTCTAGAGTTATCTTGGTCTTGCAGTCGGGATTGCCATAAGACTGGTGTCCATGCCGAGGTGAGCGGTACGGGTGCTGAGTCCCGACGGGAGCGGGGGAACCACCATCCAGGTGACGACGTTCCGCGCGCTCAGCCCGCAGCAGGGCGATCTCAGCACGAGCCCTACTCAGCTCGTCTAATGCATGGTCCAGCTCCGTGTTTAGCACGGCGGCTAGGTTGACTGTGCTGCTCAACCTAGGATTGCCCTCACCGACAGGTGAGACAATCATGCCTCCTGTGCTGCCAGATGGATGGCGGGGGTAATACTTCAGGTCAAGACCGTCAGCTGCCCCACCGAAAACCGAGCAGTAGTGCGAAAGCGCACGCCGTGCAGCATCTTGCATGGCTGCCTCAGCTGAGTCCCGCTTAGAGATAGAATAGTGCTCTGAGCAGGCCTCCGCACCCTGGAGACTGTTCTCCGGACGACGCACCAAGCAGGTTGCCTCCCAGCGGTCCGGGTAGACCCCGCGACTGTGCTGGTAGACCACACAGCGATACTCGATAGACCAAGTACGCCGGTTAAGTGCCCGACGTAGCAGGGTATCGAGCGCATCGTGGAACTGACACCCGCGAGCAGCGTCGCGAGTGATGGGTCGAGCAACCCATCCTTCCGGCTCATGGTTAGCAGAGAAGTCGGTGTCGTGGCTCGAGCTGTCGTCGCCACCTCCGTCGTCTGGGTCTCCTCCAGCAGCTACTCCAGAAGCTGGGGCGTCCAGTGGTGGTGCAGGGGGCGCCTCCAGGGGAAGCACGGGGGAGCAGCTCCTCACGGACTCTACCTCCTGTTGGAGCGAGAAGGAAGAGCCCTGCTGCTCCTGTCGTCGACGTTCCTGCTCCTCATGCAGGCGGTGGTGCAGTCTCTCCAAGTGGCTGGACTGTCCGGCCACGGGACGGCGAAGCGGACGCTCATCAAGACGGGAGGGTAAGAAGGGGATGACGGACTTTCGTGCAGTGTGTCTAAGTCGAGCCATCTACAAAAGACATCGCAAGCAAAAGGGTGAGGACAGAATTAATATGACCAGCAAGTAATGAATCATAAGTAAATGAAGGATTAGAATAAAACATGATTTTCAGCAAGGTATAATATATAGTAGAACATAGGTTTGGTCGGTATGACCAACTTTTGAAGGGATATCAAAGTCAAGGCAGGGACAGAGGTCTATAGTCCTTAGAACGACCATTCTACTCTAGGTTAGCGGTCCTACAGTCAGCACGGCTCTGATACCACTTATGTCACACCCAGTTTTAGAAGGCAAACCGAATGCGAACCATGTACGTGCCAGGATCAGTTATTCACGTACACAGCAGTTACATAACATGGACATCATCACACAGTGCTCAAATAGTATTAAAAGGGAAATAATAGTTGATTACATCATACGTCTGAGACATCCATGTAGTCCTTACAATAAATCAAAGTGCGGAAAAGAAACGTAGATAACCGCGGCCTTCACAGGCAGCCGACTGGGGGTTGCCGCTAACCCACGCCTAGAACTCGTCGTAGTCTTGGAACTCCTGGAAGTCTCCTTCCACAGCTTCATCTTCGCCTGAGCAGTGGTTGCAATGCTGACAACCTGGGGATGGGGGGGTTTGGTGTGTAGAGCAAGGGTGAGTACACATCAACATACTCAGCAAGTATCCTGTTTGGCTGTAGTGGACTAGCTTTATGTGGGGATAAGTCAAGCAGTTGCTTTTAGTTGGTCAGGTTATTATTTACTAATAGGAAGTCAAGTTTTAGCATTAACCCAGGTTATTAACCCGATGTACCCTTTCCAAACGGAAAGAATACCACTTACCAGCACCATAGTCATAACCGAAACCATCGATCTCATAGCCACCTGTACCAAAGTATCTCTGATCAAGTACCACTAATCACTGGAGCTCCCTTGGCCGCTCATAACCATGAGCACGGCTGATATATCAGTTTTCAAACACTCTGCAGAGGTTGTGCACTTTACCCACAAGCCGTGATTCCCTTTCTGCCCGGAGAGAGCTACTCTCCGTTGACCACTACCTAGGTGGCCTAGCAGGGCATCACTACGTAGCCTTTACAAAGATTCCCCGGGGCTGTAGCCGCCTGTTAGGTTTCCTAAATGTACCGCACTCCTCCCCAAGGGACAAATCAACCTTGGCAGAGCGAGCCGCATACACCGAGCCCCATTGACGGCACGACGGCGAAGCGAACTACACCCCGGATCCTCTAATTATTCAGCTAAGGGCATCCCATTCCACCCTCATGGTTGCACTGTTTTCCCGGGCGGTCATCCATAGAACAGGTCCTTACGGAGAGGCACTCGAGAAACCGCTCGAGCCCCCTTGAAGACCACAAGTATAACATCATAATAAGAGAAGGGAAAACAGCGTATCATAGATAATCTCATCATGTTCATTGATTAGAGTTTGAGCAATAGCATAAAGCTAAACAATAATAATCCAACCCAGATAGGTAAACAAGGATATGGATAACAAAACTAGTCAATCCTTAGGCATAAATGTGTAATGCGGGAGGTGAATTAAAGAATGAATAGGACAGAGATAGGTCAAGGGACACTTGCCTCCACCAACCGACTGCTGCTCAGGGGCTTCTCCTGCGAGTTCCTCGGGCTCTTCAACCGGATCGTTCTCTAAGCGAGTGCAAACATACATACATCCATCCATTGAAATTAGGAAACCAATAGTACACCATACAAGAGAACAAGTAAAGCAAATATGCATAGAATACCACATACGATAATGAATTTACCATGGTTAGAAAGAAACGAGGGAAGGTCTCGCAAGAGTTAAGGCTTATGCTCGAGGGGCACTACGGGTAAACGAATGACTAGACGTCACGTGCTCTAGTTTTAATTGGTTCTAACAAAAGAATTAGCTACATGCACTAATGTAATCGCGACCACTTTTAGTAGATTAACATTGAACGAGATAGGTGATTAGCTATACAAATTAACTAACGTAACCAATTTCCAAATTGAGACTCCTAGCTTATTAATATAAACATGGGGTTAGCGCGCATAGGACACGGGGGGGTAGACGGGGCGTCTGGGGGTAGACGGGGCACGACGGGTCGTGCCAAGGCACGCGCACTACGCGGGTACGCGCGTGAGGCCGCACGCACACGCCACGGACTAGCCGTGCGCACGTCGGGGCCGAGCGCTAGCCGAGCTCAAAGCCGCGCGCCATAGGCACGCTGGGCCAAGCTCGAGGCCACGCAGGGGCCGACACGACGCGAGCAAGGCACGGCGGGGCGAGCGGGCAAGCACGCCGGGGCAAGCGAGCACGAGCGAGCGAGGACGCGACCGGGCGAGGGCGGGCTCGCCGGGCGCGGGCGGTCGAACCGGGGCACGGGGGCGGCCGAGCACGAGGCGGGGCGGGACGGCTCGCCGGAGGGCGGCCGGGCACGGGGCGGCGCGAGTCGCCGGGGCGGCCAGGGAGCCGGGACGAGCGGGCGGGGCGGCCGAGCCGGGGCTTGGCGCGGCGAGGGCCGGCCGAGCCGGGCGGCCGAGCCGAGCGACGGGGGCGGGGCGGAGCGGGCTCGCCGGACGAGGGCGGGGCTGGGCGAGCCGGAGCGAGACGACGCGGGGAGGGCCGCCGGGGCGCGGGGAGGGGCGAGGGCGGGCTCGCCGGGCGCGGCCGGGGGCGGCCGGGGCGGGGCGCAGCCGGGGCGGCTGGGGAGGGGACGACCGAGGCGGGTCGGGCTCGCCGGAGCGAGGCCGGGCGAGGGCGACCGGACGCGGGACGGGGGCGGGGCTCGTCGGACGCGGCCGGGGGCGGCGAGGCGGGGGGCGGGCTCGCCGGGGGCGGCCGGGGAGGGGGCGGTCGAGGAAGGGGGAGAGAGGGGAGGGGAGGGGAGGGGGCCTCACCGTGGGCGGGAATGGCGGCGGCGGCGCGCAGGGGCGGCGGCGCTAGGGCAAGAGGCGGCGGCGCTAGGGTTTGGGGTGAGAGAGGGTGAGAGAATGACGGGCGGGGCCCGCGGGAGGGATTTTTGGAAAAGGAAAAGGGAGGGGGCGGTTGGGCCGGCCGGGAGGCCCACGCGGGAGGGGAGGGGGGAAGGCGCGGCTGGGCCGGCCGGGAGGCGCACGCGGGGGGGGGGGGGGGGGAAGGGGGGGGGCGGCTGGGCCGCCAGCTGGGCTGGCGCGCAAGGGGGGGGGGGCTGGGCCGAAATGGGAAAGGGAGAGAAAAAGAAAAGGGTTTTCTTTTTCTAAAATCTAATTTTCTTTGGATGAATGCTTTCACATTTTTAAACAATCAAAAGTATGCATGGTTCGGCATGGTGCATCACCCAAAATAATGTATTTTAAGGTTTTGCTTTACACGGGGTCTAAAGCCAAAACCCGCTATAACTTTGGAAAAGATCAAGGTTTAGCGAGGGAACGGGAAAAAAAGAAAAGGGTAACGCCTGAATTTGGTGAGAGAAAAGAAGAAAAAATTCTACCCCCAAATTCAGGGCGTTACAACATATAGCACACTACTATGGCTACTTGTGTGAGAATCCAGCCCTTGCTTATGCCTTTCTAGAGATGGGGCTAGATGATCAAATGGTATGGGTGTCTAGGTACATCAAGACTCATCTTTCTGATTGATGCATAAAAAAGCAGATTAGCCTAAAACTTGTATCTGAAACTTTTTAGTTATTTCTATGATGGATGGAGTCTATGAAACTTCTCTTTGAACATTGATATGGATGTTGGATAACTTCTCAATTTTATTTGTATGCTGGATAATGTTGAATATGTATGTTGGATAAATTCTCAGTTTTTAATGTATGTTGGATAATGCTGGATGAAATTGTATGCTGGATAAGTACTCGTGAAGATACAAGTTTCAATTTTCAGTTTTATCTATGTTATAACTTTTAGTTTTTATGTATGTTGGATAAAAATGCAACCTTTTTGGTGTGGTGAGTGAAAGCAGATTGAGCGTCGCTTGATGACCTGCTTCTTCAAAACAAACAAAAAATGGATTCACCTGCTTCCTCAAAACAAACAAAAAATGGATTCACCTCATTTCTCTAACCAAACATAAAGAAAGAACCATCCAATCCTGTGAGGAATGAATCCATTCCGGATCGGCTGGTTCCGGATGGAGCCAATCCCCTAACCAAACACGCCATTAATCCTATATCATAGTCGATTGCTATTGATGGTCTGGGACAAAACAAAGCCCGGTGCGTAGGGTAGTTCGACAATGCTTAGGAGCTGTCGGTATGATGAAGAGTTGATATCGAGTAGATTTAGAGATGGTAATAGGGACCCGATCCCCAATTCTTCGTGGGAATTCTTCCATTAGGGGATGGAGATGGGAAAGTTTCTTTCCCCATGGTGATGTAAACGTGGAAAAATTATTCCCAACCAGTGGCGGAGCACGACCAAAAAATAAGGAATGGCAATGGCAAAGACATATCTTGCAGTAAAAGAAAATTTTAGTATAAAAATATCATTAAGAAGTACCTTAGATGAAGAATCCCTTGTAGATTATACGCCAAATCAGCAATGTAACTAAATATAAGTTGTCAAACAAAGAGGAAGCATAAATTAGCATTAAAATAAAGAGCTAAATTTAATACAAGATATTCAAGTAGACTCTAGTGACACGTGATATATCGATAATTATAATTATTTTAGTTACGTCTAGGAGACTTTTACTGCCCGGCTAAAATAGCTCTTCAAAACTGCACATTAAACTTAATTAGTCCTACTCCTACTACGAAATACGAATAACTAAAATGTATAGACAATATTGTTACACATAACACAACTACCTCTTCCTGGAGCCTTTCTTTTTGTCGACCTCGCCGAGCTTGAATCCATTGCAATTTGCAACTGCAGGGCAGCAGGCTTGCAAACAGCCGAATTTGCAAGTAGCAAACAACAAACCAAGCAGGCTTGCAAGCAACAATGGGGCCAACGCCAACGCAACTACGCAAGTAACTAAGCCAACTAGCCAAAGCTAAGCAAGCAGGCAAGCAGCCAAAGCACTGAAGTAGGCTAGCAAGCAACAAATTACGCAAACAGCAAAGCAAGCAGCCTGCAGCCTGCAGCCAAGCAGTGGCGTAGCGGTGGAGCACGGGCTGCACAGCCAACGCCCAACGGGCCAAGAAGGAAGGCAGGAAGTAGCAGGCCAGACGAAGGCGGTGAATGCCTGACTGGGTAAGGGCGTAAGGCCAGGCAGTGGAGCCGGCGGCCAGCCACACGGAGGTGGTCGCAGACGGACGAGTAGGCGGCCAGGCGAGGAGCGGGTGAGCGACCGTCTTGTGCGCAGTGCACCTGCGGTGGCTCGACTGTGTCTGTTGTGCGGCCACAGTGAAAGTAGCCTAGAGGGGGGTGAATAGGCTACACCTAAAATTTTCCACTAAAAACTTCGAAATAGTGTCAAATTCAAGTTGCACTGGTGCAAACCGGTTCAGTTGATTTTGTTCACAACTGAACAAGTTTGAACCTGCTCAACTTAGATAAGATAAACAGTTAAACAAATGTGACGGAGTTGTTAGAGATTATGCTAAAGTCTTGCCCTAGAGAAAATCCACTCAAATAGATGATAAATCGGTGTGAATTGTTTTCACACGATTTGCACACAATATAACCGAATATGAACTAACCAACCAATTAAAGTGCTTATCAAGAACACGCAAGAACACACAAGAACACACGATTTAACCCGAGGTTTGGCAACCACCACAATGGTGTCCTACTCCTCGTTGAGGAGCCCACAAAGGGCCGAGTCTTTTCCAACCCTAATCCTCCACAAGCCGACCACCAAGGTCAAGGAAATCTCTTCTCAAATTTGCTCAAAGAGCGGGTGATACAAACTTCTTGGGGTCGTCCACAAATTTGGAGACTCCCAAGCAACCTCTAACCGTCAAGGAACGCAAGGTTCCAAGAGTAACAAATCCGCACAAGGTTAAGTTTGCAATGAGCTCGAGAATGAAGAGAATAGGAGAATCAAGATGAAATCAACAGTGTGTTAGATCGACTTCACCTCACACCAAGGATCCTTCAAACGATTGAAGGGGATGCGATTTCGGGTGTGAGAGGTGAAATGAATGCCTTTGTTTGGAGGTTGGTCAGCCAAGAAATCGTGGAAGGGCAGAAGTGAATGAAGAGAGAGAATGTGGGGGTATTTAAAAGATCCCCCAAAAGCTAGCAGTCGTTGGGAGAAGTGGACCAAAAACCGGTTGAACTGGTTCTTAAACCGGTTGAACCGGTTTCCACCAGGAAGTTCTCGGTTCATTGAGCTACTCAGCCGGAGACTCGACCGGACTCAAAATCGGTTGAGCCGGGCTCAAATCCGGCTGAACCGGTTTTCGAAAAATCTCTGCACACGACTTTTCTGACAGTTTTTGACTGTCAGACTGGCAGGACAGAGGTGGCAGAAGAAACAGTACAGAAACCGGTTGAACCGATTTCAGGTCCGGTTGAACCGGTTTTTGAAACTAAAGAGCAAGTATTGATAAAACTGAAGTGAACCAAGGTGGAACTTTTGTGGGGAGTAAGAGTGGTTTTTCAAAGGACATTCATGATCTAGAAAAGTATTCTCTTAGAGGATTTGAAGGAATTTTGAACTGAGCTCATTGCATTACTTACTTAATATATTGTGGATCCCTCTTAATTGAACGATGATTTCTATAACTCAAGAATTATAAAATGAATACTGTTGTTGTTTCCAAGCACTTGGAGCACGCTATATGATGTAGAATTTTAATCCGCTGTGCTTTTACATTTGCATACTCATAAGATCTGTGCTTCTCCTGTCTGTAGAATAACTGTGTACATGCTAGGAACAAACTTGTTAGAATCTCTGTTTGTTTTGTCATTTAATCACCAAAACCCTCAATTAGGGTTGATTGCACTTACAATCTCCCCCTTTTTGGTGATTGATGCCAAAACAAACTAGAGTAGAGATAAAAATTAAAAAATAAAAGCAATGGCGAGATATAAGTACTTGTGTATGTGCAGCTCCCCCTAAATATGTGCATGAGTTTTGTGATATCCATATTGACTTGATATGTCAATTTGCAACATATTTGGAGAGAGTGAACAACCAACACAATACACAAACACTGAGGGATGCAACATAATTATATAAGATGTGATGATATAAAAAATAGCATTACTCAAACAAATCCATCATTGTATAACATAAGATATGAAATGGTACTGGCAATTACAATAGAGGACATCACATCATTAAAATGTTAATGGCTCTAGGCCATCACCACATGCATCACAATAGTCAGGAGAATAAAATTATTACAAACCAGGTGTTCATTACAAAAATTAAAAACGCCAAGCTGGCAATCCTTCTCCCCCTTTTTGGCAACTAGCACCAAAAATGGAGAGAACCATCAACCACAAATCACCACTGAGGAGGAGGCGGACCAAAGAATTGAGTCGCCAAGTTAGCCGCAAAGTTTTCTTCCCCAGGCTGAGCTGGGGGAGGATATGAAGAGGATTGACCCGGATCCCCCTGGTGGGGAGGCGGGGCAAACTGCTCACGATCATCAAAATATTCTTCCTCTTCTTCTTCATCTTCAGCGGACATGAAGGGCACCCCATAGGTCTACTGGTGCCATTCATTGATTTCTAGTGGAGGAGGGTGAAGAGGCACATCAGGTGAGCGGGGAGCAAATGGCATACCCATGGAAGAGGCTTGACGACGAAGGTTGTCGTCAGTCTCCCGCTGACGCCTCGCCAGCTCATGCACATCAGAAGATATGTTCCTGCACATGGAAAAGAAGGTTGCAATACCATGGGCCAGTCGAGCTCCCATCCCACGACCACGACCTCGACCACGACCACATGGTGTGGGAGATCCGCGACCAGGAGAGGAACGCGAGGGACCGGCAGCAGCATGTCCACGAGAGCTGGAGGGGGCTTTCCTCAGACGCCCTGCTGGATTGTTTGGATCAATCCAGAAGGGGGTGTACGAGAGATGTCTTGTTCCTTTCTCAAAGCGAAAATGAGTCACCACTTCAATCATCTTCATGATGAAGGGGGCGTGAAGATATCCCTTGAGAGGGAAGCAGGCAGCATGAATGATTTCTTGTCAAATCATATCAAATACATTGATGCTTTCAGAACTATTTGGCTTCATAAATGAGAGCAAGACTTTGCTCTCTCCCAGGATATTCATTAGGTTACCTCCTTTTGGAATAAGGGTCATTCTGCAGAGAGAATTTATGTATCTGTAAAACTTGTGCAGATTGGTAGACTCCCAATATTTATCAGTCTCAGAGATATGAAGATCCCTGACTTCATCCTTGGTGGGAGGACGAAATTCATGAATCTTAATCTTATCGCCTGAAATATCTCCATCAGTAAATCCAAGTATGTGAGCAAACCTCCTATAGCTCACCTTATACCAACTGCCTTCAATATAGAAATTGAGATAAGGAAAGTTATAAGGACCTTCCTCATCAGCCAGCTTGATCCAAAGGGTAGAATAGAACTGAGCAATAACTTCATCATTCCAATCGTATTGGAATGTCATTATGTTCTTCATCCTCTTCCTCTCACAGGCCCTCAATGCATGTGTCATTTCTGGATCACCAATTGCTTCACATCCTTCCCAGTTAATATATCGCTGATGCAGGATTGGCTGGTGCTTCTTGGGAAGAATCACAGAATTATAAAAAATCAACATGTTGGAGGGTCCAGAACCGATTACCATCGATCCTAACATCACGAACACATAATGTAGGATTTTGGAAGTGGATGTCCTGGAGAAGGGCAGACCCTCCACTTGCAATGAAATCAGTGACTGGCTCATTGGCAGAGCGACGGGCCTCCGCCCTATGAAGAACCAACCCCCGGATAATGGGTGCGTTGGCAGAAGGGAGATCAACTTCCTCATCTTTGCCTCCGTCATCATCGCTTGTTGCCTCCCAGGCTTGTGGATTGGCCGCTGGTCGAGACCGACCGGAGGGATTCTGGGCCATTCGACCGCGAGCACCATGAGACCCTGAGGCCTCACCACCTTGCATCACATTGCCAGATCCACGCCCGCGCTTGGATCTGGACCGCGGAGGAGTTTCTTCACGAATCTCTTGAGCGTCATCATCGGAGTCGGATTCCTACGACGCACCATCCTTAAGATAAAAAGGAGAACATATGGTGAGCGAGGAAATTGATGTTTAAGGATTTTATCGAACACGTTTGAGTAAAGACACGTATGATATTGAGCATGCACTTCAACCGTTCAAGTGAGCGGTTTAACTACAACTAACAATACCAAACTACTTAACTCAAGCAATGTTCGAGACAAATGAAAACAGTTTAAGTGTGTCAAGCACCTCAACTACACAGTATCCTTGAAAAGATACACAAGATAATCAAGAACGGTGTTGGATCGAGTCAAAAAATGGGGAAATAAGACAATACCTCGATCTGACGATTCAACCACAGAAATCCCAACGCAGAGGAAGGAGTTGATGGAGATGGCCGAGGGGAACAAGTCTCCAACAAACTCCTCAAGGATTTGATGGCTCGAAAGGGATTTGGAGTGTGGCGTGAGTGAGAGAGGGAGAGAGAGTTAAAAAGTGAAGGCGACGGCGGCAGTAACAAATGAAAGGGTAAAGAGAGAAAGAGGGAAGTGGAGGAGAGAAAAGAGGAGGCAGCGGCTGGTCAGGCTGACCAAAACCGGTTCAACTGGTTCTGAAACCGGTTCAACCGGTTTTGCTGCAGCGTGCACAGGAAAACGCGCAGAAAACGACATTGACTACGCAGAAAACCTGCCACACTGACAGCACAGTCTGCGAAACTGACGGCGCAGACTGCGGAGCTGACAGACAACACGGACGCCGAAGCGACGAAAACCGGTTGAACCGGTTTTTATACCGGTTCAACCGGTTCTCACCAGAGAAAATCCGGTTGAGTGGCCTACTCAGCCGGTTTACTCAACCAGTTTTTAGAGATAGCTTGGTAAGGCCTAAAATACAATCAATATTTATAACATGAGTAATTTTGGTAATAAAAACAGGATTTTGCATGTCATTTTGTGCATAAAACAATTTTATATCAAACAATCATGATTCAAATTTTAGTTTTAAGACACGTTTCAGGAATCCAAGATGTTTAGTTCACTCCTTAGAAAACAAAACCTAGTCTCATCAAGGGGTTTGGTGAAGATATCGGCTAGTTGATTTTCAATGCTCACATGAAATAATTTGATATCTCCTTTGGCTTCATGGTCTCTCAAGAAATGATGTCTAATATCAATGTGTTTGGTTCTAGAGTGTTGCACATGATTGTTTGCAAGTTTTATGGCACTCTCATTGTCACACAGTAGTGGGATCTTATTAAACTCACAACCAAAGTCTCTAAGGGTTTGCTTCATCTATAGCAACTGTGCACAACATGCACCAGCTGCTATGTACTCAGCTTCTGCAGTGGAAAGTGCAACACAATTTTGTTTCTTGGAACTCCATGACACTAAGGACCGCCCAAGGAATTGGCAAGTCCTAGTAGTGCTTTTTCGATCTACTTTGCAACCGGCATAGTCTGAGTCAGAGTAGCCAAGTAAATCAAAAAGGGAGCCTTTAGGATACCATAATCCTAGGTTTTGGGTGTGAACTAAGTATCTTAAGATTCTCTTAACGGCAACAAGATGACAATCTTTAGGATTAGCTTGAAAGCGTGCACACATGCAAAAACTTAACATGATATCAGGTCTAGATGCACATAAGTAAAGCAGTGACCCTATTATAGATCTATACAATTTTTGGTCTACCGGTTTACCTTCTTCATTTAGGTCGAGATGTCCATTTGATGACATTAGAGTCTTGGCGTGCTTTGCCTTTTCCATGCCAAACTTCTTGAGCATGTCTTGTGTATATTTGGTTTGGCATAGAAAGGTACCTTCCTTAGTTGTTTGACTTGAAATCCCAGGAAGTATTTGAGCTCGCCCATCATAGACATCTCAAATCTGTTCGTCATTACCTTGCTAAACTCTTCACAAAATTTTTCATTAGTACTACCAAATATAATGTCATCGACATATATTTGGCACACAAATAACTCATTATCAACTTTGCGAGTGAATAATGTAGAGTCAGCTTTTCCTATTGTAAATCCATTCTTAATTAAAAAAATCTTTAAGACAATCATACCAAGCTCTAGGGGCTTGTTTAAGCCTGTAGAGCGCTTTGTGAAGTAGATAGACGTGGTTTGGCTTCCTTGGATCTTCAAAGCCCGGTGGTTGCTCCACATAGACCCTCTCTTGTAGTGGTCCATTTAGAAATGCGCTCTTGACGTCCATTTGGTACAACTTGAAATCATGGTTAGTAGCATAAGCAATTAATATTCTAATTGACTCTAACCTTGCTACCAGCGCATATGTTTCACCAAAATCAAGTCCCTCCACTTGAGTGTAGCCTTGGGCAACCAACCGTGCTTTGTTTCTTGTAACAACGCCATGTTCATCTTGTTTGTTCCTAAAGACCCATTTTGTCCCAATCACATTTTGCTTGGGTCTTTGAACTAATGACCAGACTTCATTCCGGGTGAAGTTGTTCAACTCCTCTTGCATAGAAATTATCCAATCCAGATCACCCAGCGTGTCTTCAACCTTAAGTGGCTCAAGAGAGGAGACAAACGAGTAAAATTCACAAAAATTTGCTAAACGAGATCAAGTTGTTACCCCTCTCCTGATGCTACCCAGGATGTTGTCCACAGGATGATCTCTTTGGATGGTATGGTGGATTCGAGGTTGGGGCACTGATGGTTGTCTTTGAATTTGCTCCTCCTCATCATCCACTTGATCAAGAGGCACTTCAACATCAACACTTTCATGTTCACCTTCCACCACGGTTGGCATCCTTTGGGGTTGATGACCTTCTTCAAGACTTGGATGACTTGAGGTTTATAGGTTTGCTTGGGTCGAGGATTTATCACCCACCACCTTTGCGCTCACATCAAAAACCTCATTGGTCATCCACAAGGTTCCTTCCTCATCATCCTTTTCTTGAGGTCTCACTTCACCTATTGCAAGCTTCTTTATGGCCTCACAAGGTGGTTCTTCATTTCCTGCAATGTTATTAGAAACATGCCCTTGCAAGCCATTAGACTCATCAAATGTCACGTCTATCGCTATTTCAACAAGACCGGTGGTATTGTTGAAAACACGATATCCATGCGCATTTGATGCATAACCAAGCAAGAAGCCCTCGTCCACTCTAGGAGCAAACTTCGAGCTCTTGACTTTCTTGTTAAGAATAAAACATTTACAACCAAATACTCTAAAGTAATCAACTTTAGGTTTGTTACCAGTGAGAAGCTCGTAGGCAGTCTTCTTGTAAATCTTGTGAAGATAAAGGCGGTTGATTGCATGACATGCGGTGTGGACTGCCTCTGCCCAAAAATTGTCAGGGGTCTTGTACTCATCCAACATGGTTCTAGCGGCTTCAATTAGTGTTCGGTTCTTCCTTTCCACAACACCATTTTGTTGTGGAGTGTAGGGGACCGAGAACTCATGTTTGATTCCTTCTTCGCCTAAGAATTCTTCGACACCTGTGTTCTTGAATTCTGTCCCATTGTCACTTCTCACATTCTTGATTTTAAGCTCAAACTCATTTTGAGCTCTTCTCATGAATTTCTTCAATGTCTCTTGGGTTTCACCTTTGTCACTCAAAAAGAAAACCCAGGTGAAGCGAGAAAAATCATCAACAATAACTAAGCCATACTTACTACCACCAATACTGATGTAAGCCACAGGTCCGAAGAGGTCCATGTGAAGAAGCTCCAATGGCCTCTTTGTTGTGACCACATTCTTTGATTGATGTGGGACTCCATGTTGCTTTCCTGCTTGGCATGCGCCACAAACCCTATCTTTCTCAAACACAATATTTGTTAGTCTAATGATGTGACTATCCTTTTGAAGTTTGGCCAAATTCCTCATACCGACATGAGCTAGCCGGCGATGCCATAGCCAACCCTTGTCGGACTTTGCCACTAAACAAGTCTCAGGCGTCACCTTACTTGTTGTCAAATCAACAAGATAAAGTTTGCCCTTCAAGCGACCCGTAAAGGCAACTGAGGAATCCTCCCTTCTAAGGATCTACACATCCACATCAGAAAATAGACAATTATAACCCATTCCACAAAGTTGTGAAACAGACATCAAATTATAGCTTAAAGAATCTACTAGTAAAATATTTGAAAGCGATTGTTGGTCAGAGATAAGAATTTTACCAATACCAATCACTTTACTCTTGTCACTATCTCCAAACACAATTTCTTGTGCTTCTTGAGTTAGTTGCAAGGAGTGAAACATGTCTTTCTCCCGGTCATGTGATTTGTACATCCACTATCAAGCACCCAGCTTGACCCACCAGAGGAGTAGACTTGCAAAACAAATTTAGGCAATGCTTTTAGGTACCCAAATTGAGTTGGGTCCTATAGTGTTAGTTATAGCCTTGGGTACCCACACACTTCTTTTCATGACTTTTCTTTTAGTGTAGGCAGCCACATATTTCACAACCAATTTCCCTGAATCCCAAGTCAACATATAATCACAAAGATAAGAATTAGAAATGGGTGCATTAAATTTTTCTCCACTTGTGGATTCCGCTTCCTTCATCTTATTCTTTGTGGAACTCAAGTTTACCTTTACTTGAGTTGACTTGTCATTTGAGGAGTGAATCCTCCCCAAGGCATCATATAGGGTGGTTGTGACACTATAAAATCATTAAATAAATATAATGCAGTTAGTTTATTAATGATATTTATGATAATAAATTTTCTTTTAAGTGTTTGCATTTGGAATGATTTTTGATTGCTCATAAGTGATTTTTGGATTTTGAATATCATTTCTTCTTAAATGAGAATCCTAGTAAATAATTAATAAATATACTAGTCCAAAAATAAATATTTCATTTATAAATAATTTTGGTTTAGTTATTATGAATTTTAGAGATATTTAAAAATAAGTTTTTGAAATTAGAAAAGAAAAAAAGAAAAAAAAACTAACTAACCTAACCCTAGCTAGCCGGCCCACTAGAGGCCCAATATCCCTAACCCTAGCCGCGCGCGCCTAGCTCCCAAGCTAGCCGCCGCCGCCCCTACTTGCTTCTTTCCCCCCCTTCTCTCTCTTGCGTGTGGGACCCACCCGGCCCCACCTTTCTTCTCCCTCTCCCTGCCCTTCCTCCCACCCGCACCTAGGCGACCGAGACAGTCGAGCGGCCGAGCCGCACCCGACGCCCGTGCACCAGGAGGATCCGAGGACGCCAGTGCCGAGCTCTGCACCCGACGGCCGCACCTCCCGCCCGACCCCGTGCACTGCGCGCCGCCCAAGCCCGACGCACCGGCCTTGCCCGTGACCCGCCGCGCCAACCACCAGGCGCTCGAAGCCGCCACCTGCTAGGACCCACGCGCTGCAAGCCCACGGAGCCGAGCGAGCCCGGCCGTGACCCTTCGACCGCACCCCCGACCGAGCAACTGCCCAGTCTCTACGCGCCGAACCCGACCGAGCCGACGCGCTAGGAGCCCGCGCAGATCGACGCCCTGCGTCCGCGCGCAACGCCCAGGACCGACCGAAGCCGCTGCTCGTCCGTTACTCGAGTAAAGGAGCATCAATGGAGCCGTTACCCCTCCCCACGTCTTCCTCTTTGATGAATGCCATCACGCCGGGCACCATTTCCTCCCCCTGGCACCCCTCTCTTCCCCTCTCCTCCCTCTATAAATTGGAGCCGGACCTCTCTCTTCAAGCAATCGCGAGCTCACTCCTGTTGCCCCTCACTCCTCGCCGACGAACCTCCGTCCGCTGTTCGTCGATTACCGGAGTCGATGACTCCACCGCGCCCGGAACCCCTGCCCGCGCGCAGCAGCACCTCCGCTCGCCGTTGTGATTCGCCGGAGACGTGCCTGAACCCCGTCCAAGCCTCGTCGATCCCGCCGTGCCAAGCCTTCCCCTAGTCGCGCGCTCGAGCCCGTTCGCCGTCGTCCGTTCACCCAAGGTTGAAGACAACCCACTGATTTATTTTCTAAATCATGTTTTGAATCTTGCGATTTATCGTGTAATATTATGATGATGCAATTTGGCGATTCGTGTATGATTTTAGAGATTCGACATATACGTGTAACCAAAATCGAACCCCGCGACAACGCTTTAATATGTGTATGATTTTATAATTTTAAAATGAGTACGGTCACTATTCACTAACTCAGTGATTTTCATACTAGAAATGTTTATTTCGCTTTAGTGTGTGGAACAATATTGGTTAGTATTGATATAAGTATAATTTCAGTGATATAAGAAATTGAAATAGGTATTAAGCCACGTATCTCCGGTCGAATAAAAATATATAGATTTTACTATTCATAATAAAAGTATTCATAAGTATAGCACTTAAATTACTTAAAATTAATAGGATATTTATCTATGTCATAATAACCATGAATAGGTTATTAAAAGTCCCATTTAATAATATCCAATTAATTCTTAGTATATTAATGTTATAAGAATTAAGTAAACAATTTTAGCCACACGTATAAATTCTATTTAGAAAAAGAAAGGAGAAAACCGAAAGAGTAGAATTTATTATAATGTTAAAATGACTTAACTAGGCACGCATACTTTTCTAATAAAGAAATTGATAGTTATGTTGGTAAACATAAGTTTCTTACTAAATAATTAGATAACTTGTTTCTAGTTTAAAATGACTTTTTAATAGATATCATATTTAACAAGGTTCGTTATATATGTTTAAGTATAGCCGTGTTAAATAGAAACTTAAAAGAATATGTAGACCATATGTTTCCTAATAAAAATAGAAGATAAATATATGTCCAATTAATAGATTATTTATTTCTTCATTAAAAGATAACAAGGATCATTGCTTTTATAAAATTAAATGATAGTTTATACATAAATTCCTTCTAATGAATTAGATCATTTGTTCTTACAATAGAATTAAATATAATTAATAAGTTAATTATCCTTTATCATAATGTATTAATCAAACCTATAGTCAATTTGTTCTTAACTAGATTTATGGCATGATTAATGATTTCATATAATTTAGTCCACATTATATACGAATCACTTAGCTTTTCCTAAAAGATAAAATAAAGTAATAAGAGTTTAAGTTCTTTTATAACTTAAAATTTTACTTTATATATTGACTTCGAATATAATAATATAGGCCATGTGTTTTAAAAGATAGTTATTTGTTCATTATCTTTTGCATGAAAATCCACTTAAGGCCTATAACCTAGTTTTTCATAAAATAGGTGTTTAATAATAATGATCTTTTCACATAAAACCTATTTAGACTTATATCTTAGTTTATCACAAGTGAATGTTTAACAATGATTTATAAGATGTTCCATAATGCTTCTAAAAATTTATAATGTGTTTCATAACTCATTAACCTTAGATATATAACATATATCTTTTCTATAAAGGTTAAAAAGGTTTAATATTGTTATAACATGTTTTATCATCTTGTAAACCCTTAATCTTATACATATCACATATTACGTTTTATAAAAGGTTAATTTGGTGAACCTTATATTTGTATATTTTAAAGATATTTTAAGCTCATGTCTTGTTTTATAAAGTATAGATCACACATTTTTGAAAAGAATACCCTCTTATTATAACCATTACTTGCGACGTTTTTGAAAAACAAACGCTCTTTTCATTAGACTTTCTTTTAGCTTTATGTATGGTGAATGTGGTATGTTATTGAGTGGTGTTTGTTCTTCTTGTTTGTTTGTGTGATATTCAGTGGTTGATCTAGTAGTTAAGAATCAAGATCTATTCCTATCCGTGGAAGAACCTCAAGTTTTCAATAAGCAAGGCAAGTGGACTTCTCCCTCTGCATACTCTGTTTGATTCCAAACAATACATTTAATAAAGTTTATTCTTGGATATATATATATGCATAATTTGATGGGATACCTATTTAGATACACCAAACCTTTCCAACCTTACTCCTTGTTTAACCTGGGATTATGATCTAATCAAGTAGCTATGCTATTGCTACAACTTTAAATTTATGCAGTCACTCTTGTTTATGATATTAACGTTCCAAATGGTAAGTTTACATTATTGTTGTTATCCCGATGGTTAAACAAGATTATTGCATATTAATTGGAACATGGAGTGACCACCCGGGAAAACAGTGCTACCATGAGAACTATCATGGCTCTGGTCTTGGCTAAATAACTAGGGAAGTCTTATGTTGGGTGCTGGTCGTGGTCGACCGAAACTGGGGCATCTGGCAAGCGCTTATAGTTCCGGCTCAGGCAGATTGGATACGGGCATAGTTCCCAAAGCTTTACCCTGTAGTCTGGACTATAAGTTGGTTATAGTAGGTGTACCTTATACAGTTGACCATTTCTAGCATTTGTGTAATGAGGACTCTAGGGAGAAGCCTCGTAGTGAGACCCTAGCCATTCACCTCGGAAGTGAATACGGGTCTAGCTAACCCGGGCTAGAAGGGAATCGCGACTCATGGGTAAAGATGTGCCACCTATGCAGAGTGTAAAACTGATATATCAGCCGTGCTCATGGTTATGAGCAGCCTGGACTCCTCACATGATAATTGAACTTGAAGATGGAAATAAATCGAGATCCGATGATCTGCCAATGGTTTTGCTTAAGTGGTTTCACTTAAGTGTTTTTGATATACTCTTATACCTTTGTTTAATGGGAATACTTGGGATTCACACTTAATAGTAAGACATGTGTTGTTAATAAGATGTTGACCAACTAAAATGCTTAGTGCTCAACCTTAGCCTCACCTTGTTAAACTTGCATTAGTTTTTCCCCCACTTGCTGAGCCTCGACCATAAGTGAGCTCACCCTTGCTTAATTTTGATCGGAAGTTTGCAGATGAAGATATGATGCTAAACTCCATGGATGCTAGTCTAGCGATACCCCCAGTCATCTTCCTGTGGATGGATGTCCATGTTTCGCTGTACTTTGATGGATAAAGGTTAAGACATTATGTTCGTTTGAAGTGTAATATGTTAATATAATCGTTATTTACGCTTTTATGCATTTTTCTTTTGATATATTACACTTGTGACGTCAACATATGTGTGGAAATAGATCCTGGCACACATATGCTATGCACCCGGCTCTGCCCTTAGAAACGGGTGTGACAGTGGTTCCCTCTATGAACTTGGGGGATCTCCACCCCTTATGCACTATGCTAGGGTTTTCCTTATATGAGTTGAACCCAAGCCCCCTTTTTCCATTGTTGGGCTTCAAGGACTTGTACTTGGGTTCAACTTTCTTTAACCCATCATTGCTAGAGCATCTCTTCAATATTTCTTTGACCTTAACCTGTGGACTTTTCTTCCTTACATGGTTAGTCAAACAACAAGAAGCATGGTATTTGACACAATGTTTGCAAATGGTATTATTTGAGGAGCTAGACTTAGATTCAACCAATAAAGATGAAGCATTGATGTTCTTGCAATTTTCAAGTTGCACTTGAAGTTCTTGATTTTGGACAGTCAAGCTTAACATGCTTGATTCAAGTGCATCCTTTTCATTTGCAAGATTAACTATAGAGGTTTTCATATTTGTCATTTCCTTTTATTTATCTTCTATAGTTATCTTGACTAAAGATACTTCCTTAGTCAAGGCTTCTAGCATTTCATCTTTATTGAGTAGCAATTCTTGAAGCTCTAGGTTTCTCTCCTTTTCAAGGATGAGCAAGTCTTCTTGAGCATCAAGAGTTGCTTTTCTTTTATCTAGCTTCTCCATTAATTTAGTGATAACATTGTATCCATTTAAGCCAAATTCTTTAATCATTTTATTTTTCATGGCAATTTGTTCATCATCATCATTTGAGAAATCATCACTAAATAAAGTTACCTTATCTCCTTTTGCCATGAGGCAAGTTGGAGTGTAGGAGTCGTCGTGGAGGTTGGTGAAGAGTTGCGAGCTTGAAGTAGATTGGATGGCAACGTTTGCCACCACTTCCTCTTCTTCGGAGCTAGAACTCTCTTCATCGGAGTTCCATTCTTCACCAATATGGGCTTGACCATATTTATTCTTCTTGAAATATCCCTTGTTCTTGCCCCCCTTTTGAACTTGTCCTTTTTGTATTCCTTCTTTGCTTCTTGTTCCTTTTTGTTAGGACAATCCACTATGAGATGACCGGTTTGGCCACATTCATAGCATGCCCTCTTCTTTCCTTTCCTTTGAAACTTATCATTTTTCCTTACAAACTTCTTGAAGGTTTTGATGAACATAGTTGTGTCTTCATCACTTGAGCTATCTTCATCACTTGATGTCTCGACCACTTTCTTTGCCTTGTGGTCTTTGTTCTTCTTGGGGGTTGTTGGGGGTATGCTTTGTAGCCGAAGATCTTAAAGAAATAAACACCTTCGGAGATCCTCTCCAAAGCAGCGACAAAGCTATCGACTATAAAGCTTCGGCAAAGTGACATGTCTCAAGACGAAGGGGTGAACCGACTTAAAGATGAAATGACTTAAAGACCCATGATATTCTGTGTCATTATTGTACTTCATTGTAAAGGGCATAAATGTAATTATACATAGGCTGCGCCCTGTGCCTATAAATAGGTGAACAGTACCTCTGTACTGTTCACGCGCTCCTGTAATCACGCATTGGGCATTTGCTTTTGCTTCACGCTGGTATTTTTGCTTTCCTTCAAGTCGAAGGTACATTTATAATTTGTTATCATTTCTATAATAATGAAATAGAAATGAGTTAATAGTAATAACAATGTGCTTATATTATTTTCTCATATTTTATAAATCCTTCTTCATTATTTGTTGCGATTACGAAGGTATGACTTTCATAACCTTCGTCCGGAATTCATTATATCCCAAGGGAAATAATGCTTCAGAGGACGAAGGACTATAACATTTAACAATTTCTGTGTTGCCTTGTTCTTGATTCATAGCAGTTAAGAACAAGTCCCCAACATTGGCGCCCACCTCCGGTGAACTCACATCCACTTGCTGAGCTGATGGCTTCGTTCAAAGCTGGAGTTGCTTCGGCCCCGAAGCCTGTGCTCCCGATAACAGGCGGTTCATGCTCAGAGCCAGCTAATAAGAAACAGAAGAAGGAGGCACAGAGAAGAGTACAACATGTAGGGGTACAAGGACCCTTTATTAAGTCAAGATGGTCTCACATCCCGATTACCTTCTCTCAAGAGGATCTTCAACTCAAGGACTACCCACACAATGATGCTATGGTTATCTCTTGTGTGATCAAAGGATTTCTGGTCCACAATGTTTTGGTTGATACAGGCAGCATAGCGGATATTATATTTGCCAAGGCCTTCAGACAGATGCAAGAGCCCGAAGACAAGATCCATGATGCCACACATCCCCTTTGTGGCTTCGGAGGAAGGCAGATTGTAGCACTTGGCAAGATCACAATGCCAGTAACCTTCGGATTTATCAACAACACAAGGACTGAACAAGTTGTGTTTGATATTGTTGACATGGAATACCCTTACAATGCAATCATTGGTCGTGGTACTCTCAATGCTTTTGAAGCAATTCTTCATCCAGCATATCTTTGCATGAAGATACCTTCGGACCAAGGGCCCATTGCTATTCATGGAAGTCAGGAAGCTGCCAGAAGGGCCGAAGGAAACTAGACAGACTCAAAAGCAATCCATAACATAGATGGAGCTGAATCTTGTGAGCAATACAAGTACAGAAGGGAGAAAGCTGCTTCGGCCAATCAGCCGAAGCCCATGCTCTTATGCGATGACATAGCAGAGCAGAAGGTGCTATTGGGATCTCAACTGTCCGAAGAACAGGAGAAAACCTTGATAAGGTTTCTGTTCAACAACAAAGATGTTTTTGCATGGTCAGCTAATGATCTTTGCGGAGTCAACAGGGATGTTATTGAACACTCACTCAATGTTGATCCATCCTTCAGACCCAGAAAGTAGAGGCTTCGGAAGATGTCTGATGACAAGGTCGAAGGTGCTCGGAATGAAGTCAAAAGACTCCTCAGCGCCGGAGTTATCAGAGAAGTAAAATACCCAGAATGGCTAGCCAACACTGTTATGGTAAAAAAGGCCAATGGCAAATGGAGGATGTGTATTGATTTTACTGATCTCAACAAGGCTTGTCCGAAAGATGAGTTTCCATTACCAAGGATAGATTCCCTAGTTGATGCAGCAACTTCATCAAAGCTTATGAGTCTGCTGGATTGTTATTCAGGCTATCATCAAATTTGGATGAAGAAAGAGGATGAGCCAAAAACTAGCTTCATAACCCCTAGTGGAACATATTGTTATCTTCGGATGCCTGAGGGGCTCAAGAACGCTGTAGGAAGCTTCAGCAGGATGACAGTGAAGGTTCTCCATTCCCAGATAGGCAGAAATGTGCTAACCTATGTTAATGATATCATTGTAAAAAGCACGAAGCAAGAAAATCACATTGCTGATCTGCAGGAGACTTTCGCTAATTTTAGACAGGCCGGTCTAAAGCTGAATCCAGAAAAGTGTGTCTTCAGAGTAAAGAAGGGGAAATTCCTTGGTTGCCTAGTTTCAACAAAAGGGATTGAGGCTAATCCAAATAAAATCGAAGCTATTCTTCGAATGGAACCACCTAGCACAAAGAAAGGGGCTCAACGACTGACGGGAAGACTTGCATCTCTAAACCGATTCATATCTAGATCAGCAGAGAGAAATCTACCATTTTTTGAAGTGTTGAAGTCAGCCGAAGTTTTTCAATGGGGGCCAGTTCAGCAGAAAGCTTTCGATGAGCTGAAGCAGTATTTGATAGACTTAACGACATTAACTCCACCAACGCCAGGGGCTCCTCTGTTGTTATATGTGGCAGCTTCACACTCAGTGGTAAGTGCGGCACTTGTCCAAGAGAAGCTTGAGGGGCAAGTCAAAAAGCAAGCCCCAATATACTTCATCTCCGAAGTCCTTAGTTTATCAAAGAAAAATTATAGAGAATTGGAGAAGGTGCTGTATGATGTTTTGATGGCCTCCAGGAAGCTTCAGCATTATTTTCAAGCATACAATATAATTGTCCCTTCTTCACAACCATTGAAGGATATTATGAGAAATAGACAAGCTACTGGAAGGGTTGGAAAATGGGCTGCGGAACTCAATGAGTTTTGCATTGATTATGTGCATAGATCTTCGATTTAGTCCCAGGCGTTAGCAGACTTCATTGCTGACTGGACGCCAGGGGCTCAGGAAGAAGAATAAGCGAGTAAAGTTGCCGAAGCTTGGACAGTATTCTGCGATGGTTCTTGGGGAACCTTCGGGGCAGGAGCAGCCGCTGTGTTAGTTGCACCCTCCAAAGTTAAAACTTGCTACGCAGCAAGACTTGATTTTAGCTGCACAAATAACATTGTTGAGTACGAAGCTTTGCTTTTGGGTCTTTGGAAGTTAAAGGCAATGGGAGTTAGAAGGGCGGTTCTTAAAACTGATTCCCAGGTTATTTCTGGCCATATTGACAAGAGTTGTAAAGCACGAGACCCGAAGCTTGAAAAATATTTAGACACGGTCCGAAGAATTGAAGCTTCCTTTGAAGGGTTTTCTGTCAAAAATATTCCTCGAGGAGAAAATGAACACGCTGATTTGCTAGCCAAGTCAGCAGCACAGGGGCTGCCCTTACCTTCGGAAGTATTTTTCGAAACAATAAAAGCACCTTCGGTTGAACTTCTTGAGAGAGCAGTCCTCAATATATCTCCTGTTTATAGTGAAGACTGGAAAACTGAAATCATCTCTTTCCTTCAGGGTAATTTTCTTTCAGATGATGAAGCTTATAACAAGAGAATAGAGGCAAGAGCTCGACCATATGTTATAATAGAAGGGGAGCTGTACAAGCATGGAGTTTGTTCTCCACTACTCAAATGTTTATCCAGAGTCGAAGGTATAGAATTGATGAAGGAAATACATGCAGGCCTGTGTGGATCTCACATTGGATCTAGGCCTTTGCTGGGAAAAGTTTTTCGTCAAGGATTTTATTGGCCAAAAGCAGCTTCAGATGCAGCGGAATTAGTCCAAAAGTGCGAAGGCTGTCAGAAATGTGCAAGAGATAAAAAACAACCTTCGTCTTTAACTCAGTTAATACAACCCACTTGGCCATTGCAAAGGTGGGGCCTTGATTTGTTAGGTCCGCTACCACCAGCACAAGGGAACTTAAGATATGTTGTAGTGGCAGTGGAATATTTTTCTAAATGGATCGAGGCAAAGCCTTTAGCCACAATAACTTCGGTTACTGTTCAAAAGTTTTTCTGGCAAAATATTGTCTGTCGCTTCAGAGTGCCGAAGGCCATTACTGTGGACAATGGAACACAGTTTGATTCTCAAGCTTTCAGAGAATTTTGTGAACAAATTGGCACGAAGATCCATTTTGCATCAGTTCGGCATCCGGAGTCAAATGGACTTGTTGAAAGGGCTAATGACATCATAATGACAGGAATAATGAAGTTAATCTTCAACCAGCCTAGGGGGAAGTGGCCGGACGAATTAATTAAAGTGGTGTGGAGCCACAACACAACAATATCAAGATCAACAGGTTTTACACCATTCATACTGCTGTTTGGTGACGAAGCAATAACCCCAGAAGAAGCTAAAGCGGGATCAATAAGAACAATGGCTTCGGCAGAAGACGAAGCTGATTATTCTGTGGCAAAAGATGCTATAGAAGGGATTAGACTTCAAGTTGTAGAGAATATCAACAAATATCAAGCCGAAACAATAAAATAGCGTGACAGAAAGGTTCGGCTCAAAAATATTAAGCCCGGACACTTGGTAATTCGGAGAGTCGCCAACCCAGACACAGTAGGCAAGCTACAGCTGAAGTGGGAAGGACCTTTCCTGGTAGTATCTTCGTCAAGACCCGGTTCTTAAAGATTGAAGGATATGGACGACAATGACATTCCTAGATCATGTAATGCGGATGAGCTTCGGCGATATTATGTCTAGCTTGTTGTAATTTTTATATTCTTTTTCATGGCACCCTTTTCCTTTCCAAAGGGGGAGAAATGTTTTTAATGGGGCCATAGCATGTAATTTCTCTTTTTCTTATTTCAGCTCTATAAGAGCAAAATCCCCCAAAGATGTAAATGTAAAAGCTGAGAACGCACCATCGAGTGCAAAGAAAAAAAAGGAAAAGGAAACAGGGAGAAGCTCAAAAGTCGTTCCCAAGGGAATGCAGAGCTTACAGCGAAAAGTCAACGCTGATTCCGCCGAAGTAAAAGGCGAAGAAGCTCCTAAGGGAGGCTTATAGCGAAAAGTCAGCGCTGATACACCGAAAAATAAACGGTGAAGCCGAAAAATAAGCGGCAAAGAAGATTTGAGTCATTCTCAAGGGAATATCACTACATGATGGTTGATCTTTAGCGACCCTTATTAGGGACCGACAGTTGGTCGCTAAAAGTTATGGACCGACGGTTGGTCGCTAAATACGTTTATAGCGACGGTCTGTGGGTCGCTAAAAGTCTAGAAATTTAACGACTTATGGTCTGTCGCTATAGGGGTAAGTGTGTGACTGATGGTGGGTCGCTATAAGGGTACGTGATTTTTGTGTTTCTTATTTACTCACCAAAGCCCATCTAAAGGCCTACTAAACAAACGACCATGTGGAACCGGTTGGGGAAAACTATTTCGTGGCGGCTAGGGTTTAACAAATGCCAACCACGCTGCTTTGCTAGACCGCCGCCGATATCTACGGTCAGATTAGGTTCGGTGCCCTCTTCGCCTCTGTCTCCCGAGGTCTCCCTGCAGCGGCGGTCACCGTAGTGGACTCCGGCCACCCCCACGACGACCGACAAAAGGGTGAGGAATTGCAAGAAACTAGGGTACACCGGCCTCGCGAACAGCTCCATCAACAATCTCTTTGATCTCATCACGAACCAAGGTACGAGAGTGTGAACTATGTCGTGCAAAGACCTGCGCTTCACTGCCTTTGCCCACACCGCAGGCTAGAAAATGGTTCCTGATTCCATCAATAACCAAGGTATGAATAGTTGAAAGCTATTGCAATATACTACTGTAATATTCATTGCTTTGTACCACTTTGCTTATGTCAGTAATTTCGACATGCTCTGCTTATTTAGTTGACACTTGTTGATACGATTGTGCTTGCTGTCCATAAGTGAGTTCTAAAGACTATTGATTTCATTGACGATATTTAATCTTATGTACTATTTTTATGTGACCTATTAATATTTTTGCTGCTTTGTTGATTTCTTATACCTCTTTACTGTTATCTCAGGACAGTTATAGTTTTCCAATTTGTACACTTACATAGAGATTACTATTTGAAGTCCAATTGTTGTTAACAAAAAATATTCCTTAGACATACAGTGCATTAAGAAAATACCGATGAAGTTGTGTAAAAAGTCTTTACTACGATTGAGTTACACCCTTAGTTAAATAGGTACTTTATTTTGGAGCAATGAATATTGATCAGCACATTCCCTTAGTATGTTGCTACCTGCAATTTTTTTTTCTTACAACCTGAGAAGCGGCATGTTTACTACAAGGTATCATCTTCACTTGTTTGCATTACACGCCCATTTTCATTATCCCTCTTTTCTCTTTTCTATGATAATAATGGAATTAATGGCACTCTTTCTCAGCTTGCAGTTCAACAGTTGAATTTCATCGAGTCCCAGCCAGTTTGATTATATGAACCAGAGGCAAGCCAGGATGCCCTAGGTGTGGATCTCTGTTAGGCTGTGAAGCCTTTTTTATCATAAAGTTATTGCCTTCTCCATTCTTGTTTGCCTATATTTTTGTGAGATATAGTTGTCTGTGACTTGTGATGACTTGTTCCACTTTTTAAAAAAATCAGTAGAGTTGTCTGGACAGCTAACCTCTTGACTGCTTATGTTTGATTTGTATTTGATATGTGCTTTTAATTATTTATTAACTAGCAGTAGACTCCTAATTCCATGCTTGGTTAATTACTCTGAACTTAAACTAGCTAAATATAGCTTATGCAAGTTCTTAGACTGCCACATATCACTTGCATCCATTGCCTGTAGCCCTGTACATGCAAAAATTTGTGTTAGTAGTATGTAATGGCCCTAGCTACAACTGCAATTAGTACAAGGGACAGAAGTAGAGAAAACAAATGCGGTGAGAATGAGAATCAAGGTAAGTTGGCTTGCAAGCTTCTATGCAAGTGTTTCCTGTATCCATAACTCTGCAAAAGTTTTGGCTAGGATAGGAATCAAAGGGAGAGCTAATTCTTCCATTGACTTGCTAGTTCGGTGGTACTCCCAACAGAAACTAAATTGCAAGGTAATGAACTTAACTTTATATATTCTGTTTTGTGGTACTCACAACAGAATCTAAAATTGCAAGGTAATTGCAAGTGTTCTTTGCTAATCCTCTTGACTGGTGGGATAACAGGACAAATAAGGTTAGACTGGGATTGTTCAAAGTTATAACCACTTGTCATTTACATGGTAACAGTTTACCTCGCATCTGAATAAATTAAACCTTCCTTTTGAGCGGATTCTAATTAGCAAACATAAAAACAGAGAACACATGAGAACTCAAGAACTAAATAAAAAAAGTTCAAATATTTACTGAGGGAGAGGGATATATGGTCAGTAGAGTGGGTGAATATTGAGACAGAAATAATAAACAGCCAAATGAGTTATTGTTGGAACTTGCGCTCAGCAGCAAGTAGGCCAACAAGGGGGAACAGTGGTGACAACAGGGTTACGTGCTCGGGGGCAATAGCTCTGTTAATCTAGCCTCTCACGGGCACTGTGCGGGGGTATTTATAGGTATCCGAGTGCCCAACGCCTTGTGTTAAGGACGCATGTGCCCTCAGACGCCTAGTTTATCCCCAGAATATTCCCATAAAGCAGGGTTACAAGCTGTAATTACAAGTATGCCTTTACAAGTTAGGCCCGTAATACAGTGGCGGCCACGCGGGGCCCGTTACAATGGGCCTGATCACACGTGGGCCTTGGGACTAAACGAGGCCGCGCCGCGGGAAGACTTCGCCGCAGGCCTTCGTCCCAGTGCCGAATGGAGCGAAGGGTGTCCCTGCCCGCTTTGTCTCCGTCAGATCATCCACTGCGGCGGAGGCCTCGAGCGAAGGGTGGCGTCTTTGCCTTCGCCCCAACATTTGCCCTCCGAGGGACCAGTTCGACAAAGTCACCTGGTGCCGAAGACGTCGCTAGATGGCGGAGACGCTGCCCTCGCTCGAAGTGGTTCCGCGGGGGTTTCTGATGTGACCGTTGATGGACGGCGTCCTGTTGGATTGCGGGTTTCCCGAAGCGTCGCGGCCTGTCGGATTGCGGGTTTCCCGAAGAGCCGCGCCCTGCCTATAAAAGGGGGCGGGGGTCGGCGCTGTTTGAACTTTGCCTTCCGCGCTCCGTAAAAACCCTAGCCGCGCCCGCCGTCTTGCTGCTCCTCTTCCTCCGCTGCACGTTTTGCTCGCCGGCGTTCTGGCTCGAGTGAAGCAGACCGCCCGCCGCCGCCGACGGTACGTAGCAATACCATCCTCTTCTTCTTCCGCCGACGCCACGCCGCCGGCCGCCGCCTCGTCTGAGGAGACGTTGAGTAGCGTGATGGTGGAGGAGTTGCGCGCCGGCGACTCTGTTGATTTTGGTGTGTCGCGGATGACGTCAGCCCGTGTTGAAGATATGCAGCGGTTGGGCTACTTTGGCGGCGGAGTCGCTCGTGCTCCGGGGACGGAGGAAGTCCCCGAGCCGGAGGGCGAGTTGGTTGTTTTCGAGGCGTTCTTCGTCGCCGGACTCCGCTTGCCTGCGCACCGGTTTGTTGGCGAAGTCCTGCGTAGATTCAACGTTCAAATACATCAGCTGACACCGAACGCCATGGTGGCGCTGGCGAAGTATGTCTGGGCGACGACTTCGTACGGCGGACAGTCGTCAGTTGAAGTTTTTGCAAAGAATTATTGTTTGCATTGGCAGAAAAGGATGGTTGAGGACGGGGTTGCCCAGTTCGGGTCATGCACATTTACGCCGAAGACCGGCAAGACCACAATGCCAGTAGTGGAGTTGGTTCCGTGCGCCTGCAACAAGTGGGGCAATTGGAATGAATTTTGGTTTTACGTTGCTGAGGCCACTGTCGAAGGCCATGAAGGACTCCCCGTGTCTGAGATGTGCTCTCACTATTACTCTGCGTATCCGTCTTTTGAAGTGGCAGAAGAGGATGCAGACGAAGGGGCCCTTCGGTGCGCCGCCGGTCAGAGCAGTGGTCGTGATTTAGTTGAAGAGTTCGTGGCGTACGGGGTCTGGCCCTTGGCGCACGGCTGGGCGCTGGGCGAAGTATGCCCTCGCCAGATGCCTTTTCACGGGGGAAGGGAGGTGCGAAGTCCTGCCTTCGCACTGAATTTGCGAAACCGTGACCCGGCCGCCTTTGTGCGTGATGCGGAGGACTTGGCGGTGCGGCTCGTGGGGCGTTACGTGCCGAGGACGGAAGGCCAGCGCAGCTTTGATATCCGCGGGTCAAATGAACGTTTGAACAGGGTCTTCGAATTAAATCAATTGCCGTACGACGGCTACCCTGGTCAAGACGAGGCGGACCGCCGTGGGAAGAAGCCGGCGGTGGAGACTGGAGACGACCCTGCGCTGGCGGCCGCCCCCTCCTCAAAAAAGAGAAAATTAGGTACTGCGATGGGAGGACTTGGGGTGTCTGATAGTTTTGCTAGAGAGTTAATGAGGACGTGTGCGGCCCCGGGGGGAAAGGATGTCTTCGCCCGAGCTCCGGGAGTCTTCGGCTCGGATGCTGAGGGTTACCGGGGGTTGTTGGCCTAGAAATGTTCCTATCCCCTGCGCGGCTGAGGAGGACTGTTTTACATCTCGTATGGTTCATCGGTGGAGAGTTTTTCCTTACGGGCGAAATATCGGTCATGTTGTGTGGGCAGTGATGGACAAGGATCGCCAAGGGGCGGCGCAAAAATGCCAGGCGACCGTGAGGGTTCACGAAGCTCAGCCGAAAAGGCAGCGGGGAGCGGCGAAGGCTGCGGCCTCCGGCGGAGGGAAACCGCCGCTGCCGGCGAAGGCGGGCGCCTCTGCACCTAGCAAGGCGCCGGAGGCAACGGTGGGCGCCGGAGGCCCCAAACTGACGAAGGTGGTGCCGCCGGCCAGCGGAGTGGCGGAGGCTGCGAAGGCGGCTCGGACGTTGCCACTGCCAGGCAAACGCGTTGCCGACTTCGGCACCGAGATTAATGTGGATGATTATCTTGGGGGTAAGTCTATATATATATATATATATATATATATATATATATTTTAAATCTGTTGACGCGTTGCAGGGTCGGACGAGGGCCAGCTTGCTCTTGCTGCGCCTGGCGCGGCGATCGTGACAGCTGCGCTAGCGCCGAAGGCAAGGGGTGAGACCCTTGGCGTCGGAGGCGAGGTGTCGGCCCTCGCGCTGGTCAGGGACGAGGCGGGCGTGGCAACCCGCCGGCTGAAAGGAGTGACGGAGGCGCTGAGTCAGGTCCGCTGAGCTATTATTATTATTATTATTTTTAAAGCAACGGCCTTACGTGTGCTCTGCAGGTGGCTGACTTCACCAGCCGCACTGCGTCGGGGGCCCTTACGGCAGCTTTGTCTGCCGAAGTCGAGAGACTTCGGACGCAACATGCTGACGCTGTCCGTGAGAAGTCGGCCTCCGACAGCAAGTGCCGCAAACTGGCGGACAAGGTGGCCGCCCTGGAGAAGGAGAAGGCTGATCTCCGGCGCCAGCTGGCGGGGGAGAGGAGGGAGGCCAACGAAGCCAACGCCAAAGAGCAGGCTGCGCAGGCGGAGGCCAGGCTGGCGCGGGCGGAGGGCAATATCGCCAAGGAGCTCGCCGGAGAGCTGCAGGGGCGGCTTACTGCCCTGGAGAGCCGCGCGGAGGGGGCCGAGGCCGCGATGCGAGCGGAGGCCGAACGGACGCGCACGCAGCTCATGACTGCATATCACGAGCTGGGTGCGCGGACCGGTGACTTCGAGGTGCCGGAGCGAGAGGCCGGGCTTCGCTGTCTGGAATGGGTGTAGGAGGAACTGCAGGAGCTCCCCACTGTCTTGGAGGGGTTAATGTCGTTCACCTCCCTGGTCACCTGCGAGGCGGCGATGAACGCACTCTCTCGTGAAGGGTGCCGGCACTTTGAGGCGCTCGACCAGGCAGATGAGGATTTCGGGCGAGATATCTTTGAGGTCGAAGACCCCGTGGTGAAGGAATCCGCCGGGGCCCTCTACGACCGTATGTGGGGTTCGTACGGTCGTGAGGTGGTCAGGGCGCGGGCCGAGGCTGCGAGGGCTCAGGTAACGTTGTCGTTTGTTCGACGTTTGCTGGATGCGGTCTGTGCGTGTGTTTGCTGAATTTTTGTGCGTTTTGTCTTAGGCGGAGCGCGGCGAGCGGGTGGACGACTTCGGGGCGCTGAACAGCGCGTTGCCTGACCCGGAGACAACCCCTGCGGAGGCCGCGCCTGGAGTCGCCCCGGGACCGACCCCGGAGACTGCGGAAGACGCACCAGGCGCCCCCGCATCTGCTGCGGCCGGCGAAGACCTGCCCCCAAAGGTGGCCGAAGGCGCGCCCGATGCCCCCGCAGCTGCTGTGCCGAGCGCTGAAGATCCCGCGGCGGTGGGGGCGGAGGCAGCGGCGGAGGCCTCGGCGGAGGCTCCCGCAGCGGCAGGGCCTTCGCAGGTGGCGTAGTGGGTGATTAGGGTTGGGGAATTTTTGGATGTTGTACTGAATTTTGGTTGCTGCGCAGGTTCAAGATTTTGGGCCTGCGCACGCAACCGCTACTACTGAGTTTTTGGCGGCTTCGACCGCGGAAGATGGAAATGAATATGGTGGGTCTGTATCTGAGTTTTTTGATTTTACTGACTCTGGGAGCTCGGTTGAGTGGACTGAGGAGTCGTCGGAGGAGGACTTGGATTATTTTGCGGCCTTGGACGTGGCTGCGGTGGAGGCTGTGCCACATGTTGCGGACGCGCCAGACGTGCCAGGTCCTAGCACCGGGCGCCGACGACGATGGGCGGTTGCAAAGCGTAGGGTTAGTGTGGAGGAAGGGGCTCGGCTTCGCGTGAGTAGGGCTGGTCGGCAGGAGCTGCTGTCTTTGCCGGCCGCTGCGGGTGCAGGGGAAGGGGAGCTGCGAAGTCTTTTTGCGGGTGAGGAGCTTAGGATAATGTTATTTAATTATAGGGAGATGGGCATTATTCCTAAGGTTGAGCCGATGTAGAGCGTGGTGCCCTCGCTTGTGTATGTGTAAGGGCTTGTAAAATGGAGTTGTGTGCCCTCGCGTGCCTGCGCCTGCGAGGGCGCTGTGTACTTTGTCTGGTATGGTTGATTATGCTGTGCCGGTGTGATTACAGTTGGTCTTGCTGTCGTTTCTGCTTTCGTTGTACTAGGTCGGCTGCGCCCTTGGGCGGCTCTTGTGCGGAGTCTTTGCGATAGACATCGGAATTTTTCGCGCTTGTTGTGCTAAGTCCGGCTGCACCCTTAGGCGACTTCTGCGCGGTTAGTCTTCGCGATAGACATCGGAATTTTTCACACTTGTTGTGCTAAGTCCGGCTGCACCCTTAGGCGACTTCTGCGCGGATAGTCTTCGCGATAGACATCGGAATTTTTCGCACTTGTTGTGCTAAGTCCGGCTGCACCCTTAGGCGACTTCTGCGCGGATAGTCTTCGCGATAGACATCGGAATTTCTCGCACTTGTTGTGCTAAGTCCGGCTGCACCCTTAGGTGACTTCTGCGCGGATAGTCTTCGCGATAGACATCGGAATTTCTCGCACTTGTTGTGCTAAGTCCGGCTGCACCCTTAGGCGACTTCTGCGCGGATTAGTCGCACGCGAGGGTGGCTAGCGCTTAGCCTCGCGGTGACTTCGAATTGGTCGAATGCCGAAGACCGTTGTCACGGTCTTTTTTTGACACATGTTTTTGCGGGGGATTTTTCTCACATGTATTACATGGCTCCGCCTCGTTAAAAACCTCACCCCCCGGGAGGAAAAGAGTGCGGGCCGGTACAAGATTGTTTGCGGTGACTTACAAGGGCGAACTCAGCCCTAAATGGATTAAACAAAAAATTTGCGAAGGTTGTCGATGTTCCAGGAGTGCTCCAGGTCCTCGCCATTTGGCGTTGTGAGCCTGTAAGCGCTGGGGGAAGCTTTTGTTTTGACTATGAAGGGGCCTTCCCACTTGGGCTCCAACTTGCCCTTGGACTCCGTCCGAGCTGTTCGGATGAGTACGAGGTCCCCTGCGCTGAACTCCCTTGGGATGACTGCGCGGTCGCGCCATGCTTTGGTCTGGGCTTGGTATTTGTTTAGGGCCTGCAGGGCGAAGACCCGGTCTCCGTCAATGAGATCTTTTGAGGTTGGCTCATCCACGTCAAGGACGGCTGACGGAGCTGTACGCGGAGACCCATGCTTTATTTTTTGCGGGGTCATTGCCTCCGATCCGTATAGAAGGCGGAAAGGAGTGAACCCGGTCGCCCTGCACTCAGTTGTGTTTAGCGCCCAGACTGCCTCCGGTAACAAGTCGGTCCATCTGCCTTTTTTTTCATCGAGGAGCATCTTCTTGACAGCTGTGAAGATTTTCCCATTGGCACGCTCCACGACCCCGTTGGACTGCGGATGATAGACTGAAGCGAAGGCAAGCTTGGTGCCGATGGAGAAACAAAAATCCTTGAAATCTTGGCTGTCAAACTGCTTGCCGTTGTCAACTGTTAGCTCGGACGGTACTCCGAAGCGGTAAACAATGTTCTGCCAAAAGAATTTTTGGGCAGTCTTTGATGTGATTGTGGAAACAACCCTCGCTTCAATCCATTTGGTGAAGTATTCGACGGCTACGAAGGCGAACTTAAGGTTCCCCTGAGCGGTGGGCAGGGGCCCGACAATGTCCAGGCCCCAGCGCTGGAGAGGCCATGTATGGGCGATCAGCTTTGTGTATTGCGAGGGGTTGCCTGACCGAGGGGAGAACTTCTGGCAGGCTTCGCAGGACCTTGCGACTCGATTTGCGGCGCAGATCATTGCAGGCCAGTAAAACCCTTGTCGGATCACCTTGGCAGCCAGGGCCCTTGGCCCTGCGTGCGAGCCGCACGTGCCACTGTGGACTTCGCGTAGGATCTGCATGCCTTCGGTTTCGGTGACACATTTGAGCATTGGCTGACTGGCCCCTTTCTTGTATAATTGGCCCTCAATCAGTGCGAAGTCCCGGCTTCGATGTCTGAGGCGCTTTGCCTCACTGACGTCGGTTGGATGATAATACCCCTGTAGGAACAGGGTTATTGGTGCCCGCCAGTCTTCGGTCATGATTAGGTTGACTATACGGTGGCCCTCGCTATCATTGGTTATTTGGAGCCCTTCGGGGCTCCGGACGGCCGGTGTGCCGATGGTGTGAAAGAACACGTCGGAGGGCAGGGGGTCGCCCCTGGCGGCGGCCTTGGCTAATGCATCGGCCTCCTCGTTCTTGGCCCTATCCACATGCTGCAGGGTGAATCCCTTGAACTGTCTTTCGAGACTTCGGATAGCTGCGAGGTATTGCATGAGCGCGGGATCTTTTGCTGCATAGTCTTTCTCGACCTGGCCGGCAACTATCTTGGAGTCTGTTTTGATGATACATGTGGTGACCCCGAGGGCCCTTAGCTTGCGGAGGCCGAGGATAACCGCTTCATACTCTGCTATGTTGTTTGTACATTTGTCGGATTCCAGACCGAAGCTGAGGCGTGCTGCATATCTGTGTTTGATTCCGGCTGGTGAGGTGACGACTGCAGCGATGCCTGCCCCCGCATGACACCATGCACCGTCGCAATGGATAGTCCAGACCTTCTCTGTGGACGGGTCTGGCTGTGTTACTGGCCCAGTCCAGTCGACGACGAAGTCTGCCAGGACTTGCGACTTGATAGCTGTCCTGGGCTCGAAGCTGATGTGGTAGCCGGAGAGTTCGGCTGCCCACTTGGCAATCCTCACTGATGCCTCCGGGTTTCTGAATAGTTCGCCGAGCCCCCTGTCTGAGGTGACTCGGACCTTGAATGCTTCAAAGTAATGGCGCAGCTTGCGCGAGGACATAATAACTGCGTAGGCGATCTTCTCCAGCTCTGTCATGTTGCATTTGGACGGTGTCAGGACTTCGGAGACATAGTAAACAGGGCACTGTCTGACTGCGCCCTCGACTGTCTGCTCCTGCACCAGTGCCGCGCTGACCGCGTGCGGCGAAGCCGCGACATAGAGCAATAGGGGGAGCGAGGAGTCGGGGCTTGTGAGGATGGCCAGCTCCGACAGGTACTGTTTTAGTGAGGCGAAGGCCGCTGCTTGCTCCGGTCCCCAGGCGAAGTCCTTCGCGCCGCGGAGTGTTTTGAGGAAGGGGAGACTTCGCTCGGCGGACCTGGAGATGAATCTGTTGAGAGCGGCCAATCTGCCTGCCAGGCGCTGGACGTCCCTGGCGGACTGCGGAGGCGACATATCGACGATGGCCTGGATCTTGGTTGGGTTGGCCTTGATGCCGCGGCGGGACACCAGGTAGCCCAATATCTTGCCCTGGCGAACGCCGAAGACGCACTTTTCCGGGTTTAGGCGGAGTCGTGCATCTCGCATGTTCGCGAATGTCTCGGCCAGGTCGGCGAGATGGTCCTCCTTATTCTTGCTAGCGACGACGATGTCGTCCACATATGTAAATATATTTCTGCCGACCTGCCCTTCGAGTACTGTTTTGGTGAGTCTGGAGAAGGTGGACCCGGCATTCTTGAGACCTTCCGGCATTCGGACAAAGCAATAAGTGCCGAAGGGTGTTATAAAGCTGGTGCTAGCCTTGTCTTCCTCCTTCATGTATATCTGGTGATAGCCGGAGAAGCAGTCGAGGAGGGACATGACCTCGCATCCGGCCGCGCTATCGACTATTTTGTCGATCCGTGGCAACGGGAAATTGTCCTTTGGGCAGGCCTTATTGAGACTGGTGAAGTCTATGCACATTCGCCATTTCCCGCTTTTTTTCTGCACCATCACAACATTGGAGAGCCACGTGGGGTAAGCCACTGGCTCGATGAATTTAGCCTCCAGGAGGCGGTGCACCTCCGCCTTGGCGGCCTCTGTCTTTTCGTCTGACATTTTGCGAAGCCTCTGCTTTTTGGGTCGCACCGAAGGGTCAATGCCCAAGCTGTGTTCGATTATGGATCGGCTGACTCCGATCAGATCGAGGGCGGACCAGGCGAAGACATCTTTATTCTTGGCCAGGCAGCAGAGAAGTTTTTCTTCTTCAAGTGAGGTGAGGTCTTCGCTGATAGTGACTGTCTGCTTGGGCGTGGCCTGGTCGAGGGGGACAGTCTTGGTCCCGTCTTGGCACTGCAACTGTGCCTTATCGTGCTGCTTGTCGGTTGGGCTGACTGGCGCGGGGACCTCGCGCTGGGTCGTGAGACAGTGTACGTTCCTCTGACCAGGCACGAAGTCCCGCTCTATGTTGCGCGCCGTTTGCTGGTTGCCGTAGATTGTGATGGCGCCTAGCGGACCTGGTATCTTCATACATAGGTACAACCCGTGGATGGCGGCTTCGAACTTATTGATGGAGCCCCGGCCCATGATGGCGTTGTATGGATATACCATGTCGACAATGTCGAAGGTTACTTGCTCACTTCGGGCATTGGGTGCTACACCGAAGGAGAGGGGCAACTCTATCTTGCCAACTGGAAAGGTGCCCTTGCCGCCAAAACCATACAAGGGGTTGTCCGAAGGCTTCAGCAAGCTGTGGCTTATACCCATGCGATCGAAGGCGTGCAGGAAGATGATGTCCGCCTGACTGCCGTTGTCGACTAGGACTTTGTGTAAGTCCCAGCCTGCCACGCTGCAATTGATGACCATAGCGTCAATGTGGGGGGCGCTGCGCAGATCGACGTCTCGTGCGTCGAAGGTTAGCGGTATGTGGGACCATTTCGTCTGCACGACTGGGCCAGTGACCGCAACATGGTTGATGCTGCGGTAGTGGTCCCGCTTTTGCCGCTTGGTGTCGAAGTCCGTGCTGGACCCCCCTGTTATCATGTGAATGACTCCGCGATATGGCTGATCGGCGAAGTCTTCCTGCTTTGGGGCATGGGGGATGTTTTGGTGTTGCTGGTGTGGTGGTGGGGGCGGAGGAGGTACGATTTGTACTTCCTGATGGTGTTGGTAAGCGTGGTGCGGTGGATGCGGAGCGGGAGCGTGGATATATGGTGGAGGGGGTGGCTGGTAATTATGCGCGACAATTCTGGGATTGTCGGCTGGCTGCGCCCGCGCCATTCTGTCTCTGGTGGCCTTCGTCTCGGGGCAGTCTTTGGTTTGGTGGGCGCAGTCTTCGCCGTGGAAAAGGCAGTAGAACCGGCGCGGCGGCTGCGCTCGCCCTCGGCCCCTGCCACGAGCTCCATTTCCGCGGCCCTGGGGGGGATATTCCTGGCGACGAGGGGGGTCAGTAGCAGGCTGCTGGTTGGCGATGTTGTGCACTTGCTGTTGACCGCGGCCATCTCGACCGGAGTCTGGTTGCGGAGTCCTCGTCCACGTGCGGCTGGACTGCGGGGCATCTTTGGGCTTCCGCTGTGACTCAACCTTGCGCTGGTGGAGTTCTTCGGATTTGGCATATTTTTCAAAGAGCTGATATAGCTCCTGGAGGTTCTTGGGTGGATCTCGGATACAGTGGCTGTAGAGGACGCCAGCCCGGAGGCCACTGATGGCGTAGTGGATGGCGATCTGATCATCGACGGAGGGCAGTTGTGATTTGAGTGTTAAAAATTTGCGGTAATACTCCCACAGAGTCTCCTTTTCCAGCTGTTTGCAAAGCGAGAGCTCGGCCAAAGCGTCGGTGTCTGGACGGTACCCTTGGAAGTTGAGAAGGAACTTGTCCCTGAGACTTCTCCACGAATCAATGGACAGCGGAGGCAATCTGGTGAACCAGGTGAGTGCTGGGCCCTCTAGAGCGATGATGAAAGACTTCGCCATTGTGGCGTCGTCCCCTCCAGCGGATGCAACGACGACTTGATAACTCATTATGTACTGTGCCGGGTCGGTGCTGCCGTTGTACTTGGGATATGCCCCTGCTCGGAAGTTAGCTGGCCAAGGTGTCACTTGCAGGTGTGGCGCCAGGGGACTTCGCTCGTCGAGGTAGTTGACCCCTTGCAATGGCGCGCTGTGCTGGAAGGCGTAGTCATGCTGGGGGAAACGCGGGTTCTCCGTCTGCGCCCGGTGTTGCGGGGGTGGGCCATGCTGCAGGCCGAGGTGGCCCTTGCGCATGTCTTCCGGTTGTGCGCGCTGCTGGAGGGGTGGCTCTTGCTGTGGACCGAGGTGGCCTTCGCGCTGCATCAGCGCGATCTCGCGCTCGAGGTCTTGGGACTTCTGCTCCTCGTCGCGTATCATTTGCCGCACCTTGGCTAGTGCGGACACACGCTGGCGCTTGGCCTCTAGTATCTCTTTCTGCCTCTGGAGATTGCGGTTCTTGAGGCGCAGGGCACGCAGCTGTAGCTGTTCTTCTGTTGAGACGCCGAGGACCTCGCCGTCCTCGGTGAGATCCGCGCCCTCCAGTGGGGCGAAGCCTGGGGGCGGCTGCGATTGTCCTTCGAGTCCGCAGGTGCGGAGGGTGTCGTCTTCGCAGGTGCGGGGAATATTGTCGTCGGTGGGCTCTTGGTGGGTGGATTGGGTGAGGGCGAGGGCCTTGCCCTTCCTTGCGGCAAGTAGTGCTGCCTTCGCAGCCTGGTCTGCCTTCGGGTTAGCTCTCTTGGGTGCCATCGCGGGTGGTTTGGTCGTAGCACGAACGGTGGGCGCCAAATGTTGGAACTTGCGCTCAGCAGCAAGTAGGCCAACAAGGGGGAACAGTGGTGACAACAGGGTTACGTGCTCGGGGGCAATAGCTCTGTTAATCTAGCCTCTCACGGGCACTGTGCGGGGGTATTTATAGGTATCCGAGTGCCCAACGCCTTGTGTTAAGGACGCATGTGCCCTCAGACGCCTAGTTTATCCCCAGAATATTCCCATAAAGCAGGGTTACAAGCTGTAATTACAAGTATGCCTTTACAAGTTAGGCCCGTAATACAGTGGCGGCCACGCGGGGCCCGTTACAATGGGCCTGATCACACGTGGGCCTTGGGACTGAACGAGGCCGCGCCGCGGGAAGACTTCGCCGCAGGCCTTCGTCCCAGTGCCGAATGGAGCGAAGGGTGTCCCTGCCCGCTTTGTCTCCGTCAGATCATCCACTGCGGCGGAGGCCTCGAGCGAAGGGTGGCGTCTTTGCCTTCGCCCCAACAGTTATGAAAGGTATTATTGTTTTTCTAGTGATTTAATGTAGACGGAAATAATAAACAACCAAATGAGTTATGAAAGGTATTATTGTTTTTCTAGTGATTTAATGCATATTTTGTGTGTCTTTTTATCATGATCCATATGACGTTTAATCTGAGTAACATGTTACTTGCATGATTTTTTCTGATGATTGATACTTATATGACTGACTATTCACCCTTTAAAATTATTGCAGTTTACCAGGATACATATTTTTGTAATTGTTTGTGACATGTTAGTCTTTTGTTTAACCTATGTTCATCCATAGGGTTCTGCTAAAAACCTTTTAGAGTCTGTCAGTGCCCTTTCTTTTCCTTTCAATGCAGTAGTCTTGAGGTTGAGGATATATCCATTGTGATACGTGTACTTTAATTTCTGTAGGATTGTTTGATTTCTCTTGTGGGATTTTGGTGGTGTCGATGGTAAGGTTTAGGCAATTATTGAAACTGTGTTGGAGAATGATCAATAACTTGGCAATCATTCAATGATATATTCTTTTTTTTATTTTCACCACTGTGTGGTCCTTTTCCTAATAGTTAACGTTGCATATTCAGGAGCTGCTAATACTAGTGTTTTGGCAGTAGTTTGTTCAATAGTATAGAGCATATTTATGACTAAATACTTAACTAACATTCTAACGGGCGTACATTTGTACAGCTGGAGAGTGAATTCGAGGAACGATGGGCCAATGGAGAAATACCTGGATGGGGAAATAAAGGCGTAGAAAAAGGTCTGAAATAGATCTTGATTACTACAGCACAGCTGAAGAACTTGTTGAGCTTGGCCCAGAAAAATTAAAACAGGTTTGATCTTAAAACATTATGTTGTTACCAAGCATTATTTTCTTGTCACTTATCATTGACTGTACATCGGTTTCTTGTCTGATGAGTTCTGTTGATGCATTTACATCTTTTTAGGCTTTATCTGCTCAAGGTTTGAAGAGTGGTGGTACTGTTCAACAGCGTGCGTATCGGCTTTTCTTGCTGAAGGTGATATTAAAGACGCCAATGCTACTGTAGATTCATTTACATTCACTTGTTTCGTGTTGCAGTCTTTAAGATTATGTATGCTTAGAATATACTAGAAAATTTACATTCACTTGTTTCCCTTGCAGGTACTTGAATGCTATACAGACAAATGCACACCATCTTATTAGGTATCTAGCTACTGCAGTTGTTGTCAACAAAAGGAAAAGGAATATGCTTAAAGAGTTGATTAAGGTCATTCAACAGGAGCACCATAGCTACAAGGATCCCGTAACTGAATTTCTGGAATGCTTATATGTTAACTATGATTTTGATGGTGCTCAACAGAAACTCATAGAGTGTGAGCAGGTAACTTTGAGGTTGTTTTTCCTACAATTTTCAAGGCCTCAATTTTGTTATTCACGTGTGTGCTTCTTGAATTATGGAAAAAGCCTGAAAGACAACACATCCTTTTTTGTGTGTGCAAAACATCCTTCTGTGAAATGATCCTCAACTGTCAATTCTTTTAAATGTTCTCTAGTAAAATGATTTATTCTTGATGGTTCAAAAGTTTCCCTATTCCTTGGATGTATCATATGCATCGGGGATGTCATATTGAAGAATTAGTATAATAATATGGACTATTTGGAGGGGTCTTTAAATGAGCTTGGAAGTTGGTGCATAAGGCTGCAACACCGTCTAGTGGAGGTAGATAAGGCATCAAAACTGTATTTTTATTTGCAAATGTAGCAACAATATACTAATTTGATGTACTTTTTTCTAGGGTGTTTTGGACAAAGAAAGCTTGTACCTTAAAACAGGAGGATACAAGAAGCTGGAGTGGTTGTCTGAAGGCTTTTGAACTGCTTGAAGCATTAGTGTAGCTTTGGTGCTTTTGTGACTGATCAACTCTGGAGCAGCTAGAGTGATGTAGTTGTGGGCTTTTGAACAATAGCTGGAGTGATATGAAACATTAGTGATGTAGTTGTGGGCTTTTGAACTGCTTGAAGCTAGAGTGATATCGTTGTGGTGCTTTTGTGACTGATCATCTCTAGAGCTTTTGTGAATGATCTAGCTAGCTATCTGTAAATGATCTAGTCGTGAATGATATTATAATTGTGATGCTTTTGTGAATATATAATTGTGGTGCTTTTGTGTTTATGTGATGGATCTATGACTGTGGTATACTAATTAACTGTGTATATCTTTATGATTCGTGTATAAAAATCTGTGATTTGTGCTGCTTAATTAAATGTATATTATTATTAATAACAACTGTAAAAAGGGCGACTTTCTGTTAGTTGCTAAATGTATAGTATGACGACTTACGGTTGGTTGCTAAATCTATAGTACAGCAACCCACGATTGGTCGCTAAATGTACAATATTAGCAACAGACGGTCGGTCGCAAAAAAGATGTCGGTCGCTAAAGCCTTTAGCGACGGCACTTACAGCGACCATCCTTATGGGTCGCTAAAAGTTTTTAGCGACCAACCGTAGGTCGCTGAAGGCCGTTTTAGCAACCAACTGTAGGTCGCTGTAAGTGAACCGTCGTGTAGTGTATGGCTTCGAATATGTATTTGAACATTCATTTGCACGATACATTACATCATGACATTTGCATTCATAAACATTCACTTAGACATACATAGGATCATCATCAGCATAACATACAAACTTGCTTCGGTTCCGAAAGGAAGGCAATTTCATGCTTCGCTGTGTACGCAAAGAAGGGAAGGTGTTTTTCGCCTATGGCTCAAAAGTATTAATTTCGTCCACACCAAAGCAATTCATACATGGACGGAAAAGTAAGATTATATTACAAAATAAAACTCAGATTACATCATACTTTATACAAGTTATTACAAGAGTTTTTTGAGCTACTTTTACAGATTATTCAAGCTTCGATACTATCTCGGGAGCTTCGTTCTCCTACTCTGCAGCTTCAGCTTCGGCTTGGTCAATCTGTACGAAAGTATTATAAGCTAAATTAAAAAATTCAAAGGAAAAGGTAAGCATAAGGTATGATTTTGTTACCAGCTTGAGGTGGCTCCGAGCTTCGTCACCAGCTTTGCTCCGACCACCCTTTGTCCATACTAACGTTATAAATCTATTTGCAATACTCCGAGCCAAATTGGGAACATTATCTAGGTCTGCTGGTGACAGGTTGAAGTTGGGTCTATTAATAATCTTGCCGTGTTTACAGCCAGACTTCAAAAAGGCAACAGCTGTGCCCCGAGAAGCTGCTAGGGCACAGAAGTCGCTATGCCCAGCTATAACTTCGTCAAGATCATTAATTTCACCTTCAATGTGCTCGAAGGCACCAGGCAGGTCTTCAGCTGAAGGAGTAAACTCTTCACTACTGGCTCCAACAAAATGGAACACTTGCTTTAACTGATGAATGCATCGACTGCTGAACTCCAAACACTTATTCTAAAGATTTTTCAAAGATTCTTTCAGTTCCGAGTTTCTTTGAGCTTAGGCTTCAAGCTTTGCATCAGGCTTCAGCTTTTCTTGTTCAAAATTTTCTGATTGGGAAAGAAGCTTCGAATTTAATTCTATTATTTTTGCTTCAGCATCCACTAATAAGCCTTCGACTGTTTGTAGCTCGAGGTCTTTCTTCTCGATGGCAGCAGACTGCTTCTTTATTTTGTTTTCTAAGTTTTCAATTATAACTTCTTGCCTTTTATCCTCTAAGTCTTGTTGCATTTTTAATGCCTTGCTCAAAAGTATACTCTGTGGACAAATATCCTTCGTTAGAAAATATTTTGGTTACCACAAATAATAAGAGTTAGACACAAGATGTTTACCTTAAAACTAGAATAGAACAAACTGTCGACAATATGTTGTCGTCGGTAGCGGCTAATATCCGCTTCAAGCTTCGGGAAGCCGATACTCTTTGATAAAGTACCAACAACCTTCGCACTGGTTTGGTCTCGTATGCAGCCTAACCCTTCATCATCAATACCACCGAAGAGAAGCGCCCCCGGTCGGTACCCACAAGATATAGCATACTCTTTTAATTCCTCTTTTTCAGCTTCTATCAGCTTCTGGCCAACTAAGTTTCGGAAGTCAAAAGTTTCATCTTCCGAAGTATCTTCGGTTATTCCTTCTTTCTCGGGTTTGGCGGCCGTGGTCTCTTCGGTGGCTGCAGCAGTTTCTTCAGCGGCCATGTTTAGCAGCATTTTATCTATATCAGCGGCTATGCTCTCTAAATTAATACCTTCGAAGTTGGCATCTTCGGCTCTGGCTTCTTCTGCGGCAGCTTCCGAAGGTACAGCTTCGGTAGCTGCCATGCTTTCAATTGCCGGCACCTTCGGAGCTAGAGCTCTTGGTGGTGTTGTTTCAATCACTTCTGTCACAGTAACAATCCTTTGCCTTTTTGGCCTAGATGCCTTTGTCTTTGTGGGCTCCTTTTCATTATGAAAAAGCTTCGTCAGATGAAGCCCCAATGGACTTAGTTTGATAGACAGAGTTTCAGTCATTACCTTTAGAATTTCCTCTATTTCAGCATCAGAAGATGTCACAGAAGTCTTCTCTTCTTCATCAATTGATTTTTGTTCTGGGATTGAGTCCTTTCTTTTCTTCGAAGTTAATACTTTCGATTCAAACTTTTGTTTCTTCTTCTTTGATTGATCTTCGTCGTCTTTGTTCAAAGCGCCAGCTACTTTTTTCCGTTTCTGCCCTTCGACACCCTTGTTGAGTCGTTCATAATCAGGATATTCAAAGCCTATAGCATCCAACACTCTGTTTAGCCTTCATTTTGGCCGGGTGCCGAAGGCTGCTGTCATCAATTGATCTTCTTTTTTAGAATAATTCCCAAGAATTTCGGTGCACATTACTTCGATTGTTTCGAGCCATTCTTGGCAGGGTGCTTTGAAATATTTCTTGAACTTGTAGTGGTACGGCAGTCGGACCAGTTCCCCCTCTTTCTTCTCTCCTTCAAGCTTCGGCGTAGCCCATTCCTTCATAGTTGGAAATATTTTGAAAGCCAAAAATTCCTGCACTAAATCTCTAGTACCAATGTGTTCTGCGATAATCCTGAATTCAGCCAAGGCGGTTTGGGTTGGACCTTCTGGTGTCATATTGCATTGGGGTCTGGTCTCTCCGAAGATTAGTTCAAGCGGGCTCTGGACCAACTTCTCTTTGTCATCGTCAACTTTGACGTAGAACCATTCCAATTTCCAGCCTGCCGACCACTTGCTTTGGTAGCTGATAACAGGAAATTTTGTAGTTTTCCGGTAAGCAAAATTGTAACAACCAAAATTTTCATGTAACCCATCCTTTCTGGCCTTGGTCTGGTAATATAGCTCGTGCACCCGGCAGAAACCTTCGGCAAACGGTTCCACCCCCTGGCTTCGGAGAGCCCAAATATAAACACTAAGCGTAACAATAGCGTTAGGAGTTAGTTGATGAAAGTGGATCCCAAACTTCTTTAGCACATTGGCAATCATACTATTTAAAGGGAATCTCAAACCAGCTTTGAGGAAACTCTTGAAAACTACTATTTCATCTTTTTCTGGCTTCGGAGTAGTTTCTTCTCCACCGAAGCGAACCAGCTCTTTCTTATCTTCGCTAAAATAGCCCAACTTCACCATCTTGGGAAAATCAGCTTCGGAGATGGTGGACTTTCCGGAGTCCAGGTAGCTAGGCTTGCTCGGCACTGCGATATTGTAATCATCTTCAGAATCGGTCTCTTCAATACCAGCTTGCTCTGCTTCAGCAGCAGGGACGTCTTCCGGTGTTACCAACCCAGATCGCTTCATTGCTTCCGAAATAGGAATAGTTTCAACAGCTCCGGTCTCGTCTCCCTCACGATCGACTCTTGCAGTAGAGCGAACTCTGGCCATTTGATTATGACTTGCTTGAAATTTTTGGTGTTGGCTTTTTTGTCTTTTCCGAAGCTCTTACACTTGCGCCGAGGCAGATTCACAAGCGAGGTTTCGTCTGAGCACGATGATCAAGCTTCGGCTATGACTAAAAATTTGGCAGCAAAACAGTACAATAGCAATGAATGCTGTGGTAACTTCACACCTACCCGTCTGTTTATATAGTGCTGCAGGTGGGAAGGTGAATCGGCAAGGTCTCCAGCACCAAACAAATAGTCAACCGCATTCACTGAACGGTGGGCCACATAGTTCGAGAAGGTGAATCGCTGGCGAGCGCGTAATCGGTGCAAGATGGGTCGTGCGTGCAACGATTATTTTAATCGTTTCTCGCCAACGAGCTCAGGGAAGGTGTTTTTTGGATCTTCGGCATCCCGAAGCCTAGAAGATTTTTCACGGATCAAGCTCGTTACAAAAAACGATCTAGCACCGCGAAGGGGCTACTGTTGGGGGTATGCTTCGTAGCCGAAGATCTTAAAGAAATAAACACCTTCGGCAGATCCTCTCCAAAGCAGCGACGAAGCTATCGACTATAAAGCTTCGGCAAAGTGACATGTCTCAAGACGAAGGGGTGAACCGACTTAAAGATGAAATGACTTAAAGACCCATGATATTCTATGTCATTATTGTAGTTCATTGTAAAGGGCATAAATGTAATTATACACAGGCTGCGCCCTGTGCCTATAAATAGGTGAACAGTACCCCTGTACTATTCACGCGCTCCTGTAATCACACATTGGGCATTTGCTTTTGCTTCACGCTGGTATTTTTGCTTTCCTTCAAGTCGAAGGTACATTTATAATTTGTTATCATTTCTATAATAATGAAATAGAAATGAGTTAATAGTAATAACAATGTGCTTATATGATTTTCTCATATTTTATAAATCCTTCTTCATTATTTGTTGCGATTACAAAGGTATGACTTTCATAACCTTCGTCCGGAATTCATTATATCCCAAGGGAAATAATGCTTCGGAGGACGAAGGACTACAACATTTAACAATTTCTGTGTTGCCTTGTTCTTGATTCATAGCAGTTAAGAACAAGTCCCCAACAGGAGTATCTTGTTCATTTGAGATCAAGGCATGAGTCTCTCTTGTCTTGATTGGGGCTTCTTCAGATTCATGTTGTTGAATCTTTGCAAACAGTTGGTGAGGTGTCATATCCTCATAGTCATCACGGTCCCTTATCATCCTTGCTAGACTCTTGTCCTTTTCTTTGTATGCTCTCATAAATAGTCTAGTGACCTTGGAGTCACTCCAATCTTCACTTCCAAGCACTCTGACTTTGTTGACCAACACCATTAGCCGATCAAAGAGTGATTGAAGTGACTCACCCTTAGTCCAATCATATCGAGCAAGCTCACTCTCCAAAGCTTCAATTATATGTCTCTTAGCTTTGGGGTCTCCTTCATGTGACATTTTGAGAATGTTCCAAATATCACGAGCATCCTCTCTTCCTTGGACTTTTCGGTATTCTTTCGGACAAAGACTTCCTTTTATTATGCTCACCGCTTGAGCATTGCGGTGAACTTCTTGCATCATTTCTGGAGTCATCTCTTCTCCTTGGGCGGGCTTATACATACCTATATTGACAATCTCCCAAAGACTAGTATGTACGCCGATTAAATGCGACTTCATCTTATCGGCCCACTAGTCATAGTTCAACTCACTAAGAGTTGGTAACTTTCCAAGTGGGGCGGAAGAGAAGTTAGGGATAAAATTTCTAGAATAATCAAATTGAACTTTATTGAACTCGTTACCTTTACTTTTGGTAGATGATCCATCGGTGTTGAGACTTACCTTGCTCATCACCCTTGACACCAAAAGTTCCACTAGGTCGTCATTGTATTCAATTTTTCCCTTTCCTTTGTCTTCTTCGGCCTTTCTCCTTGATTCTTCTTCTTCTTCCCTTTTCTTAGCATCTTCCTCTTTCATTTTGAGGAACATCTTCTCGGCAATCTTCATGGCAAGGTCGAGGACCTTGGGGTCTATTTCCTCACTGGAAGATGTGATGGGGATTTCCTCGAGGAGAGGATCCACATGGCCCCTTTGAGTAGACATGATCGTTTCCTCACGCGGTTATGTGTAAAACAAGGTACGAGGCTTTGATACCAATTGAAAGTAGCCTAGAGGGGGGGGTGAATAGGCTACACCTGAAATTTTCCACTAAAAACTTCGAAATAGTGTCAAATTCAAGTTTCACTGGTGCAAACCGGTTCAGTTGATTTTGTTCACAACTGAACAAGTTTGAACCTGCTCAACTTAGATTAGATAAACAGTTAAACAAATGTGACGAAGTTGTTAGAGATTATGCTAAAGTCTTGCCCTAGAGAAAATCCACTCAAATAGATGACAAATCGGTGTGAATTGTTTTCACACGATTTGCACACAATATAACTGAATATGAACTAACCAACCAATTAAAGTGCTTATCAAGAACACGCAAGAACACACAAGAACACATGATTTAACCCGAGGTTCGGCAACCACCACAAAGGTGTCCTACTCCTCGTTGAGGAGCCCACAAAGGGCCGAGACTTTTCCAACTCTAATCCTCCACGAGCCGACCACCAAGGTCAAGGCAATCTCTTCTCAAATTTGCTCAAAGAGCGGGTGATACAAACTTCTTGGGGTCGTCCACAAATTTGGAGACTCCCAAGCAACCTCTAACCGTCAAGGAACACAAGGTTCCAAGAGTAACAAATCCGCACAAGGTTAAGTTTGCAATGAGCTCGAGAATGAAGAGAATAGGAGAATCAAGATGAAATCAACAGTGTGTTAGATCGACTTCACCTCACACCAATGATCCTTTAAACGATTGAAGGGGATGCGATTTCGGGTGTGAGAGGTGAAATGAATGCCTTTGTTTGGAGGTTGGTCATCGAAGAAATCGTGGAAGGGCAGAAGTGAATGGAGAGAGAGAGTGTGGGGGTATTTAAAGGATCCCCCAAAAGCTGACAGCCGTTGGGAGAAGTGGACCAAAAACCGGTTGAAACAGTCTTAAACCAGTTAAACCGGTTTCCACCAGGAAGTTCTCGGTTCACTGAGCTACTCAGCCGGAGACTCGACCGGACTCAAAATCGGTTGAGCCGGGCTCAAATCCGGCTGAACCGGTTTTCGAAAAATCTTTGCACACGACTTTTCTGACAGCTTTTGACTGTCAGACTGTTAGGACAGGTGGCAGAAGAAACAGTATAGAAACCGATTGAGCCGGTTTCAGGTCCGGTTGAACCGGTTTTTGAAACTGAAGAGAAAGGTTTGATAAAACTGAAGTGAACCAAGGTGGAACTTTTGAGGGGAGTAAGAGTGGTTTTTCAAAGGACATTCATGATCTAGAAAAGTATTCTCTTAGAGGATTTGAAGGAATTTTGAACTGAGCTCATTGCATTACTTACTTAACATATTGCGGATCCCTCTTAATTGAACGACGATTTCTATAACTCAAGAATTATAAAATGAATACTGCCGTTGTTTCCAAGCACTTGGAGCACGCTATATGATGCAGAATTTTAATTCGCTATGCTTTTACATTTGCATACTCATAAGATCTGTGCTTCTCCTGTCTGTAGAATAACTGTGTACATGCTAGGAGCAAACTTGTTAGAATCTCTGTTTGTTTTGTCATTTAATCACCAAAACCCTCAATTAGGGTTGATTGCACTTGCAATCTCCTCCTTTTTGGTGTTTGAAGCCAAAACAAACTAGAGTAGAGATAAAAATTAAAAAATAAAAGCACTAGCGAGATATAAGTACTTGTGTATGTGCAGCTCCCCCTAAATATGTGCATGAGTTTTGTGATATCCATATTGACTTGATATGTCAATTTGCAACATATTTGGAGAGAGTGAACAACCAATACAATACACAAACACTGAGGGATGCAACAGAATTATATAAGATGTGATGATATAAAAAATAGCATTACTCAAACAAATTCATCCTTGTATAGCATAAGATATGAAATGGTACTGGCTATTACAATAGAGGACATCACATCATTAAAATGTTAATGGCTTTAGGCCATCACCACATGCATCACAATAGTCAGGCGAATAAAATTATTACATACCAGGTGTTCATTACAAAAATTAAAAACGCCAAGCTAGCAATCCTTCTCCCCCTTTTTAGCAACTAGCACCAAAAATGGAGAGAACCATCAGCCACTAATCACCACTGAGGAGGAGGCGGACCAAAGAATTGAGTCGCCAAGTTAGCCGCAAAGTTTTCTTCCCAGGCTGAGCTGGGGGAGGATAGCTACCCGATGGATCCTGGGGTGGAGGATATGAAGAATGAAAGGGAAATAGGGTCAAACCTTTTCCTAATTGATTTTGGTGGTTGAATCGCCCAACACAAATAATTGGACTAACTAGTTTGTTCAAGATTATACATTCTACAGGTGACAAAGGTTCAACACAAACCAATCAAAAGAACAAGTTAGGTCTCAAAAGAAAGGAGCAAAAAGGAAACCGAAGGCTGCCCTGGTCTGGCGCACCGGACTGTCCGGAGTGCCACCGGACAATGTCCGGTGCACCACCGGACAGTGTCCGGTGCACCAGAATGCTTCAGCTTGAACTCTTCACCTTCGGGTTTCCCAGGCACATCTCCGCTATAATTCACCAGACTGTCCGGTGTAGCACCGGACAGCGTCCGGTGGCGCACCGGCTGTCCGGTGCACCAGCGGAGCAACGACTATCTGCGCGCAACGGTCGACTCTGCAAAGTGAACAGTGAATTTCAGAATGTCAGAGCAGAAGTCAGAAGGGCACCGGACTGTCCGGTGGCGCACCAGACTGTCCGGTGCAACAAGAGGACAAAGCCTCCAACGGCCGACCAGCTCCAAGCCCTAACGGGAGGATGACGTGGCGGCACACCGGACACTGTTCGGTGGCGGACCGGACTGTCCGGTGCGCCCTTCGCCAGCAGACTTCACCAACGGCTAGATTTTGGTTGGTGGCTATAAATACCACCCCAACCAGCCACTTCAAGGTGTGGAAGCCCAAGCAACATTCCAAGTCATCTAGTTGACATACTCAAGCCCTCCCAACCACATATATTCATTGATCCATCCTATGCGCAAGATTTAGGCCACTACAACCAACACAAGTGCCACAAAAGAGAGCTAGCAAAAGAAAGCCTCTAGTGTGTTTTAGCAAGAGTGCCTTGTGAGAATTATTGAGAGTTAGTGAGCACTACATCTTGTGATCATTTGTGCGTGGAGTTTTGACTCCCATTGAACTTCCTCCAAAGTTTTGGAGGCTTGTAAAAGCTAGCAAGAGACACTAAAGAGTGTGGTGATCCTTGCGGGATCTTAATTGATCCTTGAGAAGAAGAAGAGCTCGCCGATCACGAGGGTCGGTTGAGAGAGGGAAAGGGTTGAAAAAGACTCGTCCTTAAGTGGACTCCTCAACGGGGACTAGGCCTTCGAGGGCCGAACCTCGGTTTCGCCTATCCACCCCCCTCTAGGCGACTTTCAATTGGTATCAGAGCTAGGCACTTCATCTTGAGTCTAACAACTCGAAGTGATGGCTCGTAGAAGATCCCAAAAGAACAAGAAGACAACTCCGAAGGAGAACAAGGAGGTAACTCTTGAAATATTACTTTCCAATTGTTCTAATTATGACTCTTGGTCTACTAGGGTGATAAATGCCTTTAGAACCATAGATCCACAATTAGAACAAATTATGAACAAGAGTATCTTCCCTTCTAGTTATAATGGAAAAATTATCTCCGAGGAGGATCAAAGATGTTTTCGCTTGAACTACCTAGCTTTTGACATCTTAAGTAATTCCCTTAGCAATGAAGATTATCATGCCTTCATATCCAAGTATAATGAATCTACTCATGATGCGCATGATATTTGGACTAGAATTAAAAACAAATTTGATGAGTCCAAATATGATAGTTCATTGTGTGCTTCTACTTCCTTTGGTATTTGTGAGACTAATCCTTTGAAGGAAGAAGAAGAAAATGAACGATGGAGACCAAACGATGAATCCACCTCTCCAAAAGGTTTGTCTTCCCATTTCGATTCCCACATGTGTTGTGTGGCTAATGAAAATGATAGCGGAAGCACAAATGAGGATGAGGAGGAAGAAAGAAGCTTCATGCAACTCTACGCTCGCCTAAGCCAAGAAGATAAGGCGGTCATGCTTAAACTTCTAGAAAGAGCGAGAGAGCAAAGCGAAGCTCGTCAAAGGCTAGAAGATGTTCTCTCCATGAAAATGATACACTTTGACGAGTTGACTAAAGAACATGAGGAGCTAAAGTGCTCTCATGTTGATTTGGTCCAAAGGTATGAAACTATTTCAATTGAGCAAGATAACGCTTTATATTGTATCGCTCAATTAGTGAATAGGAATGCCTTGCTTAAGGACCAAGTAGAAAAGCTAAAAGTTGAAAATCTAGCTTTTCAAGATAAATATGATATGCTTCTAAGTTCTCATGAAAATCTTATGGATGATCATATCATATTAAGTATAGCTCATGAGGTTGTGATGGAAAACTTAAAATCTCAACAACCTCACTCATGCACATGTATTCAAATTGAAACTATATTACCATGTGCTTATGCTTGTTGTCCGTCGACAAGCTAATCTTCCTTTGAGCTAGAATTTGCAGGAACAAACGATGATACATATCAAAAGCTCAAAGAAGAAAATGAGAGGCTTAAAATAAGCTTGACACAACTTAAAGGGAAGTGCATTGCTCAACCTTCTCAAGATAACCGTGATCACACGGTGAAGAAGCTTGAGACGGGAACAACTGTGGCATGCACTAAACCCCTTAAAGAAAATGTCAAGGACTCGAGGATTGTCAAGAGGAAGGAACAAAAGAAGAAAATCAATACCTCTTCCAAAAGCCTTAACCACGCCTCCACAAAAGGTAACATCCAAGGTAACAATCAAGTCACACTTCACACTAAGAGAAGAAGTGTAGGGAATGCTTTGAAAAGGGGCACTCTATTAGATCATGTCCCTATATTAAAAATGACTTGATTATTAACAAGGATGATAAACTTTGTTTTAAATGTTCAAAGAAGGGACACTTAATCAAATATTGTCCCTATTTGAAACAAAAAGGCATAGGGTTAGAAAAGAAGCTATTAACTAACCATGTAGCAAGCAAGATACAAGGAAAGAAGAAATCTTCAAGACTTGAAAAACGTCTTTGCTACACATGCCGAAAGAAGGGACATCAATGCAAGGATTGTCCCATTGGTAACTATCCCACTCCTAGCTTGTCAATTATTTCACATGTAACTAGGCAACCCAAAATTGCAACTTGTGCTAGAAAGGTAACGAGTTTACCAGGCGCTAACACAAAGGACTTTTGGGTTCCTAGATCTTTGTTTACTAACCTTGATAGATCCATCAAGCGATGGATACCAAAATGTACTTAACAAGCTTTGCAGGAAAAGGAGATGGTATGAAGCTTTGGGGTGCTTGAGAGAGTCAATTCAATTTTTGACTAAAGCTATCAATCTTCAATGAGTTATATCCAAGATTGACCCAAGGTTATTTTTGAAATATTATATCTAAAACTCATATCATCTTGGGGAAGATATTGATGTTGTAGGAAATGAAGAATTATCATGTGCGAAAAAATCAAGGCCTACAACATGAAGGAATGACAAAGGATGGTAACACTTATGCTTTTAAGTGCAAGTATCTTAAATTATCATTTCGTATGTGTCTTGTGAAAGTGACATAGAAAACAGAAGCACTTAAGATATGTTTATTTATACACCATTCTTTGAGAAATTCCTCTCATATGGTAGATTGCATATTCATCATTTCTATATTATGGCAATCTACATGCTTTAAATTGTTACAAGTTACCATGGCATGTTTTTACACTAATTATCCTATTATTGCCATATTCTAGATATAGAGAGATATTTCATGTTCTTAAAAGAATAAGGTGTCAAGCAAGGAATTCAAATCCTTAGGACACTTATAAAAGGAAAATTCTCTCTATAACTAGAAATTGTGAGTCTATCTAAATAACATAAGTAGTCTCACATGTAGAGAATAAGTTTCTCTTTGGAGATGCGTAATCTAACATAAAAGGAAAAATCAATCCAATGATTTATGATGTTTTGCCTCTTGCTTATATTGGATATGATTCTTCTTCATTTATCGCTCTCCATGTTATGAATTAGATTTATTCCCGTAATCTTAAAGAACTACCTATGCTTGTTCCATAAGTTAAAACTAAGCATACTTCAAGAAATAATCTAGTTCATATTATAAAGTTTCCATGCTTTAGTAATCCACTTTTCATTCCTTATCAAAATGTTTACAAAAAGGGAAACTAGTGCTTGTGTTGCTATTAACATTTCTCTTGAGGTTACTTATGAAAATCTACAAGAGAGTAATTGCAAGTTTAATGCCACAAGCCTCAAAGGGTTGATCTTCACCCAAAGGAAGAAAGGTAAAATCAAAGGTATGGGAACTCATCTTCTTAATCAAATATAGTTCCCATCAATGATTGTTTACTCTAAATTATCATACTTGAAGAATAGATCTTTGTTGGACTAAAATTGTCTAGATGTGCATCCAATCACATTTTCATAAATGCACTTGTCCATTAGAATCTAATTCATACCTTTGCTATATTTGTTTTCATATTGGTATGCCTCTAAGTTATGATGTTAAAGATCAATATGAAGAAGTAAAATTTCCTATGGTTAATCAAAACGTTTAAAAGGTGCATACTCCTCTTTTCTTATGATATGCACTAATATTAAGGATTTTACTTCATATGTGTGTGACTTATGAATGATGAATTGTTCATATTTATTATCTAAAGAAATCATTCTTCATCATGTACTCCTTTGTGCTATTAACATCTCTCTTAAGTATTTTCAATAAGTTTGGAAGGAAAAAGAGCCAACTATAAAGGGAGGACACTCAAATGAAAAAATGAAGCAATCAAGAGCAACAACACCTACTTGGATAATGAGATCTTCAAAACAACAATGGTGTAGTTGTAAGCATTCTAAATCTTTTTCATTGTGAGAATACTAGGCATAAAATGTTTATTGCAAATCTTGTAAGCCTTGATCAAGATGAATGGTACTTCTCCCTATTCATCTCTAAAGTTAAATGCATATATTCCCTTCATTTCAATTCTTTGATGCATATCTCTAGGGGGAGCCTATTTCTATATCTTGATTATAATTGAGACTAGCACGTTATCTTAGTAATCTCATATAGTCTCAGGTATGAGAACAAGTTTCTCATAAGGCATGCTACTACATTTCAATCCAACTTGGTAAAATAATGTCACCTTCATCAAGGATTGTAGCTTTCAATATTAAAGTAGCATATTTATTGGATTCTCCTATTTGTGAACTTGTTTGAAAATCTAATGCCAATGTTGTCCTTTTGATCGCATCTGTTGTTTGATCATTGAATAACCTCAATTATCAGTTATGCCTCGTAGTGCCTCATATAATTTCAATTTGATTTCAATTAGTAATTCAATCGACATCTATCTTGATAGGCACTAAGTTGAAAGGGGAATTCATGATATATTTATGCAATTTGTGATCTACTTGATATCTAAAAACAATGACTTAAAAAAGGGATCACTAGTTGTAGAACTCTCTCTTGTGCAAAATATTTCCATATATTGTCTTGAGTATATGTCATAAGCGACTAAGACTAAGGACAAAGCACAATGAAGGGAGCATCAATATGTAAAGGTACAAAAGGTTAAAATTATTCAATCTTACTCATACAAGTACCTAAATCTTCCTACATTCCTTGCATATCTTATATAAAAGGAAGAGAAAGCATGATTCATGCATTAACCCTGCTTCATACCTAGTTTAACTTCTCAAACATTCATTCTTGCATATTTGTTTAAACTGGGTGAAGTAATTTTATTGTCAAAGAGCTTAAAGCTTAACCTTGTAACGAGGATAAGCTGCCTTTGTTCCAAAGGTGGATGGTCCTTAAGCCTCTTTGAAATCCTTAAGGGTAAATGCTTGAGATATTTATAACATGCTTTCATAAGTGCATAAACTGTTATAAGCATCACACCTATACTATGACACAATGCACTTCACACTCTCTATGATATAGATATGATCTCATTAACCTAATTATGTGCACTTGGCATTTAAAGACCAAAAATTTGTGTTCATCTCTATGCACATATTTAGGGGGAGCAATTTATATTATATCGAATTGTGTAAGCTTAATTGACATATCCTTTTAATCATCTCTTTCTTTTGGTACATTTACATATTTCTTATCTCTCTTTGTGACAAGGCTAAGACTAATATGTTTTCTTGAGCATCTCATGTATTAAGTCTTAGATTGAAAGGGAAATGGAGTACTCGGCAAAGACTTCGCTTCCACTCAACGCCATTGGTATTATCCTTCCTTGCCGGTATTCTGCCATTCCTCCAAATTTGGTATAATCTTCACTCATATATTATTTGCCAAAGGGGGACAGAAAGTATAAAGGGCTTATATTTCACTCAAGTATCCGTTTTTGGCGATTCATGCCAAAGGGGGAGAAAGTATTAGCCCAAAGCAAAAGGACAGCACCACCACCACCAATTTTCAAAATTTCAAGCTCTTAAAAGGATGAATTTTTCAATTGGTATAATGTTTTCAAATTGGTATCTTATTATGTTCAAAAAGGGGGAGAGGGGGAAGTAGTATTTTCAAAATTGAAACCCTCTTGAACACTAAGAGGATGATTTTATTAAGGGGGAGTTTTGTTTTAGTCAAAGGAAAAGCATTTGAAACAGGGGGAGAAAATTTCAAATCTTGAAAATGCTTCTCAAAATCTTACTCATTTACCTTTGACTATTTGCAAAAGAACTTTGAAAAAGAATTTACAAAAGAGTTTGCAAAAACAAAACAAATGGTGCAAGCATGGTCCAAAACATTAAATATGAAGAAAGCATTCATGCAAATCTTATGAAATAATAGATTGGTTTAATTCCAAGTAATCTTTGCACATATATTATGCAAACTAGTTCAATTATGCACTTATATATTTGCTTTGGTTTGTGTTGGCATCAATCACCAAAAAGGGGGAGATTGAAAGGGAAATAGGGTCAAACCTTTTCCTAATTGATTTTGGTGGTTGAATCGCCCAACACAAATAATTGGACTAACTAGTTTGTTCAAGATTATACATTCTACAGGTGACAAAGGTTCAACACAAACCAATCAAAAGAACAAGTTAGGTCTCAAAAGAAAGGAGCAAAAACGAAACCGAAGGCTACCCTGGTCTGGCACACCGGACTGTCCGGTGTGCCACCGGACAGTGTACGGTGCACCAGGGTGCTTCAGCTCGAACTCTTCACCTTCGGGTTTCCCAGGCGCATCTCCGCTATAATTCACCGGCCACAAGAGGACAAAGCCTCCAACGGTCGACCAGCTCCAAGCCCTAACGGGAGGATGACGTGGCGGTGCACCGGACACTGTCCGGTGGGGCACCGGACTGTCCGGTGCGCCCTTCGCCAGCAGACTTCACCAACGGCTAGATTTTGGTTGGTGGCTATAAATACCACCCCAACCAGCCACTTCAAGGTGTGGGAGCCCAAGCAACATTCCAAGTCATCTAGTTGACATACTCAAGCCCTCCCAACCACATATATTCATTGATCCTTCCTATGCGCAAGATTTAGGCCACTACAACCAACACAAGTGCCACAAAAGAGAGCTAGCAAAAGAAAGCCTCTAGTGTGTTTTAGCAAGAGTGCCTTGTGAGAATTATTGAGAGTTAGTGAGCACTACATCTTGTGATCATTTGTGCGTGGAGTTTTGACTCCCATTGAACTTCCTCCAAAGTTTTGGAGGCTTGTAAAAGCTAGCAAGAGACACCAAAGAGTGTGGTGATCCTTGCGGGATCTTAATTGATCCTTGAGAAGAAGAAGAGCTCGCCGATCATGAGGGTCGGTTGAGAGAGAGAAAGGGTTCAAAAAGACCCGTCCTTAAGTGGACTCCTCAACGGGGACTAGGCCTTCGAGGGCCGAACCTCGGTTTCGCCTATCCACCCCCCCTCTAGGCGACTTTCAAAGAGGATTGACCCGGATCCCCCTGGTGGGGAGGCGGGGCAAACTGCTCACGATCATCAAAATATTCTTCATCTTCTTCTTCATCTTCAGCGGACATGAAGGGCACCCCATAGGTCTGTTGATGCCATTCATTGATTTCTGGTGGAGGAGGGTGAAGAGGCACATCAGGTGAGCGGGGAGCAAATGGCATACCCATGGAAGAGGCTTGACGACGAAGGTTGTCGTCAGTCTCCCGCTGACGCCTCGCCAGCTCATGCACATCGGAAGATATGTTCCTGCACATGGAAAAGAAGGCTGCAATACCATGGGCCAGTCGAGCTCCCATCCCACGACCACGACCTCGACCATGACCACGACCACGTGGTGTGGGAGATCTACGACTAGGAGAGGAACGCGAGGGACCGGCAGCAGCATGTCCACGAGAGCTGGAGGGGGCTTTCCTCAGACGCCCTGCTGGATTGTTTGGATCAATCCAGAAGGGGGTGTACGAGAGATGTCTTGTTCCTTTCTCAAAGCGAAACTGAGTCACCACTTCAATCATCTTCATGATGAAGGGGGCGTGAAGACATCCCTTGAGAGGGAAGCAGGCAGCATGAATGATTTCTTGTCAAATCATATCAAATACATTGATGCTTTCAGAACCATTTGGCTTCATAAATGAGAGCAAGACTTTGCTCTCTCCTAGGATATTCATTAGGTTACCTCCTTTTGAAATAAGAGTCATTCTGCAGAGATAATTTATGTATCTGTAAAACTTGTGCAGATTGGTAGACTCCCAATATTTATCAATCTCAGAGATATGAAGATCCCTGACTTCATCCTTGGTGGGAGGACGAAAGTCATGAATCTTAACCTTGTCGCCTGAAATATCTCCATCAGTAAATCCAAGTATGTGAGCAAACCTCCTGTAGCCCACCTTATACCAGCTGCCTTCAATATAGAAATTGAGATAAAGAAAGTTATAAGGACTTTCCTCATCAGCCAGCTTGATCCAAAGGGTAGAATAGAACTGAGCAATAACTTCATCATTCCAATCGTATTGGAATGTCATTATGTTCTTCATCCTCTTCCTCTTAAAGGCCCTCAATGCCTGTGTCATTTCTGGATCACCAATTGCTTCACATCCTTCCCAGTTAATATATCGCTGATGCAGGATTGGCTGGTGCTTCTTAGGAAGAATCACAGAATTATAAAAAATCAACATGTTGGAGGGTCCAGAACCGATTACCATCGATCCTAACATCACGAACACGTAATATAGGATTTTGGAAGCGGATGTCCTGGAGAAGGGCAGACCCTCCACTTGCAGTGAAATCAGTGACTGGCTCATTGGCAGAGCGATGGGCCTCTGCCCTGTGAAGAACCAACCCCCGGATAATGGGTGCGTTGGCAGAAGGGAGATCAACTTCATCATCTTTGCCTTCGTCATCATCGCTTGTTGCCTCCCAGCTTTTGACTATCAGACTGGCAGGACAGAGGTTGCAGAAGAAATAGTACAGAAACCGGTTGAACCGGTTTCAGGTACGGTTGATCCGGTTTTTGAAACTGAAGAGCAAGTTTTGATAAAACTGAAGTGAACCAAGGTGGAACTTTTGTGGGGAGTAAGAGTGGGTTTTCAAAGGACATTCATGATCTAGAAAAGTATTCTCTTAGAGGATTTGAAGGAATTTGGAACTGAGCTCATTGCATTACTTACTTAACATATTGCGGATCCCTCTTAATTGAACGACGATTTCTATAACTCAAGAATTATAAAATGAATACTGCCGTTGTTTCCAAGCACTTGGAGCACGCTATATGATGTAGAATTTTAATCCGCTGTGCTTTTACATTTGCATACTCATAAGATCTGTGCTTCTCCTGTCTATAGAATAGCTGTGTACATGCTAGGAGCAAACTTGTTAGAATCTCTGTTTGTTTTGTCATTTAGCAAACTGGTTGATTGCACTTACACACAGAGGTATGGTGCGGGCTGGGCTGAATACCTAGGTTTTACTCTTTTACTGGGCCGAGTTGAGGTATGGCGCGGGCCCTACTTGGCCATAACGGGCCCTCCGCCCCTGTTCCCAACGCGTAAACGGTACAATCCCCGTTTTCCATGGGGACCCGCTAAATTTACATGTGACGACATTTTCTTGTAATAGTTCATGATAAAAAATAAATAATTACCTTGTCAAGTGATCACTCATTGTACAAATGTGTTTATTTTGATATACACATAATGATTTTTTACATCTGACAATGTGTATAAGTGACAATGTTTTGAGTTAATTACATATGAGAAACATCATAGTTATAATTTAAGAGGGGACGGGGATCCACGACGGGAATTTATCTCCACGGGGAACGGGGATAAGGAAGAAATATTTACTGCAAGCGTTCGTGGGGATCCACGCTGGGAAATTTTTTCGTTGCAAGGACATGACGAGGATAGGAAGCTAAAATGCCCGATCTAGTTGCCTTTCCTCACCGGAAGAAGTCGAGGCGTGGTGAAGATCCAATTTCTCTTGCCACACGACATAGTTGTTGAGTAACTACGTTACTACGGATCACCAGATCCGCTCCCTTCCCTCCCGTCAGCAGTAGAGGCGCGAGAAGTTGTAGAAGCTTGTTCCCTTTCCCAGCAATCCACACACTCAGAGAACACATGAGACACAATATGTAGGGTTGGACCTCTGGCCACTTTCTCTTCTCTTTATTATGAGGGGTACATGTTCCTTTATATATAGACTTGAGACCACTCAGGGGCGGAGTCAGTATTTGGCCACATAACCCTAACTTAGGTTACTTAACACTCCCCCTTTGGCGAATACCGCGACCAACACATGCCTCGTTAAAACTGCTAAAAACCCAGTGAGAAAAATATGGAGAAAGAGTACATGGTGACGCAAATTGCATTTGCACTTTGTTGCCTCGTTAAAAACCTCATGTGAGAAACTTCAGGAAAACTCACCAAGGAAAATAGTACAACAACTGTCATCAGGACATATTTCGATCTTCTAGATCTAGATTCCATTGAATCTTCTATAAAGGCTAACTTTAGAAATGTGCTCCCCCTGAACCTTGCAAAACTGTCTCAGTATGACAAAATAACTTCTTATGAAAGTATATGTAGTTATGCACATATTGATTTAGCAAACAGATGGTATACTATTGCAAGGATTATATCAGGAACTTCACCTCTACTCACTTCTAGGATATACAAGGTAAGTGCACGTATCAACATAAATAAGCAACTTTGTCTGATGGTGTTCGATCTACTGGATCTATATATTTGATAGAAACTTTCATAAAGGTTCACATATTGATCATCAAGTTGACGCCTTCAGGGCATAGAATATGACATTTATTGTCTCACGATTGTGATCAATATAAGCATTCGCTCCCCCTGACGATGACATCTGTCAAAGTCATTATCCCTCATAACTCAAGCATATTCTTCAAGATATATGTCTCATTGTTCATCTGGAATGACAAGAATGGATGAGGTTGGGGTGCTATCATTTTCTATCTTACACCACAATTTATACATAGATGTGCAAAGCAAGTAACATGTCCTTCTATAGGACTTAGATGATAATATAGTTGCAATAGTACATATTCTAAATATGACACATCGCTCCAGGCTTTCATCCATTGCAACATCTATGATGGTGTAACAAAAGTCCATCAAAGATCATAATCCATCAGTGATTTTTTATCGATCAGATACATCATTATAGTTTGTCATTCTGGCACAATGGGGATATTTTGCCAATAACACCTAAACCTTAAAGGTTTCTACCATCAGGGCTTTAGAGAATAACGTAATTCCACATATATGTGCTTATCCGGTGACCTTCAAGTCCTTTGGTACCTCATCTTATTCCTATTCGAGTTTGTATGGGTCTTTATCCCTTTATATGGGTTATCAAACTATGGTGTTCAACACAGACTTTGTTTCTTCTTGAACGGTTCCATCTAGGAACTATAATCTTAACTAGGAGATATTCTGTCTACACAGGAGAGTGATCATTCATCATGAATGTATTATCCAGTATGAGATTTATATGTTGTATATTTATAATTCAAAGATATGAGTCTTCCTATGATCTCATGACGGATCTTTAGAATCCTATTAACTGCATATTTTAATTCATGTCATTTACCAGATATATTACATAATGGAACATTGTTTATTCAACACATATGTGGGATTGGTTTCTCACAAGACCACTTGAACCATCGCATTCTTCAAGCTCGTGACTTTCATTTTGCGATTATTTGTTCAACCTCGATTGCATTTATCAATGCCCCGATAAGAGAGCTTCAAGCACTCATGCCTAGGACTATGTTTTGGATCCCTTTGCAATCTATAGAGGCAAGATAAGTGTCAACATATTTGTCTCCCACATTTAATAATGATCTTTGTCGTTTCCCAAAAAAAGAAAGATTCATTGTTCTGTATACCCGGCACAATGATATTGCGTGCATCGCTAGGAGTTTCATCATTAAGATGAACCTCTTAGTGAGGCAAATCACCATCAGGGTGGATTAATTGGAGGATAGTTATCACAGACCGCGTGAATCTATAATCAAAACATATGCTTTTACTAAGGTTGATAGATCATATTCGCAACCGTCCCCGAGAATAGATCAAATGTCAATAGGTAAAATGTGGATATGATATTAATACCGGGTATATCCACATGTACATCAGGTAGAAGCATTCAAACCAATATGGTTACTCCTCAACGATTTTAGCAAACTCCATATACCTAGGAGTACACTTCGAACGACAGGTTTAGTTTGGCTTTTGTGCGTTTAATAGAATATTGAGGCATTACACTATATATGCATTCCTCCCCCTAATGCCGAGATGTTTTAAAAGCATATAGATAAAATCCCAACCACAATCATCCAGTTGTGGGCAATGTATGCTATTGTGGTGATTTATTTGGGAAATCTTACACACATTACAGATAGGGGTTTTATGTAGTGAGCTTTGGACTTAGATTAATGTAGTGGCATGAATACTACATATTTGTCCTTCAACATGAAGGGTTAGTCTCAACATCCAGCGAGACACGCAATAACAAGTTGCTTCGTGGTTACAATTCTACAAACTTGTTGGTATTATTACCAAACACATAGTCAATCATTAATATTTAGACTGATATGCGCAACACTATGTTATCTATAAGGGTCCTTCAGGGGATCATGCATAGCATTCGTCATTTGGAGCCAGTAGTTGACTTCCGATCAACAAGTAAAATGACCATCAGGGTCTAGCGCTCACAAGGACATTCACTAGTTGCATTGTGCTTTTATGCACATAGGAGAATATATGTGCGTAGATAATGGTTGTAAAGTGCATGGCATCAGGCCAATGCTGCCAGATATAGACTTTTATATGCAGAGATGTATAGTCCAGCTCGTTTTATTATTGTTCGTGGTTTACCCAATTACTCATACCTTTCTGAAATTAGGTATCAATTTATGCAACATTTGTAGATATTATAATTTTGAGAGAAAACTTATAACAATAGTTAATAATTTGTGATGTAAGCTGCCAGCGGGGCAAACTTTTCTCCTCATATTATATACCATTTTGTTCTATAAAGCATTATTTCAATCTCTTCATTATTCAGCAAAAAGAGAAGCTTTGGAATAGAACAGACAAGGCCAAGATTCCTTTTATCTGGGAAAATCACATGATTGCTAAGCTTTTGATTAAGAAAATGGTGATAACTGCTTGGCAAGAGCGAAACAAGACCGATATCCGTCTGTGACTAGGCTTCAACAATGGATAATACTACTCTCATACGAAGGAGTCATTTTTATCAAAGATTACCATCTCTAACAGTATTGTGGTCGAGAATTGTGGCGCTTCCAAAGCCAAGAACCAAGGACAAATAATGCCTAATGTAGCTTCAAGCTCTGTGGTGATGTGGGATTTCATGACTATTTTTCTACTCTTTTTACTTCTGGTAGATTAGAGTAAGATTATGATAAGCATGCTAAGGGTGGAATCCAATGTAGTTCTGCTACAAAAACCCTAGTTATATGTCCATTCAGGACTGACCTTTACCATTTGACTTATAATGTATACCATACTCGTCAAGCGACTATCTCGAGTCAATTCAGAGACTATGAGTATTTACAATTCTGAGAGATGTATGCAACACAAGCATAGAGGTTCTAGAGAGGACGAGCAAAGTGGTTCGATAGGAACACACGATGTTTTTTCACACCAAAATAGTGAAATTTTTCTCAGAATAACCTTTACTCGCAACTCCGTGTTGCTAGGGGTTACTTGTCTTTTATCTTAGAGTTTGCTTCGTGTCGTTCAGCGACAAAGAGAGCAATGTGCCAACATCTTGTTGAGCAATGTATGACTGAGATTTCTAGCCTTTATTCATTTGGTAAGGTCTTTGGCTTACTAATAGAATCCCAATTTGTGATATTTTCTATGCCAAAAAGGCTTCCATATATTATATATCTTCGGATTACTTCGGGTAAAACTTTTATGTATGAGGAGAGAGCAGAGAATTAACTTTTCTATGTTTCATTGTATTTCAATATAATTTTCCAGATTTCCAAGCACTATAGAGTTTGATATAATTGTTATGGTCACTCGGCGATAGCGGTCCAACTCAACGGGAGCGGTCCGATTAAATGAGAGTGCGACATAGCAATCACATGACGCAGCCAAGTTCGTACGACACAAATACTACGTCGTGTTGGCAAGGCGTAGCCAATACTTAGCCAATGTCATATCTCAGCCGATTAAAAACGTAGCTTGATTGACGCGATCGAGTACCCACTATACAATTTAATCACTCGGTGTGAGGCCGAAAACTCTACGCAACATAAATATTTAGAGCAATTTGAGTATACGCACTATAGCCTTCACACATTTTAATAATTTCTGCTAATTATCTACTACGAGAAATAAAGCAGACAAATAATGCTGGAATTAATGCATAAGCATAAGCAGATCAAGTGTAAGAAGGCATTTTTTCATATTCAAGCATACCTTTTCTACTAATTATTTACTATGGGAAATAATTAATTAAAGTAGAAACTTCAATATAAAACCTACTTTATTCTATTTGTAAAATAAACCTCGCTTGTCATCATATAATACGATACCTCTAGTCAACTAAATACTCGGGCTAAAACATTTAATATATAATCTCTACTACTTATTAAGGCTGCAAGAGTAGTCTGTCATTCCATGTTCTGCCACCATTCCCTGTTCTGTCATTTCCGTTCTGCCACCATTTCCTATTCTGCCACCGTTCCCATTCCTTGTTCTGCGTTTCTCATTCCCATGTTCTGCCATCATTCTATGTTCTGTCATTCCCATTCTTTGTTCTGGCTTTCTCATTGCCCCCTCCCACAAAGCCCATTCCCGTTCCCCTGTACAACCCACGTCTAACTAAAATTAAAAAAAGCACACATGTCCTCAAGGGGATTTGAACCCGTGACCTCTCAAGCAAATGCCAAGAGTAGCTACTACTACTATACCACATGTGTGTTTATATCTACATTTATGACAGAAAACACATCTACTACATCTCTCACCAAGCCCACTTGATACCCTTGCACAATGCGTAGTAGTAGATAAGTATCACCGAGATTCTTGAATTATATTTTTGGATGGAGGTAATATTATTTAAAGAAGAGCTTTGCATGCAATTTATTTTGTTCAAATAATGTTTTATACTTAAATTCCCTTTTTTTGCATGCGTGACATTTATTCTTCGTAGTATTTTTTCCATGGATCAGACTTGTGAGTCATTTTCAAAAACCAACGCCAAGCATGAATCCATGTTTCTTACTTAAAACCCCGAACAAACACCATTAGCAGGAGGCACTCGTGTTGGCGTCGCTGATCGATAACGAGAAGAAGCTTGGCGACTGCCAGTTTGACCTCTAGAAGTAGTCCTATGTGGTCGCATGTGTCGTTGTGTACGACAAGCTCCCTCGAAGCTGCCGCTTGGAAGCTGTCCATCGTTAAGCGGGGGGCCTCATGGTTGTCGCCAACGGTGATGACTCTCGGGTTGTTCTAGACACCGCATCCGACGACGACGCCATCACGCCGTCCAGCTCATCGTCCACCTGAAGCCCAACCTGCCACGGAAGTCGCTACTGACCGGACATGAATTCTTATGCGCTGGGACGATGGCCGTTGTTGACGTTCTGTGAGTGTCCTCATACATGATGTATGTAGTGGAGTAGCGCATTCGGTGGTGCAACGGCCAGGGGTACTACCTCGCTGATGAGCCCGGGGTACACTTTGTTTGACAGCCTAACCAAGAGTCTTCGGTACTCGTCATGTCGCGCGCGTTCGACGACTACTATATCGAGGACTGTGGCGTTATCTTGGCACCTGAGGTAACACATAGGAGGATCGACAACATGACCAGTTTGTCATCCTCGCCACCGTCAGGGTAGCTTTTGTGTCGGTCTGCCTTTAATTCTCTTCACAAACACGCACACTTGGCTTTTTTGTTTAAGCAAGAGCGTATGGTGGTGCGTGTCTGATGACTAACGATGTACGAGGGAATTTCTTCCGGTATGTGTGGAACATGCTCTCCAATGATGAGACCATACAAATTGTGGCATATATTGAAGTCTGCATGATACTGATGGTTGCAATGTAGTGGTGAAACAACTAGATTAAAATAACGAAATTTATGTATGGCTAGGATCACAAATTGATTATGAAACCTTTTCTCATAACAGTATAACACACATTTTGTATATAAGTTATCGTAGTATTCTGGTATTATATATTCCTGTTGCAACGCACGAGCACTCAGCTAGTTAACCCATATGGCCGAGCAGCAATGTTTAAAATAACTGGATATAGCTGCCGCTATATCCAGATATAGCTGCTGGAGGAGGGTGGGGATAGGATATTCACATTTTAGCGCTAAACAGATAGAGACGCTAATATCCGCTATTACCTGGCTAAATCAGCTAAACCGGCTATAATTTAGCGCGCTAAATTCACGTTTGGACTTTGGAAGCAGACGTGGGCCGATCCAGCGAACGAATTTTGGGCCCAAAAAACAACACAGCCGAGCACTAAAAGTAAAAAAGTAAAAACCCTAGTGGCGGCTGTGTTGCTGCTCCTGCACTCGTCCTCTCGAGCAGCCGCCGGTGGCTAGACAGGTGTGCGCCACCGCCAAGCCAAGGTCGCGGGCGCTGTCACAGGCTGCGGAGCTCAAGAACGCCGGGGCGCAGCACAGGTGGTGGGCGGCGCCACCACGCCACTGATCTCGCCAGTCTCCAGTTCGGACTTCAGAACTGATGAGCCGTCGATCGTGTGGCATGCAGGTTTCCTGAGCATCGACTGCGACCTGGACGCCGACTCCAGCGGGTACACGGACAAGGTCACCGGCATCGTGTACATCTCCGACGGCTCCTACGTCGACGCCGGTGACGGAATTTATGCAAATTGAAGCTTCATTGTGAGTAGAACATATGCATAAACATGTCGTGCTACCAGTTTTCACAGGCTGTTGTGAGTGTACTCTCCAGAATCTGATTATTATTGCAAATAACACAATGAAACTCTTAACGAGAACAACCTGATTACTATGTACAACAGCCTGTGAAAATTCCGTCACTGCATATGTTTATTCAGATTCCGTCACTACATCTGAATTTAAAGCTTCAATCTGCAGTGTTTACGTCACTAAGTCCACAACCTCCAGTCTGCTCCAGCAAGACGGCAACTCAGGTCATCAGGTGGCCATTTCATCCACAGCCCCAAGCAGACAACAGCCATGTCGTCCCAACCTGATCCACAGCAACAAGGAGGCAAGTTCTTTGAGATTTGAAGCCATTATTCATTTTTGAACTAAGCTAGTTTACATTTGTGATGAAGCTACTTTTCATTTGTCAATATCTGCTAGCTGATTATAATCTCCGCTTCTTTTTTTTGTACATACTACATAGGTGAACCATCAAGTGTAAACTCTGCTTCAGTTACTCAAAAAACATCAAATGCTATCAAGTCAGATGACCCTACATGGGAGCATTGCTTTGTCCCGGATATGAGTAAGAAGCATGCAATACAGTGCAAGTACTGTGACAAGGTGATCCATGGTGGAATTACTAGAGTTAAGTATCATCTTGCAAACATTGGAGGTTTCAATGTTACAAAGTGCAAGAAAGTTCCGGCACCTGTTAATCAAGAGCTGGAGGCCTTGCTTACAAAGAAGACTAGTGAAAAAGAACAGAGAAAGAAGGAAAAGCAAAGAGAAAGGGATGAAATTGATCTAGATAAATCAGATGGATCCAATGAAGAAGACAATGAGCATGAGAATGATATTGTTGTGCTGAAATCAACAAGGGTAAGTAATAATAGCAGCAGCTCTAGACCCTCAACAAATGGTGGCAGTGGCACTATTGACAACTTCTACAAGCCACAATATGTTGAAGAGTCTGCCCACAAGAACAAAATTCAAACAAAGTTGTCAACCCAGAAAAGAGAAGACAGAAGAGATAGAGCATGTGAGTATATATGCCAATTTTTTTATGAAGCTGGCATTGCACATAATACAGTAACCCTCCCAAGCTTTGGCCATATGCTTGAGGCAATTGGAGCTTTTGGTAGAGGTCTAAGAGGTCCTAGTGCCTATGAGATGAGTGGACCATTCTTGAAGAGAACAAAGCAAAAGGTGTTGGATAGATTCAAGAATCACTAGGAATCATGGCAGCTCACAGGTTGCTCGGTGATGACAGATGCATGGATAGACAGGAAGGGTAGGGGAGTGATGAACTTGGTTGTCCATAGTGCACATGGGGTTTGCTTCTTGGATTCAGTGGACTGCTCAGCTGTAAAGAAAGATGGAAAATATGTGTTTGACCTTGTGGACAAATGCATCCAAGAGATAGGGGAAGAAAATGTTGTCCAAGTGGTGACTGACAATGCAAGTGTCAACACAGCAGCAGCAAGTCTATTGGCGGCAAAGAGACCCTCCATATTTTGGACAGGATGTGCAGCCCATTGCTTAGATCTCATGCTTGAAGATATTGGGAAGCTTGGACCTATAGAACAAACAATTGCTAGTGCTAAACAGGTGACCACATTCTTGTATGCTCATACACGAGTGTTGGATCTAATGAGGAAATTTCTTGGGAATGACTTGGTTCGCTCCGGAGTTACTCGATTTGCCACAGCATATTTGAATCTAAAAAGTTTACAGGACAACAAGAAGGATATAGCAAGACTTTTTAGATCGGATGAACTCAATGAGTTGGGTTACTTAAAGAAGGCAAAGGGAAAGAAAGCAAACAAAGTGGTGGCATCAGAAGGATTTTGGAAAAATGTTGATATGGCTATCAATTTCTTTGAGCCATTGGCTAATGTGCTTAGGAGAATGGACAGTGATGTACCTGCCATGGGTTTCTTCCATGGATGTATGCTTGAGGCAAAGAAAGAAATTGCTACAAGGTTTGATAATAATGAAAGTAAATACAAAGCTGCTTGGGACATAATTGATAAAAGATGGGATAACAAGTTGAAGACTCCATTGCACTTGGCTGGGTACTACTTGAACCCATACTTTTATTACCCAAACAAGTCTAGCATTGAGCTTGATGGTTCCTTTAGAGCTGCAGTAATATCTTGCATTACAAAGATGTTTGATGATGAAGACACTCAGGATAGCATAATTGAAGAGCTCAACATATACCAAGACCAACAAGGAGCATTTGGGCATGACATTGCAGTCAGACAGAGGAGAAACAAGACCTTCAATCCAGGTGAATCATGGACCACACCAAATTTGTTTTTTAACTCTTGACATGACAATTAATTAACTTATCATGTTAATGGCTTAATGCAGCAAAGTGGTGGATGAACCATGGCACAACCACACCACATCTGAGGATATTAGCAACACGGATTCTCAATTTGACTTGTAGCTCCTCAGGTTGTGAGAGGGACTGGTCAGTCTTTGAGCAGGTAATAAAATATCTTGGATTTTGGTCAATTCATTTTTGGATTTACATTCACTTGAATTCATAGATTTGTGATCAATCTATAATTTTCTGTGCCTACATAGATCCACACAAAGAAGCAAAACAAATTACTGCATGATAGAATGAGGGATCTTGTCTTTGTGAAATTTAATTCTAAACTAAGGGAGAAGAGAGACAACAAGAGCAAAGATCCAATAGAGAAGGAATTGAATGATATTCTTGAGGATGGTGGCAATGAATTTATTACCGATGTTGTTCCAGATGAAAATGTTGATCAAGATGAATACCATGAGGGTGCACATGATGAACCATCACAGGAACCATCAATATCAAAAGCACAACTACCAGCCAAAAGAAAGAGGCATGGGCATCCTAGGAAAAAGAAACTTAGGAGCCTCAAATCTCTCTTGTCTGGTGATTTAGAGCCTGCAACCTGTGCTTCATCTTCTGAATCCGAAGATAATGAATCTATGCAAATTGAAGCTTCAAATTCAGATTCTGGAGATGAGTAGAACTGTTGAAGCCTTACCAGTTACCAGTTTATGCCTTCGTATTTTATCTAGTTGCAATTGCAACTTATCAACTTAATGTCTTGAAACTTAGCAACTTTGCAATTCCTTTTGAAGTACTTTTGCTGCTCAGTATGTTGTATGTTTTGCTGCTCAGTACACTGAATGTTGTAACCAGTAGACTGTAAAACTTAGCAACTGAATGTTGCCACTGTCTTTTGGTATTTTGGGTGAATGTTTTGCTTGTTGCAATCAGCGGCTAGCTGCTTTGTTTGTGAACAGGTGAGGTAGGTGCATGGCTAGCTGCTTTGCTTGTTGCAATCAGCGGCTAGCTGTTTTGCTTGCTGAATGGCTGACTGAATGTGCATATTATTTTCTGGTGAATGTTTTGCTAGCTGTTTACATTTGTGAATGGTAAATGTATTTTGGGCTGCTTTGCTTGTTGCAATCAGCGGCTAGCTATTTTTGTTCGAGGTGCATTTTAAATTGTAGGTGAGAATGTGAGTTGCGAGATCAATGACTTGGATGTTTGTGGAATCAGCGGCTAGTTGTGAGATAAATGTATTTTGGGCTGCTTTGCTTGTTGCAATCAGCGGCTAGTGTGAGGTCTGGGAATTGGGATCATGGGAGGATCTGTCTAAGTGTCTACTGTGTACTGTCTAGTGAAAACCGCTACAACATTTAGCTACAGATATATCCCGATATATCCTTTTGTAGCCGCTGGAGAAGGTCGGGGATAAATGGGTTAGCCCGCTATTTTAAACACTGCCGAGCAGGCATGCATGGCCGTTGCATGTAGCCATGCAGGAGGAGGGGTGGTGTGCGGAGATAGAGCTGATGTTTTTTTATTTGTGTCACTCGCTTTGACCGGATGCACGAACGCATGGAGGGCAATGGCGGGATCCATTTTCTTCGGCACGCAGACGACCTACTCTACGACCGAGATGGTCGGTCGCACGATGACGTCTCTTAGTAGTTCACGGCCCACAACGAAGCACATTAACGACGTGACTAGATCGCCATGACATGGCCGTCGGAGGAGCGCTGGAGCCTGGCGGAAGGACAGCTGTCGGAGCTGTCGAGTCCTTGCTGACGTCCTCTTGCTTCCGTAAGGGGGCTGAGAGCCGCCGTCGTCACAGAGCGTGCGGGGCGCCATCATTGCCTATGTGGCGGAGTGAGCCAGATGGGACGCCGGTCTTGTCCCCCGTAGCCTGAGTCGGCTTGGGGTAGGGTAATGATGGCGCCTCCCGTTGACGTGGTCGGTCCGCGCCACAGGTTGGGCGATGTGGAGGCTCCTCCGAGGCCGAGGTCGAGTCTGTCTTCCATGGCCGAGGTCGAGTCCGAGCCCCTGGGTCGGGCGAGGCGGAGACCGTCGGCTGAGGCCAAGGCTGAGTCCGAGCCCTGGGGTCGGGCGAAGCGGAGTTCGTTGTCTTCCGGGGCTGAGCCCAAGTCCGAGACCTGGGTCGGGCGGAGCGGAGTTCGCCGTTGTCTTCAGGGGCTGAGCCGGAGTCCGAGCCCTGGGTCGGGCGGAGCGGAGTTCGCCGTCTTCCGGGGTTGAGCCCTAGTCCGAGCCCTGGGTCGGGCGGAGCGGAATTCGCCGTCTTCAGGGGCTGAGCCCGAGTCCGAGCCCTGGGTCGGGCGGAGCGGAGTTCGCCGTCTTCCGGGGCTGAGCCCGAGTCCGAGCCCTGGGTCGGGCGGAGCAGAGTTTCCTATGGTGCCTGAGGCCGGGCCTGACTGCCTATCAGCCTCACTCTGTCGAGTGGCGCAGCAGTCGGAGCGGCGCAGGCGGCGCTGTCCTTCTGTCAGGCCGGTCAGTGGAGCGGTGAAGTGACTGCGGTCACTTCGGCTCTGTCGACTGAAGGGCGCACGTCAGGATAAAGGTGTCAGGCCACCTTTGCATTAAATGCCCCTGCGATTTGGTCGGTTGGCGTGGCGACTTGGCCAGGGTTGCTTCTTGGCGAAGACTGGGCCTCGGGCGAGCCAGAAGTATGCTCGTCGCTGGAGGGGGGCCTCGGGCGAGACGGAGATCCTCCGGGGTCGGCTGCCCTTGCCCGAGGCTGGGCTCGGGCGAGGCGTGGTCGGGTCCCTCGAATGGACCGATCCCTGACTTAGTCGTACCTATCAGGCCTTTGTAGCTTTGTGCTGATGGGGGTTACCAGCTGAGAATTAGGAGCCTTGAGGGTACCCCTAATTATGGTCCCCGACAAGTTCCTAACAAGAACAGTTCTTAACGTTAACAACCAACATAGAAGATGTCCAGTTTCAACAGAACAAAGGTGATGCCAGTGAGCAACCAGATGATGCTTCATAGGGAAGCCATTTAGATAGATCTGAGCTTCAGCAGGGGAACCAAAAACTGATTGGCAACCAGGAAGAATGGCGAGAATCGCGGAGCAGATGGGTAGGACATCGTTGATGGCGGCCGCGCACCTCCTCCCCACGCCCTCAACACGCGCGCCATCGATTTCGTGGGGGTAGGAGCGCGTTTATGGTAGCCGCGATTAAGGGTATCCGATCGAGCGCGCTCGGATCCGCGAGGATGGAAGGAACGGCTGGGGATCCTCGCGAGGATGGAAAGAGCGGCTGGGGGATCCTCGCGGATGGAAGGTGCGGCTGCGGGATGCGCGCGTGGGGCTGCGGGATGCGCTCGGATGAACTTGTCTGCGGGATTTGGGAAATCTTGTCTGCGGGATCCAAATCTGAGCACTTGTGCCATGCGAGTGGTTGGACAGAGGAAATCTTGTACCCGTGCGCGGATTTGGGAAGCAACTTCCCTTGCGCGGGCGCGGCGGCTGCCATCGGCAGCGGGTGCTGTGGGCGCGGGGAGGAGGAAGCGGGCGGATCACGCGGCGTATGCGGGGAGGCTGCGGCATGCGCGGCTGGGGCAGCTGCAGCATGCGGGCTTGATAGAACGTGCGCCATGCAAGTGGTTGGACGCCTACACTACTTACATAATTAGTAGTAGAGATTTGAGATCACTCAGAGACGGAGCCAATATTTGCCAATATAAATCTAACTAGGTTACTTAACAATAACAACGATACAACGAGACTGCTCCGTCTCAACTAGGCTAGGGCACTACTCTGTACTACGTTGGAAGCCTAGCCAGGATGACTCACCCGATAAACCAATTAGGCCCACCAATTACGCCAATTACAGAAACAAAAACGGAAAGAAGAGAACTTGTGGCCTTGACACAACGCATCTTGCACCCAAGACAATGGTCTCAACTGGGCCGGCCGCCGGCATGCCAATCCGATCCATTCAAATCTGGGGAGCCGGCCTGTTCGGTACACGCGACGGGGGAGCCGGCCTGCCCTATGTCTAAACGAGGCCCACCTTGTTTTCCTGCCCAATTGCCCACAGATCAGAAGAAGCCCTTAGCGTCTCAGCCTGTGTGCAGCGGCGTCACGTCGAGCGGCTGTAACACCTCATATTTCTATTTTAGGATTTCAAAAGCTCTCCAAAAGGTGTTGAATTAAATCATCTTTTATTAATAATTTTTCTGCCTTTGAAGTCACTCTTCCCAAAATGAATATACTTTCTATATAAAAAATAAACGAAAGAGACTTATGTAAACTAAATTATCCCTAGTTGAAGTGTATGGATATATTCATAAAAGAATCATGTTAAACTATTTCCTAATATATAGTTTGCAATGGAAATTATATTTTCTTTTTAAAAAATATTTAAAAAATTTGTGCATGTTTTTGGAGCATTTATTTGAAGGAATGTAATAATAAGTACATAAAAGAAATAAGTAAATAATCAAAAATACTTTTGTACTTTCATGGTAGGACCCTTTGATATTGAATTTTTTTAACGTAATGGAGGAGCTCTGTCTTTCAATTAAGAAGAGTAGAAATGACCCAATTTTAAGGGAAACCGGGCATAAAACCTATACAGGATGCACAAGCGACCCAGACGACAACAACCTCACACACAGAGCCCCTCTAAAGTCATCGTTGCCGAGCTCAACACAAAGAACGAGTAGCTCCGACTCCCAAGACAGACTGCACATGACCAAAGGAAATCCGACGACGTCTACACCCACAACACCAACACAGGAGGAGGAAGACCGCGGTGCGCCGTCGTTGCCAAGCCTCGAGACACCCCACGCGAGGCAGCTTCGATTCTTCACCAAAGAGACTTCCAAACAAGATCCTCTCCTCCGCCCCGATAGACGCCCAACCTCCAAAGCAGCCAAGTTCACAAAAAAGGGGGATCGCCGCATGTCATCGTTGCCGAGCCACATGCCCTGACATAGCAGCTCTGACTTCACGCTGCAAGCCCGCACCTCCACTCGCCTACCGAGTGCCGAGAAGCGAAAGCAACAAACCGAGGGTGACATCGTGGCCGACAAAAGCGACGCCTTTAGGGAGTGACGTTGGGGACGCCACCATCGTATGTCCGAGATGGACCAGGCTTTCGCCCATAGAAAACAGTGCTGGAGAATGTGACACCCTCAACAGGGCAGCGGCGCCCACGGGCGTCACCGTCGCCAAGGCTTTTGCCCAAGAAGCCCCTAGCACAACGTCAGGCCAAGACCCTGGTCAAAGCAAGCAACCTCCAACATCGTCGTTGTCCTCACACCCCACACAAACCCTTCCAGTGGGGCATCGACGCGCCGGCTGCGTAGCAGCTACACAGCTTTTGTCGGCCACCATCCCCTCTGGTAGGGCACACAGAAACCGAGCACCCCCAAGCCGCAAGCAACACACTGCCACCCACCGGAGCCATTGCCGCCCCTAGGAGACATGGCCCCGAAGCAAGCAGATGCTAGACATGAGTGTCACGCAACTCGCCGCCAACGACATATGGCGCCACACCCCCGTCGATCAGATCTGACAGGAGCAGCTACGACGCGGCGGATCTAAGGTGCTGGCGAGCGCACCACAGCAGGCGCCGCAGGGGCCACCCCGCTGGCCCACCGACGCGTCCATGGCCGCGCGCCAAGATAATCTGCGGCCCGCCAAACACGCGTTGTGCCTGCCCTCGGCAGCGATGCCCTCGTAATCCTCCTCGACCGGATCCGCCAAGATGCCGGCGCTGGAACGTGGCCGCGGGGAGGGGAGGTCGGAGTAGCCACATGGGCAAGCCAAGCACCAACCCGCTGCCCCAGATCTGGCCCGCGCATCTCACAGGCGCCAGCAGCAACACCCGCACCACCAGCCCGCCGCTCACCACCAGCACTGTCCACCGCAGCCATGGTGAAAGTCGCCTAGAGGGGGAGGGTGGATAGGCGAAACCTGAAAATTAAAACTTTATGCCCCAACTAGATCCCTTGATTAGTGGTTAGAACAAGATTCACTATTAGCGGAGTATAAAAACTAAGTCCTTCTCTTGTAAGGAGTATTGCTTTCAAATAATGCGGAATTGATAAATCAATACTACTAATAAGTCTATGAGAGTAAATCAAGAAGGCTTAGATAAGAAGAGCAATAACACAAGTTCTTTCTTGCAAAGTGTTGCTTCACTAAATGAGAAGTTAACTTAAAACAACACCAAATAGTATTAGCAAAAAATAGTGCAAGAAAAACTTAGAAAGGGAAAGAACAAACAAATCACAAGCAATAAGCACACGAGACACGTGTGATTTGTTTTACCGAGGTTCGGCCCTCGAAGGCCTAGTCCCCGTTGAGGAGTCCACTAAGGACGGGTCCTTTTCAACCCTTTCCCTCCCTCAACCGATCCCCAAGATTGGCGAGCTCTTCTTCTCTTCAAGGATCACTTAAGACCCCGCAAGGATCACCACACTCTTTGGTGTCTCTTGCTAGCTTTTACAAGCCTCCAAAACTTTGGAGGAAGTTCAATGGGAGTCAAAACTCCACGCGCAAATGAACGCAAGATGTAGCACACACTTTCTCTCAATGAATCTCACAAGTCACAAGGCACTAGAGCTAAACTCACACGAGAGGCTTTCTTTTGCTTGCTCTCTCTTTTGTGGCGCTTGTGTGGATTGTAGTGGTCTAAATCTTGTGTATAGGATGGATCAATGAATAGAGGTGGTTGGGAGGGCTTGAGTATGTCAACTAGATGACTTAGAATGTTGCTTGGGCTCCCCCTTTTTGAAGTGGCCGGTTGGGGTGGTATTTATAGCCACCATCCAAATTGTAGCCGTTGGAGAAGGCTGCTGGCGATGGGCGCACCGGACAGTCTGGTGCGCCACCGGACAGTGTCCGGTGCGCCGCCACATCATCTTATCGTTAGGCCCTAGAGCTGGTCGACCGTTGGAGGCTTTGTCCTCATGTGGCACCAGACAGTCTGGTGCCCCTCTTGACTTGCTGCTTTGACATCTGAATTCCACTGTTCACTTTGCAGAGTCGACTGTTGCGCGCAGATAGCCGTTGCTCCGCTGGTGCACTGGACAGTCCGGTGGCACACCGGACAGTCCAGTGAATTATAGTGGAGCTGCGCCTGGGAAATCTGAAGCTGAAGAGTTTGAGCTGATTCACCCTGGTGCACCGGACACAGTCCGGTGCGCCAGACCAGGGCACACTTCGGTTTCCTTTTTGCTCCTTTCTTTTGAAGCTTAACTTTGTTCTTTTGATTGGTTTGTGTTGAACCTTTGGCACCTGTAGAATTTATATTCTAGAGCAAACTAGTTAGTCCAATTATTTGTGTTGGGCAATTCAACCACCAAAATCAATTAGGAAAAGGTGTAAGCCTATTTCCCTTTCAATCTCCCCCTTTTTGGTGATTTATGCCAACACAAATCAAAGCAAATATATAAGTGCATAATTGAACTAGTTTGCATAAGGTAAGTGCAAAGATTGCTTGGAATTAAACCAATATACATTTCATAAGATATGCATGGATGCTCTCTTCATATTTAATATTTTGGACCACACTTGCACCACTTGTTTTGTTTTTGCAAACTCTTTTGGAAATTCTTTTCAAAGTCTTTTGCAAAATAGTCAAAGGTATATGATTAAGAATTTTTAAGATTTGAAATTTTCTCCCCTTGTTTCAAATGCTTTTCCTTTGACTAAACAAAACTCCCCCTCAATAAAATCCTCCTCTTAGTGTTCAAGAGGGTTTTAGATATTAATTTTGAAAGGGGTTATACCAATTTGAAAATTCTATCAAAATAATATACCAATTTGAAAACACTTCTTTAACTTTAAATGCAAATTGAAACAATTTGAAAACACTTCTTTAACTTTAAATGCAAATTGAAATACTAACTTTTTGAAATTGGTGGTGCGGTCCTTTTGCTTTGGGCTAATACTTTCTCCCCCTTTGGCATGAATCGCCAAAAACGGATACTTGTGAGTGAAATATAAGCCCTTTTAACTCCTTTCTCCCCCTTTGGTAAATAATATATGAGTGAAGATTATACCAAATTGGAGAGATGGCGGAATACCGGCAAAGAGTGGATAATACCAATGGAGTTGAGTGGAAGCGTCTTCTTTGCCAAATACCCCATTTCCCTTTCAATCTAAGACTTAATACATGAGATGCTCATGGAAACATATTAGTCTTAGTCTTGGCACAGTAGAGATAGGAAATATGCAAATGTACCAAAGGAAAGAGACATGATTAAAAGGATATGTCAATTAAGCTTAAACAATTCTATATAATAAAGATTGCTCCCCTTAATTATGAGCATGGAGAGGAACACATATTTTTGGTCTTAAATGCCAAGTGCACATAATTAGGTCAATGAGATCATGTCTATATCATAGAGAATGTGAAGTGCATTGTGTCATAGTATAAGTGTGATGCTCATGACAGTTTATGCACTTATGAAAGCATGTTATAAACATCTCAAGCATTTACCTTTAAGGATTTCAAAGAGGCTTAAGGACCATCCACCTTTGGAACAAAGGCAGCTTATCCTCGTTACAAGGTTAAGCTTTAAGCTCTTTGACAATAAAACTACTTCACCCAATTTTAACAAAGATGCAAGAATGAATGTTTGAGAAGTTAAACTAGGTATGAAGCAGGGCTAATGCATGAACATGAAAGTATGAAAAAAGGAAGATTTAGGTACAAGTTAAAATGAAAGGAAGTTGTTTTACCCTTTTGTACCTTCACATAGAGACGCTCTCTTCATTGTGCTTTGTCCTTAGTCTTAGTCGCTTAAGACCTATACTCAAGACAATATATGGAAATATTTTGCACAAGAGAGAGTTCTACAACTAGTGATCCTTTTTCTAAGTCATTGTCAGCATATACCAAATGGATCACAAATTGCATAGATGTAACATGAATTCTCCTTTTAATTTAGTGCATACCAAGATAGATGTTGATTGATAGAATATGTGGCACTAAGAGACATAAGTGTTAATTGAAGTTATTCAATGATCAAACAAACGACAGATGTGATCAAAAGAACAACATATGCATTAGAATAGGAGAATCTAGTACATATGCTACTTTAGCAATGAAAGCAACAATCCTTGATAAGAGCGACATTATTTTAACAAGTTGGATTGATATGTAGTAGCATACATCATGAGAAACTTATTCTCATGCAAGAGACTATATGAGATTACTAGGATAAAGCGATAGTCTCGATATGATCAAGATATAGAAATAGGCTCCTCCTAAAGATATGCATCAAGAAATTGAATGAATTGGATAGATGCACTTATTTTTAAAGACAAATAGGGAGAAGCGTCATTCATTTTGATCAAGGCTTATAAAATTTGCAATAAATAATTTATGCCTAGTATTCTCACCATGAAAAAGGTTTAGAGTGCTTACAACCACACCATTGATTGTTTTGAGGATCTCATTATCCAAGTAGGTGTTGTTGCTCTTTATGTCTTTCTCTTTCATGTGAGTGTCCTCCCTTTTGTAGTTGTTTCTTTTTCCTTCCAAACTTATTGAAAATACTCAAGAAAGATGTTAATAGCACAAGGGAGTATATGATGAATGATGATTTCTTTAGATAGAAAATAAAAACAATTCATCATCCATAAGTCACATAGACATGAAGTAAACTTCTTAACATTAGTGCACATAAAAAAAAGGAATATGCACTTTATAAATATTTTGATCAATCATAGGAAACTTACTTCTTCATATTGAATTCATTAATCATTACTTAGAAGCAAGTCAATATGAGAACATATATAGCAAAGGCATGAAATAGATTCTAATAGACAAGTGCATTTTATGAGAATGTGATTTAATGCACATCTAGCCGACTTTGGTCCAATAAAGAATCTATTCTTCACATAGGTAGAATATGATAAATTAGAGTAAACAACCATTGATGGGAACTATATTTGATTAAGAAGATGAGTTCCCATACCTTTGCTTTTACCTTTCTTCCTTTGGGTGAAGAGTAACCTTTGAGGCTTGTGGCTTTAAATTTGCACTTACTCTCTTGTAGATTTTCATAAGTAAGCTCGAGAGATATGTCATTAGTAACACAAGCACTAGTTTCCCTTTTGTAATCATTTTTGACAAGGAATGAAAAGTGGATTACTAAAGCATGGAAACTTTATAATATGAACTAGATTATTCCTTGATATATGCTTAGTTTTAACTTATGAAACAAGCATAGTTAATTGTAACACCCCAGGTGTTACCTTGGCTAGAGCCACTTTGGCACTAGAAGCTGTGTTCACAAGGGTAAAGACTTAGGGCACCACATAAGAACTTTGGAGATCATGTGCTAATCAAGTTGCCAATGACATAAGAAGCATTACTCTAATCCTTGCACACTTACTATCTTGGATAAGAGGGGAGAAGAACCTTAGACCTCTCCTAAACCCTATCTTCCAAAACCCTAGGTAAGAGGGGAAAGAGAGTGAACAAGGGTGCAAAGTGTGTGTAACTTTTGCCCAAACCCTAAGCAACATTATAACCATCAATTAAGGGAGGGAAATATTGCAAAAAGACCCCTGGAGAAACCCCAATTCAAATCTCCAAGTGGAGAGAGAGCTAGAGCTCTCTATTTCCCTCTAAGTCACATTTTAGCCCTAATCCAAAGACTAGCCGTGTTCACTTTGAAGATGGCGCCAAAACCACTTGGGTTCTATACCAAAAATGTGGTATACCACTTAAGGCACCCCCTGGAAAAATTGGAGACCGAGACTCAGACGTTTGACAGCACTTGACATCAGTTTTGTCGCTGAGTGGGCAGAGAGACAAGCCAGATTTGGCGCCCGTCTATCTCCCGATCTAGGGCGTATCATCCCTTGGAACTCACACATGTGAGATAGCCCTAGGTGCCAGGAGGAGGTCTGCGCCGGATTCATGGCGAGATTCGCACGTTTGCGATCTCTAGAGACGTTTGAACACTGGAAGAAACTCACCTCCACGTGTTCGACGCCTTCTGCCCGCGCCAGAGCATGCTCGCGCGCGTCCCCGCATGCCCCGCGCCGTGCCCGAGCCAAACCCGCGCCGTGGCCCGCGCCCGAGCTTATAAAGCCCTCCCAGGCTTCGACTACACCCTTCCGCGCACCCTCCACACCTCACCGGAGTTAGCTCGTCGCCGTTTGCCCGTGCGCAGCAAGTCCACGGCCGCCCAATCCCTCTGTCACCATAGACCGGCCAGTAGAGCCATTCCCAACCCCGTCCAGCCCTCGGAGAAGACTGTGCACACCTTCGTGAGGCTCCCCGAGCAAGGAATCGGAGTTTACTTCGCCGGAGAAGCCAGTCCACGCTCGCCGGAGCTCTCGACCCCGCCGGAGTACGTGGACCGGGTAAACCACTCCACCATCCTTCGATTCCTTGTGCACACAGTCGCTGCGTGACCCCGTGAAGCTCACCATGCCCTCGGATTGAACCAGTTCGCCGTGGTTTGGCCGGTATACTCGCCGCCGACGAGGACACCCGCCTGCACGAGTGGACCGGGCGATTCCGGCCATCTCCGACGTCGAGCCATACCTCGACGTGACCGCCAGAGTCTCCCCGAGCCGACCCCACCCTTCGTCGGACCTCCCTCGCCGCCGGTAAGCCGCGCCGCCCTTTTCTTTCCCGCGGTTACTGTTTGCATAAAGGGAAGGACTGCGGGTGAGAGGGAGAGAAGGTCAGGGGGTTTTGTGAAATGTCAGAGACACAGGGGAATAGTGGCGTGGGGGTAGATTTGTGAAGGTGGATTTAGTTTAAACCCAGGGACCTCGGTGTAAACTGTTTTTCCAGAAAACCTTTATTAAATCTGTTTTTAAATTGGACAGAAACTTTGAAAATGCATAACTTCTGTTTAAATCATCCAAATTTGGTCAAACCAATTTTGTCAGACTCTAAATAATGTAACCTACTTAAGAAAAATATAAAACCCCCTATGTAATATAGAGAACCTTAAAGCTCTGATTTAATTATAGTTTTGACCAAAAGCTAAATAATAGGGCCAAAAGTAGTTGCACTATTTGACTGGGGTTAGAAAAATTTTGAGAAGTGTATGTATACCTCCTAAACCCAATAAAAATGTTAAACCTTTCTGTCCACTCCATTTAAGTTAGTTTTACCCCTTATTCTATAATATGCTTAAGGATAGGGAAAATAGGAAATGTAATTTAATTAATGAACCAGAGAGTACCTCTATTTTTGTTAGGTTACTTATGCAATATAGTTCACTGGAAAAATATATCATACCCTGTTTTAGTGTAAAATAAGTAAGATCTCTTTTGTTTTAATAAAGCAAGTGAAACTTAGAAAAACTCTACAAAAATAACCCCAAGGTAAAAACACCCCCACCCTTGGGATAACTATTGTTTTATTAGAGAGAACTTAGGAAAAATATGAAATCTGCTGATTGACATTTTTCAAATAATAATGTAGTAGAAAGTGCCTTTTTGACATTAAACTTAAGAAAATCATAACTAAATAACCACCCCTTAGTTTTCTGTGATTTTTAGCACAGAGACCTATTATTACTATGGGATGCCAACAAAAATAACCTTTAGGATAGAACCTACCCCTAACTAAGAGGTGTAGTGTAAAGTGGCCCATTTTGCCTAACTCTTGTTATTTTTGTTTAAAGCCTAGCCTTTGTACTTAAAGCCTCAACTTCTTAAAACAAGTTAGAATAGCAAAGGGCAACCCACTGTAATTTTTACAGAATTTTTGGAAATTATTAAAACCCTGTTGTAGTTCAAACCTACCCTAGAAACCATAAATGGGAATTAAGGAAAGGAAAAAGAATAATGTGAAATAAGGTTATTCTAAAACCTTTGTAATCTGTCCACTAAAAGGTATCAAGGCAATACCAATCCACTATGTTATCCTAAAGGAAAACCTAAGCTTAAAGGGTCATAAGTCTATGTATCTATATATATATACCACTAGAAGCCCACATGACTAAGAAAACCCTAAGTTACTTCTTAACTTAGTTTCTTTAGCTTAATGTTCTTAAATCTTGCATAATCATGACATACATGTTCATTGCATTTCGATAGACTGTAATCTTGCTGACGGAGAGTACATCCTCGTGCCGGAGCAAGGAGCTGCTCAGGAGGTAGCCCCAGATCCAGCACCCGAGCCTGCACCAGAGGACCTGCCTGCCACTGCTTTGGAAGGCAAGCCCCGGTTTTATGCATAACCTGTTATTTATGCTATTTTACTTCACTTAATGATTGTAGGATTGATTGTGCACTTAGGTGTAGGAATTGTTTGAAACCCTAGTTGCATGATCTCAGGAATCCTTTTGAGATGAATACTAGTATGACAGGTCGAGTAGTGGCTTTACTTAATTAGGATCTCGGTAGAAGACGAGTGATTTTTCTAGCACTCGCGCGAGACCAGGAAAATTGATTGTACCCACTTTCACACTATCATGATACTAGTTGGTGGACAACAATCCATGGGGATTGGTTGTTTACGAGATGGGAAAATGGAATAAGGATTAACGTGCGGATACCTGTGTCAAGCGTTTGAACGTACTAAGCACATGCCGAGAAATATGGTAAATCGGTAAGCCTAGTACCTGATTGAACCTAGCAGCAGATTGCCCTCCTCACGCGACCTGAGACGAGGTCTCCCATTCCGGTTATGGTGGGTACAAGTGCGGTCACTGCACGACGGCCAGTCGGGGTCAGTGAGGCATTATACGCCAAGGCAGTGAGCCCCTCTCTGCTGACGGGGAATCGATGGGGACGGTTGATGTGTGTGGGGACGGAGTGCCCCTGCATGTCGTGTGTTTAGGTTTACCTTGCAAGGATAAAAAACTCGATTCGAATCGTCTGCTTCTCGCAGCTAATGAGACTACTTGATCCACTGTACTGCATTGAGTAATAAGTGGAAGTCTGATGAGTTGAGATAAGATGTTGATTGCTAATAATGCTTGCTACCATGTATGAGTAGATAGTCCACTCTTAGCCTTAAGAGAGTCACACTTAACTTTGACTAAGTTAAAATCTTGATTTAGAAACTCAGCTAGTGCTTTTGGCAACCAAACCCCACAGCCAAACAGCTGCATGTCTAGAGGTAGAGGAGTAGACTCCTCACACCTGGTAAGTCTAGCTGAGTATTAGTATACTCAGCCTTGCTTGTGGCAAAATTTTTACAGGTTCTCTGGAGGAGATGGTTACTGGGATAACTTGGTCGTCCACCTTGCCACCGGGTTGGACTGTTGAGTGGGACCCTGCCTCGTCTGAGGAGGAGCATGAGGAGTGATGGGACAGGCTTCCCCATCTCTCTGTTTAATTACCGTTAGTTTTATTCCGCTGCACTTCGAACAATGATGGTTACTTTTGCAAAAACTCCGATGATGATGATGGTGATGTAATAATTTAACAATGTGACATGTATGGTTTTATGCTTTATTGTATCTGCTCTGTGACTCACCTTCGAGTGAGATTGTGGTACTTGATCCTGTCAGTGGCCGTGTCGGACTAGATCCGAGGGATTGACGGGTTATTCCCATTTAAGTGTGGTCTAGCCTCTAAGGCGGGACTTGGGCACTTAAGTTGGAATAATTCGGGCAGTTCCGCCACATTAATTCTTTAAGATAATGGGAACAAATCTAATTCAATCATGGAGAGTGATGAATGTAGAAGAATCATATCCAATATAAGCAAAGAGCACAACAACATAAGTCACTGGATTGACTTTTCTTTTCATGTTAGATTGCGCATCTCCATAGAGAAACACATTCTCTACTAGTGAGACTACATGGGTTACTTAGATAAAAGCATTAGTCTCACTATTATAGTTATAGAGAGAATTTTCCTTTTATAAGTGTCCTAAGGATTTGAATTCCTTACATGACACCTTATTCTTTTAGGAACTTGGAATATCTCTCTATATCTAGAATCATGGCAATAATAAGATAATTAGTGTAAAACATGCCATGGGGAACTTACAACAATTTAAAGCATGTAGATTGCTATGGTATAGAAATGATGAAAGTACAATCTACCATATGAGAGGAATTTCTTCAAAGAATGGTGACATAATTTGAAAACATTTGAAGTGCTTTCTTTTTTATATGTGACTACACAAGACACATAAGAAATGATATTTTAAGATACTTGTACTTAAAAGCATAAATGTTACCATCCTTTGGCTTTCCTTCATGTTGTAGGACTTGACTTTACGGCACAAGATAATTCTTTATTTCCTACAACATCAATATCTTCCCTCGAGATGATATGAGTTTAAGATATAGTAATTTGAAAAATAACCTTGGGTCAATCATGGATATAGATCATTGAAGATTGATAACTTGAGTTAATAAAAATTGAATTGACTTCCTCAAGCACCCCAAAGTTTCATACCATCTCCTTTTCCTGCAAAGCTTGTCAAGCATATTTTGGTACCCATCTCTTGATGGGTCCATCATGGTTAGTCAACAAAGATCTAGGAACCCAAACGTCCTTTGTGCTAGCACTAGGTAAACTCATTACCTTTCTAGTACAAGTTGCAATTTTGGGTTGCCTAGTTACATGAGAATTAATTGACAAGCTAGGAGTGGGATTGTTACCAATGGGACAATCCTTGCATTGATGTCCCTTCTTTCGGCATATGTAGCATAGGCGATCCTCAAGTCTTGAAGATTTCTTCTTTCCTTGTTTCTTTCGTGCTACATGGTTAGTGAATATTTTCTTTTCTAACACTATGCCTTTTTGTTTTAAATGGGGACAAGACCTAAACAAGTGTCCCTTCTTGGAGCATTTAAAACAAAGTTTATCATCCTTGTTAATAATCAAGTCATTTTTAATATAGGGACATGACCTAATAGAGTGTCCCTTTTTAAAGTATTCACTACACTTCTTACTTCTCTTAGTATGAAGTGTGACTTGATTATTACCTTGGATGTTACCTTTCATGGAGGCATGGTTGAGGCTTTTAGAAGAGGTGTTGATTTTCTTCTTTTGTTCCTTCCTCTTGGCAATCCTCAAGTCCTTGACATTTTCTTCAAGGGAGTTAATGCATGCCTCGGTTGTTCCCGTCTCAAGCTTCTTCACCATGTGATCACGGTTATCTTGAGAAGGTTGAGCAATGCACTTCCCTTTTAGTTGTGTCAAGCTCATATTTAGCCTCTCATTTTCTTCTTTGAGCTTTTGATGTGTGTCATCTTTTGTTCCTGCAAATTTTAGCTTAAAGTAAGATTTGCTTGTCGATGGACAACAAGCATATTAGCACATGGTAATGTAGTTTCAATTTGAATACATGTGCATGAGTGAGGTTGTTGGGATTTTAAGTTTTCTATTACAACCTCATGAGCAATGTTTAATATGATATGATCATCCATAAGATTTTCATGAGAACATAGGAGCATATCATTTTTTCTTGAAAAGCTAGATTTTTATCTTTTAGCTTTTCTACTTGGTCCTTAAGCAAGGCATTCCTATTTACTAATTGAGCGATACAATGTAAAGCGTTATCTTGCTCAATTGAAATAGTTTCATACCTTTGGACCAAATCAACATGAGAGCATTTAGCTCCTCATGTCCTTTAGTCAACTCGTCAAAGTATAGCATTTTCATGGAGAGAACATTTTCTAGCCTTTGACGAGCTTCGCTTTGCTCTCTCGCTCTTTCTAGAAGTTTGAGCATGACCGCCTTATCTTCTTGGCTTAGGCGAGCGTAGAGTTGCATGAAGCTTCTTTCTTCCTCCTCATCCTCGTTTGTGCTTCCGCTATCATTTTCATTAGCCACACAACATATGTGGGAATCGAAATGGGAAGACAAACCTTTTGGAGAGGTGGATTCATCGTTTGGTCTCCATCGGTCATTTTCTTCTTCTTCCTTGCAAGAGTTAGTATCACAAGAACTAAAGGAAGTAGAAGCATCATATGAACAATCATGTTTGAACTCATCAAATTTACTTTTGATCCTAGTCCAAATATCATGTGCATCAGGAATATGTTCATTATAATTTGTAATGAAGGCATGATAATCTTCTTCGCTAAGAGAATTACCTAAGATGTCAAGAGCTAGATGGTTTAAGCGTATACATCTTTGATCTTCCTCGGAAGCATCATAATCAGAGGGTATGATACTCTTGTCTATAATTTGTTCTAATCGTGGATCTATGGTTCTAAAAGCATTTAGTACACTAGTAGACCATGAATCATAGTTAGAACAATCGGAAAATAATATCTCAAGAGTTACCTCCTTCTGAGTTGTGTTGTTGTTCTTTTGGGATCTTCTTTGAACCATCACTTCGAGTTGTTAGACTCAATATGAAGTGCCTAGCTCTGATACCAATTGAAAGTCGCCTAGAGGGGGGGGGGTGGATAGGCGAAACCTGAAAATTAAAACTTTACGCCCCAACTAGATCCCTTGATTAGTGGTTAGAACAAGATTCACTATTATCGGAGTATAAAAACTAAGTCCTTCGCTTGTAAGGAGTATTGCTTTCAAATAATGCGGAATTGATAAATCAATACTACTAATAAGTCTATGAGAGTAAATCAAGAAGGCTTAGATAAGAAGAGCAATAACACAAGTTCTTTCTTGCAAAGTGTTGCTTCACTAAATGAGAATTTAACTTAAAGCAACACCAAATAGTATTAGCAAAGAATAGTGCAAGAAAAACTTAGAAAGGGAAAGAACAAACAAATCTCAAGCAATAAGCACACGAGACACGGGTGATTTGTTTTACCGAGGTTCGGCCCTCGTCCCTCGAAGGCCTAGTACCTGTTGAGGAGTCCACTAAGGACAGGTCTTTCTCAACCCTTTCCCTCTCTCAACCGATCCCCAAGATCGACGAGCTCTTCTTCTCTTCAAGGATCACTTAAGACCCCGCAAGGATCACCACACTCTTTGGTGTCTCTTGCTAGCTTTTACAAGCCTCCAAAACTTTGGAGGAAGTTCAATGGGAGTCAAAACTACATGCGCAAATGAACGCAAGATGTAGCACACATTTTCTCTCAATGAATCTCACAAGGCACTAGATCTAAACTCACACGAGAGGCTTTCTTTTGCTTGCTCTCTCTTTTGTGGCGCTTGTGTGGATTGTAGTGGTCTAAATCTTGTGTATAGGATGGATCAATGAATAGAGGTGGTTGGGAGGGCTTGAGTATGTCAACTAGATGACTTGGAATGTTGCTTGGGCTCCCCCTTTTTGAAGTGGTTGGTTGGGGTGGTATTTATAGCCACCATCCAAATTGTAGCCGTTGGAGAAGGCTGCTGGCGATGGGCGCACCGAACAGTCCGGTGCGCCACCAGACAGTGTCCAGTGCGCCACCAGACAGTGTCCGGTGCGCCGCCACGTCATCTTGTCGTTAGGTCCTGGAGCTGGTCGACCATTAGAGGCTTTGTCCTCATGTGGCATCGGACAGTCCGGTGTCACACCGGACAGTCCGGTGCCCCTTTGACTCGCTGCTCTAACATCTGAATTCCACTGTTCACTTTGCAGAGTCGACCGTTGCGCGCAGATAGCCGTTGCTCTGCTGGTGCACCGGACAGTCCGGTGGCACACCGGACAGTCCGGTGGCACACCGAACAGTCCGGTGAATTATAGCGGAGCTGCGCTTGGGAAATTCGAAGCTGAAGAGTTTAAGCTGATTCACCCTGGTGCACCGGACATTGTCTGGTGGTGCACCGGACACTGTCCGCAAGACCAGGGCACACTTCGGTTTCCTTTTTGCTCCTTTCTTTTGAAGCCTAACTTTGTTCTTTTGATTGGTTTGTGTTGAACCTTTGGCACCTGTAGAATTTATATTCTAGAGCAAACTAGTTAGTCCAATTATTTGTGTTGGGCAATTCAACCACCAAAATCAATTAGGAAAAGGTGTAAGCCTATTTCCCTTTCACATGGAAGACGAGAAAGGCCACCGGGAAGCGCCGCCAGGAGCTGCTGCGCCGCACCACCAAAGACACCCTCACCCCAGCCATGGAGGCGAGATCTGCGCCAGTGCCAGACTAATCTGGCCAAGGGAACTCGAAGGAGCCCTCACGGGCACCGGCGAAAAGGACCCAACAGCATGCACATCACCCGCAGAGCGAGGAGAGATGGCCCCACCGCCGCCGTCCTTGCCCTCTGCATGGGCATACCAGCCACGGGCTCGGGCGGTGGTGAGGACGGGGAAGGCCGGCGAGGGAGGGCTGGGGCGGCAAGTGCAGGTCCGCCCGTGCCGCCCTTGGGCAGGCGACGCAGGGGAGACAGGAACTTTTTTAAACTTTGTCCAAACAGATCATTGTGTTGATATTGAAATCTGAAACCTTAACTTTGATTTGAATTTGAAATTCGCAAATTAAAATGGAAAACAAAAATTGGGTGAAGAAAAAGGAAAAGGGAAAGAATACTCGGGCTAAAACCCTATGTGCGCGACCCATTAACTTTATGCGCGCGACCCACCTTCATCCCACACTTGTGGCATTCTGTGTGCATGACCTCTAGGGCACACAGGTCAGTCGGCCTCACAACAAACTCGCCTCTGGCCACTGGACTATGGACCAGTGTTGTCAGGTCGGTCTTCCTCCCCAAGGTCCGTGGATACCACATGGATCACCATCCGTGTGATCCCCGTCGGCGTGGGTGTTTTCTAGCCATTGATCTGTGATCTAAGGTCCTAGAACACGTACCGGTTCACCTTTTATTGTGAGCCGGTAGATCTGATCTGGTCAGCTCAAGACGATCCCACCTTCGCGGTCGCGACAAAACTGCATAAGAAACCCTGAATATTTCTAGAACCAACCCGTCGTCCCCTTAGTTCAGAAGAGTAGAGCAAGGAGGTCCTAATTTTTACATGTTAGACCCTGAGAAATTTATAAATAGCACCTATAGTTTAAGGTATAGCCGAATTATATAAAATACATCTAGAAAATGATTTGTAGTATAAACATAATTCTAAAAAGCTTGTATAATTCATATCTTATCTGTTTTAGCTCTAATTGTACTGGTCTCGAACCTACGATCTCGTAGCGACATGTAGAATACTGTATGATTTATTTCCATCTTTGGTGTACTGTTATTTTCACCTACTCTTTTCTATCTATATATATTGTTGCGATTAGAAGCGAGGTTGCGATGAACCTGAAGCCCAACCTTGGAAGAGTACTTGGAATCGTAAGTATAAGGTAAGTTGTGTCCTTGATCACTTTCTTTGACCTAATAATTTTCTGTTAATCACCGTGGCATAGTTAGGTTAAGTTGATAGGACCTAATATGTTGCCTAGTTTGTTTACCTTACGCCTTGTATACAAATAAATTATTGGGTAGTCTTGCTAGTGCTCTACTGGGTTTTTTGGTTAATGCTACTTATGATTTATGACCATGTTCTATTATGATATATTATTGTTGGTTATTTATTATGCATGATAAAGATCAACTTGTTAATTGGAACATGGATCGACCACCCGAGAAAACAATGCTACCACAAAGGTGGAATGGGACACCTTGGCCAATTAATTAGTAAAGCTAGTGTGTGATAATCCTTTCCTGAAACACGCAAGCGGGGAGGCGTTGCTACAGAGTATAATGTTGGATGTAATTACTGCGATGGTAGACCGTGAAAAAAGGACTATGCTTCCTTTGTCCTAAAACTGTAGTGGGTTTTCTCATGCTAGTGGAACTTTAGAAAGGCCTCGCAATTGATCCCTAGTCATTCATCTTGGAAGTGTCTAAGGGCCTTGTGAAAGTCGCCTAGAGGGGGGGTTGATAGGCGAAACCTGAAATTTAAAACTTTATCCCCCAACTAGATCCCTTGATTAGTGGTTAGAACAAGATATATGGTTATCGGAATATAAAAACTAAGTCCTTTCTTGTAAAGAGTATTCATTTCAAATAATGTGGAATTGATAAATCAATACTACTAATAAGTCTATGAGAACAAAGCAAGAGGGCTTAGGCAAGAAGAGCAATAGCACAAGTTCTCTCTTGCAATGTGTTGCTTCACTAAATGAGAAGTTAACTTAAAGCAACACCAAATAGAATTAACAAAGAGTAGTGCAAGAGAAACTTAGAGAGGAAAAGAACAAACAAATCACAAGCAATAAGCACACGAGACACGGGTGATTTGTTTTACCGAGGTTCGGCCCTCGAAGGCCTAGTCCCCGTTGAGGAGTCCACTTAAGGACGGGTCTTTTTCAACCCTTTCCCTCTCTCAACCGATCCCCGAGATCGGCGAGCTCTTCTTCTTCTCAAGGATCAATTAAGATCCCGCAAGGACCACCACACTCTTTGGTGTCTCTTGCTAGCTTTTACAAATCTCCAAAACTTTGGAGGAAGTTCAATGGGAGTCAAAACTCTACACACAAATGAACACAAAGATGCAGCACACACTATCTCTCAATGAATCTCACAAGGCACTAGTGCTAAACTCAAATGAGTAGCTCTCTTTTGCTTGCTCTCTCTTTTGTGGCGCTTGTGTTGGTTGTAGTGGTCTAAATCTTGTGTATAGGATGGATCAATGAATATATGTGGTTGGGAGGGCTTGAGTATGTCAACTAGATGACTTGGAATGTTGCTTGGGCTCCCACACTCCTGAAGTGGCCGGTTGGGGTGGTATTATAGCCACCAACCAAAATCTAGCCGTTGGTGAAGTCTGCTGGCGAAGGGCGCACCGGACAGTCCGGTGCGCCACCGGACAGTGTCCAGTGCGCCGCCACGTCATCCGTCTGATAGGTCTTCGAGCTGGTCGACCGTTGGAGGCTTTGTCCTCTTGTGGCACCGGACAGTCTGGTGCGCCACCGGACAGTCCGGTGCCCCTCTTACTTCTGCTCTGACATTCTGAAATCCACTGTTCACTTTGCAGAGTCGACCGTTGCGCGCAGATAGCCGTTGCTCCGCTGGTGCACCGAACAGTCCGGTGCGCCACCGGACAGTCCGGTGAATTATAGCGGAGATGCGCTTGGGAAACCCGAAGGTGAAGAGTTCGAGCTGAAGCACCCTGGTGCACCGGACACTGTCCGGTGGCACACCGGACAGTCCGGTGCGCCAGACCAGGGCAGCCTTCGATTTCCTTTTTGCTCCTTTTTTTGAGACCTAGCTTGTTCTTTTGATTGGTTTGTGTTGAACCTTTGGCACCTGTAGAATGTATAATATTGAACAAACTAGTTAGTCCAATTATTTGTGTTGGCCAATTCAACCACCAAAATCAATTAGGAAAAGGTTTGACCCTATTTCCCTTTCAATCTCCCCCTTTTTGGTGATTGATGCCAACACAAACCAAAGCTAATATATAAGTGCATAATTGAACTAGTTTGCATAATATATGTGCAAAGATTACTTGGAATGAAACCAATCTAATATATCATAAGATTTGCATGAATGCTTTCTTCATATTTAATGTTTTGGACCATGCTTGCACCATTTGTTTTGTTTTTGCAAACTCTTTTGTAAATTCTTTTTTAAGGTTCTTTTGCAAATAGTCAAAGGTAAATGAATAAGATTTTGAGAAGCATTTTCAAGATTTGAAATTTTCTCCCCCTGTTTCAAATGCTTTTCCTTTGACTTAAACAAAACTCCCCCTATATAAGAATCTGCTCTTAGTGTTCAAGAGGGTTTTAAGATATTAGTTTTGAAAGCACTATTTTCTCCCCTTTTGAACATAATGAGATACTAATTTCAAAACACTATACCAATTGAAAAATTCATCCTTTTAAGAGCTTGAAATTTTGAAAATTGGTGGTGGTGCGGTCCTTTTGCTTTGGGCTAATACTTTCTCCCCATTTGGCATGAATCGCCAAAAACGGATACTTGAGTGAAATATAAGCCCTTTATACTTTCTTTACCCCTTTGGCAAATAATATATGAGTGAAGATTATACCAAATTTGGAGGAATGGTGGAATACCGGCAAGGAAGGATAATACCAATAGCGTTGAGTGGAAGCGAAGTCTTTGCCGAATACTCCATTTCCCTTTCAATCTAAGACTTAATACATGAGATGCTCAAGAAAACATATTAGTCTTAGTCTTGGCACAAAGAGAGATAAGAAATATGTAAATGTACCAAAAGAAAGAGATATGATTAAAAGGATATGTCAATTAAGCTTACATAATTCTATATATTATAGATTGCTCCCCCTAAATATGTGCATAGAGAGGAACACAAATTTTTGGTCTTTAAATGCCAAGGCACATAATTAGGTTAATGAGATCATATCTATATTATAGAGAGTGTGAAGTGCATTGTGTCATAGTATAGGTGTGATGCTCATGACAGTTTATGCACTTATGAAAGCATGTTATAAATATCTCAAGCAATTACCCTTAAGGATTTCAAAGAGGCTTAAGGACCATCCACCTTTGGAACAAAGGCAGCTTATCCTCGTTACAAGGTTAAGCTTTAAGCTCTTTGACAATAAAATTACTTCACCCAGTTTAAACAAGGAGTAAGAATGAATGTTTGAAAAGTTAAACTAGGTATGAAGCAGGGTTAATGCATGAATCATGCTTTTTCTTCCTTTTATACAAGATATGCAACAAAGGTATGAAAAAGGAAGATTTAGGTACTTGTATGAGAAAGATTGAATAATTTTAACCTTTTGTACCTTTACATATTGAAGCTCCCTTCATTGTGCTTTGTCCTTAGGCTTAGTCGCTTATGACCTATACTCAAGACAATATATGGAAATATTTTGCACAAGAGAGAGTTCTACAACTAGCGATCCCCTTTTTTTAAGTCATTGTTTTAGATATCAAGTAGATCACAAATTGCATAAATATATCATGAATTCTCCCTTTTAACTTAGTGCCTATCAAGATAAGTGTCGATTGAAATTACTAATTGAAATCAAATTGAAGTTATATGAGGCACTAAGAAGCATAAGTGATAATTGAAGTTATTCAATGATCAAACAACAGATGCGATCAAAAGAACAACATTGGCATTAGATTTTTCAAACAAGCTCACAAATAGGAGAATCCACTAAATATGCTACTTTAATATTGAAAGCTACAATCCATGATAAAGGGACATTATTTTACCAAGTTGGATTGAAATGTAGTAGCATGCCTTATGAGAAACTTGTTCTCATACATGAGACTATATGAGATTACTAAGATAACGTACTAGTCTCAATATAATCAAGATGTAGAAATAGGCTCCTCCTAGAGATATGCATCAAAGAATTGTAATGAAGGGAATATATGCATTTAAGTTTAGAGACGAATAGGGAGAAGTACCATTCATCATGATCAAGGCTTACAAGATTTGCAATAAACATTTTATGCCTAGTATTCTCACAATGAAAAAGATTTGGGATTCTTACAACCACACCATTGTTGTTTTGAAGATCTCATTATCCAAGTAGGTGTTGTTGCTCTTGATTGCTTCATTTTTTTCATTTGAGTGTCCTCCCTTTATAGTTGACTCTTTTTCCTTCCAAACTTATTGAAAATACTTAAGAGAGATGTTAATAGCACAAGGGAGTACATGATGAAGAATGATTTCTTTAGATAATAGATATGAACATTTCATCATTCATAAGTCACACACATATGAAGTAAAATCCTTAACATTAGTGCATATCATAAGAAAAGAGGAGTGTGCACCTTTTAAACGTCTTGATCAATCATAGGAAATTCTACTTCTTCATATTGATCTTTAACATTATAACTTAGAGGCATATCAATATGAAAACAAATATAGCAAAGGTATGAATTAGATTCTAATGGACAAGTGCATTTATGAAAATGTGATTGGATGCACATCTAGACAATTTTAGTCCAAACAAAGAATCTATTCTTCAAGTATGATAATTTAGAGCAAACAATCATTGATGAGAACTATATTTGATTAAGAAGATGAGTTCCCATACCTTTGCTTTTACCTTTCTTCCTTTGGGTGAAGATCAACCTTTTGTGGCTTGTGATTTTAAAATTGCACTTACTCTCTTGTAGATTATTATAAGTAACACAAGCACTAGTTTCCCTTTTTGTAATCATTTTGATAAGGAATGAAAAGTGGATTACTAAAGCATGGAAACTTTATAATATGAACTAGATTATTCCTTGAAGTATGCTTAGTTTTAACTTATGGAACAAGCATAGTTAGTTCTTTAAGATTATGGGAATAAATCTAATTCATAACATGGAGAGCGATAAATGAAGAAGAATCATATCCAATATAAGCAAGAGGCAAAACATCATAAATCATTGGATTGATTTTTCCTTTTATGTTAGATTACGCATCTCCAAAGAGAAACTTATTCTCTACATGTGAGACTACTTAAGTTATTTAGATAAACGCACTAGTCTCACGATTTCTAGTTATAGAGAGAATTTTCCTTTTATAAGTGTTCTAAGGATTTGAATTCCTTGCTTGACACCTTATTCTTTTAAGAACATGAAATATCTCTTTATATCTAGAACATGGCAATAATAGGATAATCCGAGAAAACCATGCCATGAGGAACTCGCAACAATTTAAAGTATGTAGATTGCTATGGTATAGAAATGATGAATATGCAATCTACCATATGAGAGGAATATCTTCAAAGAATGGTGACATAATTTTAAGAACATTTTACGTGCTTCCTTTTTCTATGTGACTACACAAGACACATAAGAAATGATAATTTAAGATTTTTGCACTTAAAAGCATAAGTGTTACCATCCTTTGGCTTTCCTCTATGTTGTAGGCCTTGTCTTTTCGGCTTAGGATGATTCTTTGTTTCCTACAACATCAATATCTTCCCCGAGATGATATGAGTTTAATATATAATAATTCAAAATAACCTTGGGTCAATCTTGGATATAACTCATTGAAGATTGATAGCTTGAGTCAACAAAAATTGAATTGACTCTCTCAAGCACCCCAAAAGCTTCATACCATCTCCTCTTCCTGCAAAGCTTGTCAAGCAAATTTTGGTACCCATCGCTTGATGGGTCCATCATGGTTAGTCAACAAAGATCTAGGAACCCAAAAGTCCTTTGTGCCAGCGCTTGGTAAACTTCTTACCTTTCTAGCACAAGTTGCAATTTTGGGTTGCCTAGTTACATGAAAATTAAGTGACAAGCTAGGAGTGGGATAGTTACCAATGGGACAATCCTTACATTGATGTCCCTTCTTTCGGCATATGTAGCAAAGGCGATCTTCAATTCTTGAAGATTTCTTCTTTCCTTGTTTCTTTCTTGCTACATGGTTAGTGAATATTTTCTTTTCTAACATTATGCCTTTTTGTTTCAAATGGGGACAAGATTTAATAAAGTGTCCCTTTTTTGAGAATTTAAAACAAAGTCTATCATCCTTGTTAATAATCAAGCCATTTTTAATATAGGGACATGATCTAATCAAGTGTCCCTCTTCAAAGCATTCACTACACCTCTTATTTTTCTTAGTGTGAAGTGTGGCTTGATCATTACCTTGGATGTTACCTTGTATGGAGACATGGTTGAGGCTTTTGGAAGAGGTATTGATTTTCTTGTTTTGTTTCCTCTTCTTGGTAATCCTCAAGTTCTTGACATTTTCTTCAAGGGACTTAGTGCATGCCTCGGTTGTTCCCGTCTCAAGCTTCTTCACCGTGTGATCACGGTTATCTTGAGAAGGTTGAGCAATGCACTTCCCTTTAAGTTGTATCAAGCTCATTTGTAGCCTCTCATTTTCTTCTTTGAGCTTTTGATATGTATCATCGTTTGTTCCTGTAAATTCTAGCTCAAAGGAAGATTTGCTTGTCGACGGACAACAAGCATTAGCACATGGTAATATAGTTTCAATTTGAATACATGTGCATGAGTGAGGTTGTTGTGATTTTAAGTTTTCTATCACAACCTCATGAGCAATATTTAATATGATATGATCATCCATAAGATTTTCATGAGAGCATAGGAGCATATCATATTTTTCTTGAAAAGCTAGATTTTCAACTTTTAGCTTTTCTACTTGGTCCTTAAGCAAGGTATTACTATTCACTAATTCAGCGTTACAATGTAAAGCGTTATCTTGCTCAATTGAAATAGTTTCATACATTTGGACCAAATCAACATGAGAGCACTTTAGCTCCTCATGTTCTTTAGTCAACTCGTCAAAGTGTAGCATTTTCATGGAGAGAATATCTTCTAGCCTTTGACGAGCTTCGCTTTGCTCTCTTGCTCTTTCTAGAAGTTTGAGCATGACCGCCTTATCTTCTTGGCTTAGGCGAGCATAGAGATGCAAGAAGCTTCTTTCTTCCTCTTCATCCTCATTTGTGCTTCCGCTATCATTTTCATTAGCCACACAACACATGTGAGAATCGAAATGGGAAGACAAACCTTTTGGAGAGGTAGATTCATCGTTTGGTCTCCATCGTTCATTTTCTTCTTCTTCCTTCAAAGGGTTAGTCTCACAAATACCAAAGGGAATAGAAGCACAAAATGAACTATCATATTTGGACTCATCAAATTTGTTTTTAATTCTAGTCCAAATATCATGCGCATCATGAGTAGATTCATTATACTTGGATATGAAGGCATGATAATCTTCATTGCTAAGGGAACTACTTAAGATGTCAAAAGCTAGGTAGTTTAAGCGAAAACATCTTTGATCCTCCTCAGAGATAATTTTTCCTTTATAACTAGAAGGGAAGATACTCTTGTTCATAATTTGTTCTAATTGTGGATCTACGGTTCTAAAGGCATTGTCACCCTAGTAGACCAAGAGTCATAATTAGAACAATCGAAAAGTAATATTTCAAGAGTTACCTCCTTGTTCTCCTTCGAAGTTGTCTTCTTGTTCTTTTGGGATCTTCTATGAGTCATCACTTCGAGTTGTTAGACTCAAGATGAAGTGCCTAGCTCTAATAACAATTGAAAGTCGCCTAGAGGGGGGGGGGGTGGATAGGCGAAACCTGAAATTTAAAACTTTATCCCCCAACTAGATCCCTTGATTAGTGGTTAGAACAAGATATATGGTTATCGGAATATAAAAACTAAGTCCTTGCTTGTAAAGAGTATTCCTTTCAAATAATGTGGAATTGATAAATCAATACTACTAATAAGTCTATGAGAACAAAGCAAGAGGGCTTAGGCAAGAAGAGCAATAGCACAAGTTCTCTCTTGCAATGTTTTGCTCCACTAAATGAGAAGTTAACTTAAAGCAACACCAAATAGAATTAACAAAGAGTAGTTCAAGAGAAACTTAGAGAGGGAAAGAACAAACAAATCACAAGCAATAAGCACACGAGACACGAGTGATTTGTTTTACCGAGGTTCGGCCCTCGAAGGCCTAGTCCCCGTTGAGGAGTCCACTTGAGGACGAGTCTTTTTCAACCCTTTCCCTCTCTCAACCGATCCCCGAGATCGGCAAGCTCTTCTTCTTCTCAAGGATCAATTAAGATCCCGCAAGGACCACCACACTCTTTGGTGTCTCTTGCTAGCTTTTACAAATCTCCAAAACTTTGGAGGAAGTTCAATGGGAGTCAAAACTCCACGCACAAATGAACACAAAGATGTAGCACACACTATCTCTCAATGAATCTCACAAGGCACTAGTGCTAAACTCAAATGAGTAGCTCTCTTTTGCTTGCTCTCTCTTTTGTGGTGCTTGTATTGGTTGTAGTGGTCTAAATCTTGTGTATAGGATGGATCAATGAATATATGTGGTTGGGAGGGCTTGAGTATGTCAACTAGATGACTTGGAATGTTGCTTGGGCTCCCACACTCCTGAAGTGGCCGGTTGGGGTGGTATTTATAGCCACCAAGCAAAATCTAGCCGTTGGTGAAGTCTGCTGGCGAAGGGCGCAACGAACAGTGTCTGGTGCGCTGCCACGTCATCCGTCTGATAGGTCTTCGAGCTGGTCGACCGTTGGAGGCTTTGTCCTCTTGTGGCACCGGACAGTCCGGTGCCCCTCTGACTTTTGCTCTGACATTCTGAAATCCACTGTTCACTTTGCAGAGTCGACCGTTGCGCGCAGATAGCCGTTGCTCCGCTGGTGCACCGGACAGTTCTGTGCGCCACCGGACACTGTCCGGTGCTACACCGGACAGTCCGGTGAATTATAGTGGAGATGCGCCTGGGAAACCCGAAGGTGAAGAGTTCGAGCTGAAGCACCCTAGTGCACCGGACACTGTCCGGTGGTGCACCGGACGGTCCGGTGCGCCAGACCAGAGCAGCCTTCGGTTTCCTTTTTGCTCCTTTCTTTTGAGACCTAGCTTGTTCTGTTGATTGGTTTGTGTTGAACCTTTGGCACCTGTAGAATGTATAATCTTGAACAAACTAGTTAGTCCAATTATTTGTGTTGGCCAATTCAACCACCAAAATCAATTAGGAAAATGTTTGACCCTATTTCCCTTTCACCTTGCAAACACTAGCTAAATGGGAAACACATCTTGTGGGTAAAGATGTGCTACCTCTGCAGAGTGTAAAACTGGTATATCAATCGTGCTCACGGTCGAGAGCGACTTGAATCCTCACATGAGTAAATTATGGAATTAAATTTAACTTTTCATGCATTTGTATTGCATTGTAGGAATTGTTATTATTAATTATGATCTATGATTTAATTAGGGTGGTATTTACTTATACCTAGTCATTGCTAATAAAATTTTGACCAACATAAAATCAATACTCAGCCTTAACCATTTTCCTTGGTAAGCCTTACACTTGAGCCCCCACCATTAGTGAGCTCAATCACACTTTTCCCATACTTGTTGAGCGATGAATGTATGTGAGCTAGCTCACCCTTGCTATAATCACACTAGGCCAAGAACAGGTACCGCAAGATGAGGATCATGAAGGATGCTACGATAAGTTTGGAGAGGTCTAGACCGTCGTCTCCTAGTCAACTATGGTTGTGGAGGATCATTTTTGTCATATGGTGTAATTCATTTAGCTATTTTGTATAGAACTCATATTATGTAATAAAGATGTGACACTGGTTCTGTACCATGAGTCATCATATGTGTGATACTTGATCCTAGCACACATTTGAGACGCACCTTAGTTTGCCCTTAAATCCAGGTGTGACAACGGCGCGGAGGCATGACGGCGTGCAAAGGCGACAACACGGGAAGAAGAGAAGCAAGCATTGTGGGTATGGAACAGGTGCGAGAGAAAGGACATAGGTCCTCATAACCCATCAATTTTGTCGTTAGCTAGACTGTCAGTCGACACGAATTAACTAGTTTCTGTCGGCTCTCAAGTAACCGACGTGTATTGGTTAATTCTCGTCGTTTTTTGGAAAGCCAACAGAGATTAATTTGGCCGACAGGAACTGTCCCAATTTTTGTTGTGAGAATAGCACTTTGAACTAGTGTGGGATCAAGATAGTGACATACACTCAACCTTTACTTGTCGTGCTTGCTGGCTCATGGCTTACCTAGAAATTAGGGATGGCAACTGGTATATATCATTGAGTAATATTCTTCCACACCCTTCCCATTGGGTCATCTATATCCGCTCGTGGGTATAGAATCGTACTCATACCATACCCGCGCGAGTAATTTTACCTGTCGGGTGACCAATACCCTCTAGGAAAAAGTCTCAAATTCTAATATGTCAATCACTCAAAATATGAACCAAACACAAAAAAGTTTAACTTCAAATATAACAATTCATAAGATTACATAATTTGATAGTTAAACAAATGCTAACCAAAGAATAATTTTATTTTTAGCTAAGATGGGCTTGATTAGATAGTAATAGCGGTATGATGCGGGTATATTTTACTCATGGGTACACGGGTATGGGTAGTACCCACCCATACTCGTACCCATCTATCCAACGGGTAGAAGTACTTGCTCATAAACATACCTATAGGTAAAAAATCATCTCACATTTGTCTTCATATCGGATAAAATCGGTTGGTTATTTGGGTTTTGGATACCCATTGCCATCTCTAATGGCAATGACATGTCACTTTTAGCTTATAGCTTGAGCCAATAGTGATAGGGACCTTCATTGTCAGGTTAATAGCACCCCAATCATTTTTTGGATTTGCGGCTAATGACACGACAGTGAAGGGTTATCACTAGAAGAACCCTACCAACGAAACCGACAGTGAAGAGACGACAATCAATGTCAATTCTGTAGTAGTATACGTAGATAGAAAATGCAACTCTTTTCTATAATAACTCGTGCAAAACAACCCAAACCTATGGGATTGTCCAGTCCAACAAATTTTGCATGCAGGAAATGCATTTTCATGCCACCAACAAGCCATATTCCTCATCTGACGCAAAAATCTGAATTTGAGTGAGTTACTATGCGTGTGAGATGAAGGAGCAAGAATGGTCCAAATAACATTAACCAATAAATTTGAATGAGTAAGTGAGGGTTATCCAGCAATCTGAGCAATTGATTTTTAGGTGTGGTATGTCTAGGAGCAATTCGTTTGGTTGATTTAGGGAAGGTTATGTGTGCGGGGGTGATTTGGTTGGGTAGGTTTTGCAAAGTTGAAACTAGTAGGTTATATAGAGGTATATAATATGTTCCTGAAAATATTGAATGTTTGACTAGAGTTTGTGGGTTTTGCCTCTAGAATAGACATGTTCAAACATCGGATTATGTTGTGCCAAAAAAATCTAGCAATTTTGTCTAGGCAAAACCTAAAATGGGACACTCGCGCTATAGTCAGGAACACATTATGTCGGTTTGGGTTGGATTTTTTCCTATGTTTTGTGTAAAAAAGTTGCAGCCCACTAAAAAATAACCCAAGAGGAGGATGACTGAATTGGGTCACTAAAGCCTTAGAGGCGGTGTTTTGGTTCTTCCACCAAAAAAAGTTTAGTCCATGTGACATCAAATGTTTAAATAATAACTAGTATGATGCCCGTGCGTTGAAACGACACACAAATTATTCGATAAAATGTTACTGATTATCATACCTATATTACCAGTAGATAACCATAGCCAATTCTTAATCATTATGGACCCAATCCTGATGGAATCGGGTCATACTAATAATGAGCTCTCTAAAATTAAGTATAATGTATCTTGAGATAACCATTAATAGATTGTGACTTCGGCATGCAACACTTGCCTTTGATGAGGTAACCCTTTGACGCTTCCTTGAAATCCTCCATCGAGATGAACTTATGTCATCCCCACCAAGGATGGAAAAGTGGACATTATTGTTTCTTCATAGTTGTTTCATGATGTGTTAATTTATGAAACGTGTTATCTTTGATTAGTTCTTTTCTCTTCTTTTTAAGTATAACAGTAGGTAATGTTCCCAACTTACAGGGTTTTTTTTGCTAAACTTGAGGCTATACACTACCGGAATCTGGCTCTTTGCCGAGTGTTCGGCCCTTTGCCGAGTGTTTTTTTGTCGGGTACTCAGCAAAGAAGTCTTTGCCGGGTGCCGCACTCAGCAAGTTATACTCTCCGTAACGACGACGTTTACCGAAAGCAAGACACTCGGCACAGGAGGACACTCGGAAAGACCGCTTGGCCGAGTGCCAAACACTCGGTGAACAGCAACGCTCAGCAAAGGGCCGTCTATAGTTGATGGTCGTTTATCTTTGTCGAGTGCCTGGCTTTGGCACAGAGGTACTTTGCCGAGTGTCAAGGTCATAGCACTCAACAAAGAAGACACACCTGGGCACAAGTAAAGCCTCTTTGCCAAGTGCTATGGCCTTGGCACTCCGCAAAGAAGCAAGCTTTACCGAGTGCCTCCTAGAGCACTCGGCAAAGGAATTGACAAAGGGCCCCACTGGTGATCCCTTTGTCGAGTGCTAGTCCGGCGGGCACTCGGCAAAAAGAGAGCCTTTATCGAGTGCCACCTAATATGCTCGGCAAAGGCCCTAGTAAAGGGGCCCACATGGGGCTTATTTACCGAGTGTTAGTACAGTAGACACTCGACAAAGAGTGAGCCTTTGTCGAGTGTCACTCCGTTACACTCGGCATAGACTCCATCGTCGTTACCTAGCACCGTGATGGCGACTATTCTTTGCCGAGTAACGGGTGGCACTCGGCAAAGTCTTTGCCGAGTGCCCGATAAAAAGTACTCGGGAAAGTACTCGTCGAGCTTTCTTTGTCGAGTGTTACACTCGGCAAAACCTTCGCCGAGTGTTTTCCAAGCTTTGCCGAGTGCTTCAGATACTCGACAAAGAAGTTGTTTCCGGTAGTGATAGTACACTATTTTGCATTCACCGATTTTATTTTTGACTATACATGAAAAAATATTGACCACCGTATGCTTTTATCCTCCGTTGAAACATTAGACCCATCAAAGAACCCCTCTATTTAGTCCAGAAAATTCAGATTATGGATGGAAAAGGTAAAAATTATACACCCATTCCTTGTTTAGATACAAAACCATGGGACTTAGCTATTGAATTTATATAAATAATTAAATACTAATACTTTTTGTGGTTATCATTGGATGTAGTTGTACGCATGTCAAGTGTGAAGGACATGACATTATACATACCATGTCTAGATATTAGTTTCAGTTAATGGCCTACTAAAACTTATTTTTTGCATTCATGGTGGAGTGTGTATTGTGCATTTTAAATAAGTTTGAACAATTCAAATAAAGTTGAAATGCTAATTTGAAATGAATTTGGAAAATAGAAAGACAGAAAAAGAGAAAAAAGGAAAACAAACCTGTGTTGGGCCCAATCTCAAGCCGGCCCAGCTGACCGTGTCGGCCCACTCCGAAGCCACACCCACGTGCGCAGTCTATCCCGCGTCCTCTGTCCGCGGCCACTGCTTGGTGAGCCCGCTCCGTCAACCACCTGCGTTGCGCCTGGTTTCGCTGACGACTGGGCCGCTCGTAGGGGTGGGCGTTCGGGTTACCCAAAAATTTCGGGTCGGGTAATTCGGGTATTTAAAATTTCGGGTTTTGAGAATCGATACCCGAAATTACAACGGGTTTTACAATACCCGAAAATTCGGGTACCCGAAATTTCGTGTTCAGATTCGGATATTCCCGAACTACCCGAATTGTTGTGTCGGCTTCATAAAAACACATACACCCTATTAAATTAGTATAAAAATATAGTTTGAATATTAATATACATGGACATATAAAACACAAGCAATCTAATCACAAGTTATGCACACTTACACATAATTATAGATGTACAAATTAATAATTAAGCACTACATGAGTACATGACACATGAAAGTTCGAGTAATTTGGGTATTTCGGGCACTCGATTGTGATACCCGAATTACCCGAAATAATTTCGGGTTTTCCAAGTTGCTACCCGAAATTCCCGAATAAAATTCGGGTTTCGGGTATTTCGGGTTTGGGTATTTCGGGTTCGGGTTTAGGGTTACGGGTTTTTTGCCCAGCCCTAGTCGCTCGCGAACCTGACACCCCGATGCCGCACATGTGACTATGTTCACTGCCTTGGGGGCCCACCTGTCGGATGCATCGCCTCCTCTTCGTTTTCCGCGTAACAGAACGACGAGATTCCGCCCTAGAAATCCGGCTACCGCGTATCCTCGTCCTCGGTGATTTAGCCCTTTGTTGGCTATATAAACAGACCCGCACCCTCATCCATCAGGTGCCGTGGCGCTAAACGTCGTCGTGCCCCGTGGGCCGCCAATTCCAAGGAAAGGGGGACCTGCCGCCAACTTCGTTTCTTCCCCTATGCCGGCGGCTAGTGTCCATGAAGCTGATGTGGAGTGTCGCTTAGGCACGGGGAAACTATTCCCACCACCAATTCGGTGAACGGGCGGTCGAAGCTCCAGCAATGGCTCACCAGAGCAATGTGGCGCCGCGGATTCACGCGCCGCTGCGGGTCCTCTCTTGCATCAACTTTCAGAGCAAGAATGTTGGTCTGGGGGCTCCATGGCGTCATTCGAAGGGTGATCATGGCCTCGGCAGGAGAGATTGGAGTCTGGGATAGCCGGAATCGCTCACCGTAGCGCATGAGCCGCCACAGACCCTGTTCAGCGCCACCGTGGGTAAGTGTTGTTGTGAGGGAGTGGTGTGTGGTCGTTAGATCGTTAAGGGGCGATTGAGATTTGATCTCAGGGGCAATGTCGTCTCGTCTGTAGATCTGAAATCGGGCGGCATCGAATTGATCCACATAATGTACTGGATCGATTCAATCGGGGTCGTCGGATCTGGATCGGTCGGCCCGCGCTGCGTACCGATTCACGGGGCTTCGATCTAATCAGGATCATCGATTATGGATCGGACGGTTAGGAATAACCTATACCCCTTCGACCGCCACTTTGCAAAATAAACCCCACCTTCCTTTAAAAAAAACCTGCCATCCTATTTTATACTAGAGGCCTCGGAATAAACTTGTTTAAATTACAGTTCAACCCCTAGACTTTGCAGATTGACCCCTAGAAGCTATTTGGCATTAAAATTTATAATAAAAACAACTCAAACTTATTTATTCCATAGCTTTTACATTTTAATTCCGTTTTGATCCATTCAAATTGTGTTTGCTTCGTAATAAAATTGCCAATGTGGTAACAACATTAAATATAATATATCACACACTTTTTTAATTAGATAATTGTTAACCTATGTTTAGTAGATTCATCCTACTAAGTTACTTTGTCTATAATTTTAATCTAACTCGAATATGAACTATAGTTAAGATATAACTTAGATTAAAAGAGGAATTAGATGTTTATTTGGAATATCTTTCTCACATGACTTATAGTAGTCAAAAATAACATAGCTTTAATTGTTTAATCACGTAAATATTTCGAAAACCATATCTTCTCAACCATAACTCCGATTTTGGTAGTTCTCGAATCCACGATCTTGTTGCGACGCGTAGAGTATTATTATGCAGTTTGTGCTTATGTTTGGTGTGATGTTAATTTTGCATATACCATGTTTGTTTGTATTGCTACGAATAGCAGTGAGGTCACGAGAATCTGAAGGTCATCCTGGTACCTAGGAATCTCAAGTCTAAGGCAAGTTGTGCCCTTGATCACTCCTTTTTACTTAATAATGTTCGCTATTAATCATTGTGACATGCTCAGGTTAATTTGATGGGACCCAATAGGTTTTCCCTAGTATTGTTTTCCCCACCATGCAAACAGATGAACTTTTGGGTAGATTTGCTATTGCTCTACCTGGTTTTGGGAAACTAATGTTTTATTATGATCATGTTCCAATTATGTTGTTATTTAATTATTGTTCATGAAAAGATCATATTGTTAATTAGAACATGGAGCGACCACACGGGAAAACAGTGCTACCACAAGGGTGGTATGGGACGCCCTTGGCTAACTAATTAGGAAAGATAGTGGAGGACTACCTTACCCAAAAGGGGCAAGGGCAGTAGGGGAGTGGTCGGCTTAGGGAGGTTCTCGGCCTGATTTTGCAGCGATGGCGGTCAAACGAGGGATTCCTGCATTGCACTTCCTAGAAACTGTAGCGGGTTTTCTGAAGCTAGTGGAACTTTGTAAAGGCCTCGTAGTGGTACCCTGCCTCGCTTCCTTGGTAGAGGTATATGGGGTCTGATCAACTCTGTGGCAAATGGGTAACATGACTTGTGGGTAAAGATGTGCAACCTCTGCAGAGTGTAAAACTGATATATCAGTCGTGCTCACGGTCATGAGCGGCTCGGACCCTCACATGATTAACTTATGGAACTTAACTTAATCTGTCATATGCATTGCATCATGGGTGTTGTTATTAATCTTGATCTCTTAATTAATTGGGTTGGTATCTACTTATAGTTAGTAACTGCTAATAAAATTTTGACCAACTTTAAAAGCAATGCTCAGCTTTAACCATCCTCTTTGATAAGCCTTACACTTCACATGAGCTCCCACCTTGGGTGAGTTCATGCATATTATTCCCCACAACTTGTTGAGCGATGAACGTATGTGAGCTCACCCTTGCTGTCTCACACCCCCACAAGTCAAGAACAGGTACCGCAGGATGAGGCACATGGAGGATGCTGTGATGAGTTCGTGAGAGGTCTAGGCCATCGTCTCCTAGTCAACTTTGGGTTGCTGGATCATTGTCTCCATATGATGTAATTATTTATTTATTTGTACAGAACTCCGTTATATATTAAAGATGTGACATTTGTTTCTGTACCATGAGTCATCATATGTGTGAGACTTGGTCCTTTCACACCTGGTGAATATGCACACGTCCGGTCCTCTAAAACCCGGGTGTGACATATGCTTTATAATAGGAGACTCCCTGGCATTAAGGATGGCATTAGCTTCCAACAAGGGAGCCAAAGCAACATCAAACTTAATGCCCCTAAGAACAAGCTTTCTAACTTTGTTAATGGCAAGACTCCCATGGTTCAGGATAGGGAAGGTTATATTTTATATCCTTAAAACTATCCTAATCACAAAATTAGAAGAATTCATGCTAGGAAATCTCATTATGTTTCTCATCATACTTATATGTACAATAATGAGGCTTCTAGCTCTAGGCATACAACTCATATCAAAATTCCTAAGGAAAAGATTATTAATGCATCTAATGAACATATCATTTCATTTAAGACTTTTGATGCATCATTTGTTCTTACTAACAAATCTGGCAAGGTAGTTGCCAAATATGTTGCGGGCAAACACAAGAGTCTTAAGACTTGTGTTTGGGTACCCAAGGTGCTTGTTTCTAATGTGAAAGATCCAAGACTGTTTGGGTACCTAAGAACAAGGCATAAATTTGTTTTGTAGGTTTATGCATCTGGCGGGACAAGTTGGATAATCGATAGCGGGCGCACAAACCACATGACAGTAGAGAAAAGGATGTTCTCCTCATATGAGAAAAATGATGATCCCCAAAGAGCAATCACATTCGGGGATGGAAATCAAGGTTTGGTCAAAGGTTTGGGTAAAATTGTTATATCTCCTGACCATTCCATTTCTAATGTTTTTCTTGTAGATTCTTTAGATTACAACTTGCTTTCTGTTTCTCAATTATGTAAAATGGGCTACAACTGTCTATTTACAGATATTGGTGTTACCGTCTTTAGAAAAAGTGATGATTCAATAGCCTTTAAGGGAGTGTTAGATGGTCAGCTATATTTAGTTGATTTCAATGATAACAATGTTGAACTAGACACTTGCTTAATTGTTAAGACTAAGATGGGCTGGCTCTGGCATCGCCGACTTGCTCATGTTGGGATCAAGAATCTTCACAAACTTCTAAAGGGGGAAGACATTTTAGGACTAACAAATGTTCATTTTGAGAAAGACATGATTTGTAGCGCATGCCAAGCAGGGAAGCAGGTTGGAGTTAATCATCCACACAAGAACAGCATGATGACTAAGAGATCGCTTGAGCTACTCCACATGGATCTATTCGGCCTGATTGCTTACATAAGCATCGGCGGGAGTAAATATTGTCTTGTTATTGTGGATGACTATTCTCGCTTCACTTGGGTGTTCTTTTTTGTTGGGGACTTGTTCTCAAATACTATGAATTAAGAACAAGGCAACAAAAGATATTAAATGTTAATGTCCTTCGTCCTTCAAAGCATTATTCCCTTTAGGATATAATGATCTTCAGACGAAGGTCATGAAGGACATACCTTCATGATTGCAGTATGTATTAATAAAAGAAGGAACATGTGAAATATAAGAGACAACATAAATAATCATATAACATTGTTAATTCGTTCTTATTATATTATCATGGAAAGACAGAAATAATATTGAATTACAAAAGTACCTTCGACTTGACAGAAGGCAAAAAGTACAAGCGTGACACAAAAGCAAATACTAGTCAGCGTGAACAGTACGGGGGTACTGTTCATCTATTTATAGGCACAGGACACAACCTATGAGAAGTTACAATCATGCCCTTTACATTTACTATTGGCCTATAGAAAAATCTGTGAGGACTGAATAGCCTTTTCCCTTCTAAGTCGGTTCCCCTTTTCGGCGATTTAGCCGAAGCTTCCTTGCGCACAGCTTCGGATCGATGAAAACCTTCGTCACAATCAAGCTCCTCATCGTATCTGCTTTTATCATGAATCCGAAGATACATGTCCATAAACCATACTTGGAAGACATTGTTAAATTATGTTTTTGAGGACCTTCGAAGGATGAAGGCCCGCAACAGTAGCCCCTCGCAGTATTAATTTGTTTAAGATAACGAATTCAGACTGCGACATGGACGAAGGCCTTAAGCCGAAGGTCCAAAAAAACACCTTCCCTTTGCTAGAATAACAACAGTCAATGACAAACGGGACGCTCCAATTTGGAGCGCGTCGATCGTATAAATAAGAACTCACCCTGAGCACATTTGGTACGCTACTTGCCGCTTGCTTTGTTTGCTCAATTTTTTAGCTCTTGCTTACCAACGCTTGCTTAGTTTCTCAGACTTCCTAAGCTTTGGTTTAAGGACACATTTTCGCCATTTTCGAAGAAAAGATGTCTCAAGACAAAAAAGTTGCTGCTGAGACGAAGCTGAGCGAAGAGGAGAAGCTCCTTGAGGAGAAGACTGCTAGATTTGTTGAGTCGATAGCAAAAACAAATACGGAGAAGATTACTAAAGAGATACTAGAAGGCTTGTCTGAAGATACTGATGATAGCGACAGCTATGATGTGGAAAGTGGAGGCGAAGAAGTCATGCAGTCTTCGGGAAATCAACTATCAAATAGAGTCATCTTGATAATATGAGAGGAAGGTATTTTCGAGATATGTCTATTGTGAGGGCTGACGTAGACAGAGTCGTTCCTGCTCCCGAAGAAAACGAAGTTGTGATCTTCTGAAGCTTCTTCAAAGCTGGACTTCGGTTCCCGTTGAGCAGATTTGTGGTTGAAGTATTAAAGATATACCAGATTTTCCTTCACCAGATCACTCCCGAAGAAGTTATTAGAATGGGGATCTTTGTCTGGGCTGTGAGAAGTCAAGGTCTAGAGACAAGTGCAAGATGTTTTTGCAGTATGCATGAACTTTCGTATGAGACGAAGCCCTGAGGTAAAGAACAATATCATAATAATTTTGGTTGCTATAGCTTCGTTGCTCACTCTGGTGCAAGCTACCCAGTGCCAACGTTTCGGAAGAGATGGCCTGAGGCCTGGATGGAAGAATGGTTTTACGTGAAAAATGATTTGAAGGCGAGAGAAGACATTAAAGAAATCATCATGCGCCCCATCTGGTCCCGCTTCGGTCTCCGAAAGCCGAAGGTAGAAATTGATGAGGCAGCCGAAGCATGCCGAAGGGCCTTCAGCACAGTTTGCTCTTTTATTGGGACAAGAGACTTAGTTAAAGAACATGTAGCCTACAGGATATGGCCACTGATAGACAGCTGGGAAATGCCAAAAGAAACCATCACTAACCCTAGTGAAGGTGGTCTAGTTCGATTGAAATACACCTTCAGGTTTGGAGACCAGTTTGTCAAACCAGATGATGACTGGCTGAAGTGTGTTGAAAATACTAGCGATGAGTTACTTGGAGCATATTCCAAGTCCGAAGATAATGCCCTATTTGCGGCCTTCGGGAGCCAAAAAAAGAAAAGATTAAATAGGGTTTTTGATGCTATTGGATTTGTGTACCCTGACTATCGCTACCCGCCACGGGGGCAGAAAAGAAAGGGTGCAACTTCTGGAAAGCTTGCTGCTTCGGCTGCTCCAAGCGAGCCTACGCCGAAGAGGAAAACGTTGAAGGTCCTTACCCACCGACCGTGCTACATTGAACCGGCCATAGTGTCTGAGTTTGGCAGGGAAACTTCTTCAGTTACTGAAGCGAAAGAACCTGCTCCTCCCATGCAGAAGATTGAAGAGCCGGTTGTAATGCCGAAGGCGCCTTCGACTAAGCTTATTGAAACGAGGGTTGACGAAGATAAGGCTGAAAGATCAAAAACTGAAGATGCAACAAAGATGCTCGAGATTCTAAGTCCTTCAGCAGAAGCAACAGTGCTGAAGGCAGAAAAAAGTTTTGCGATAACCCCTAGAAGAAAAAGGATGGTAAATTAATTAGACATTTTGGAAACAACAGACTCCAAACGCCGCTCTTCCATAAAGAAGGTTGCCAAAAGTGCCGAGGCGCAGGCTGAAGCTGATACTAGGCAGATAAAAGGTAAAACTGCAATAATTGAGGCTGGAACCGAGGCTGAACCCACAGTGCCTGTTGAGACGAAGCTTGCCACAGCCAAGCAAGGGGACGAAGAAGTACCTCCAAATACTGATATAACTTTTGAGAGAAATGTGGCCAAAGAAGCCAAATCCCTTACTCCCGAAGCACCTTCCGAATATCTTGATTATGTCATTCGACATGCTTCGGGAAAAAGATTATCTGAGGAAGAAAATTTTGAAGCTAAACACTATGCCCGAGAACTGAAGTACCCGAAAGGGGCCCTAGTGTTTAATGGTACGGATGAAGATGACTTCTTGTATTGCCTCCCAGAGAACAAAGAATTATCTGTCTGCCGGGAGATGGCCAGAAGTATGGGTTTTCCGAAGCTCGAAGATGGCCTCTGTGCCATGACGAAGGACGATCTTGCGGATAGCCTTGCATACAACAGTATGAAGGTACAAAAGTTGTGAATTTTGAAGTTTATGGATTCTGTATTAGAGTCTTTTGTTCTCATGTTAATCCATTCATTCTTTCATGTAGGGCTTAATACTTAGCAACGCCTTAAGGGCGCAAAAGAATGCTGAAGACGAGAGCTGCACTATTGCTCTCAACAACCTTCTAACAGAGGTTATCAAGCTGAGAAACGAAGCCATGGAAAAAGACAAAATTCTACTTACATTGGTGGACAAAGTAAAGGGGGATGAAGCTAACTTCAAGGCTCAATCTGAAATTCAAAAGAATGAGATTGAAGACCTTCAAAAACAACTGGCTGAAGCCAAATTAAAATGCGTTGTTGCCGAAGCTGACCAAGATGCCAGTGAGTACTGGAAAAATTATTTTGAAAAAATAGTTGCAGAGCTTCGCGCATCAAAAGAAAGATGTTTTCAAAAATCTATGGAATGCGTAAAAAAGATAAAGACTAGCTTCGCCAACGTGGGCACGTACTCAAGCAAAGACAACTTCATACTGGGCGATCCTGAGGGCGTAATCGAATGGATCAGCGGTGAAGCTGAAGCTTTTGAAGAGATTTTAAGTGACCACGGGGATGTCTGTGCATTCTCTGGAGCGAGGGGAGTTGCAGCCATTCTGGAGAAGGCAGGTTGCGAACATGTTAAAACCTTGGCCCAGGCCGAAGCTGCCTTCTCCATCGATGATACGAAGGACCCCTCGGTCAAAGCAAGCTCAATAGGCAGAAAATTTTTCACTGATATCTGGGAAAATGGCGGCCGAGGGATGGCCCATGAAATAATGAATAAGAGCGAAAAAATATTCATGATACTCGAGAAGCAACGAAAGCAGCTGAAAAAGCTGCGGAACTTGAAAGACGGATATGTATTACTTAATGGCTTTTAACTTTGTTGTTTATTTTTGTGACTCCGAACTAATTCATGTCTTCTACCGCAGCTGAACCGTCTCCTCCCCCAGAGCCATTCAACCCACTGGCCGACCCAGAGACAAAGAAAACAATAGAAATTATTAATATGGCCGAAGCTATTGTGGATGAAGTTGTTACCAAGCTGTTAACCGAAGCTGCAGAAAAAGTTCTGAAGGAAGAAGAGTAGCTGTTGTAAAAACATTTTCTAGAATATTAATGTAACATTTGCTGAACTATGCTTGTAATATTCAGTGCTCATAGATTTGAATGTAATATATGAATTGTTTTGTAATTCAGTTCTTTGCGATGCATGAAACTTTATGTACATACCGTTTTTGAGCCTTCGGCGAAAAAACACCTTCCCTTCTTTTCATGCTTCGTAAAGAAGAGTTTTTATGCCTCGTAAGAATTATCCACCCTTTGTAAAATCATCAATGCTTCGTAAAAAATAGATCCCTCTTTCCACATCAGAACTGATGAAGCTGTAATTCTCAGCTTACTTTGCGCCTTGGCATCTTTTCATTTTTCGTAAAGCATTCTCCGAAGATCGACCTCGCTTCCAATTGATGTCATTGATGTGATATGATGTATGATGTGATGCTATGCGATATGATGCGATGATATGATGCAAAGAATGATGCTAATGCCGAAGACACATACCCACACTGAAACACAATATCTGTGTCCCCTTAGGAACCATCAAGAATCTCTTTGCCGTTTATTTTTCGGCTTCACCGCTTATTTTCGGTGTAAGTTCTGCATCCCTTAAGGAACGTCTTTTGAACTTCTTCGCCTTCTATTTCGGCGGTATTCGTGTTGACTTTTCGCGCTTCGCCTTATATTTCGGCGGTATTTGACTCTGCATTCCCTCTGGAACGACTTTTGAGCAGAAAACTTACGTTGCGCTCCCTTGGGAACGGCTTTTTGAAGCTTCGACAAACTTATGCTGCGCTCTTTAAGAACGACTTTTTGTGTCTTCGGTGAAACTTTTACTGCAATTTTTGGCTCTGCATTCCCGAAGGAATATCTCTTTGTAGCTTCGGCATTCTCGTAATTCTGTGACGAAGGTTTATTTTATTTTGACATGAACGAAGCTAGTACAGGAAATTAAAAATGACAAGAAAGCTAGATTTACATTGATTGTTCCTTATTCAAAAAAGAAAATGACAGTGAATTTAAAACTGTGCCAGAGGTAGGATATCTCTCAATATATGTGTTTTGATTCTCGCATAGTACTATTAACTGTGCGAGCTTCGGACCCCTCCCTAAAATCTCGCTGCTGATCGGTCTGCTGGCTCCCTTCTGGCTGCTGACCTCGTGAATAGGTAGGTTATAGTGGCGGCGGAGGTGGAAGTTGTGGCCAAGAAACTTGCGGCTGACTAGCCGAAGCAACAGAAGCTGCGGGATGATTACCCACATATTCTGGTATGTAGGGTGAATGACACGAAGCAGTGTGCAGGACCTGCTTCGGTTGACTTTGCCGGGCTTCGGCCTCTACAATTTCTTTTTGCTTTTGGATGGTGATTTGACTTGTTCTTGTATTGTGGCCCTTGTCTTCACCACAAAATAAGCAGTAGATCTTCCTAGGCTGGTCCCCATATCTTCCTCCGAAGCCCCTGGCGCCTCTGCCTCTTGGAGCTGGCGGCCGGACAGAGCTTTGTTGCTGCCCCGAAGCTTGCGAAGAATACTGCGGCCTCTGCTGTCGACTTCCTCTGTCATCACTCTGGGTGGAGTTGTGAATTGACCTGACGTGTCTCGGATGGATTCTTCCTTCGAAGCCCCTGGTCATTTCAGAGAACCTGTATGCTTCCTCCCTTCTTTGGCGGAAGTCAATGTCAGCCCAGATGTATTCATCCATCTTCTGAAGCAGCTTCTCCAGAGTCTGTGGGGGCTTTCTAGCGAAATACTGAGCAGTAGGTCCTGGACGAAGCCCCTTAATCATGGTCTCAATGACAATTTCATTGGGTACTGGAGGCGCTTGTGCTCTAAGACGCAAGAACCTTCGGACATATGCCTGGAGGTACTCTTCATGATCTTGCATGCATTGAAACAAGGCCTGAGTTGTGACTGGCTTCGTCTGGAAACCTTGGAAACTTGTCACCAGCATATCCTTGAGCTTCTGCCATGAAGTAATGGTTCCTGGCCGAAGTGAAGAATACCATGTTTGGGCCACATTCCGAACTGCCATGACGAAGGACTTGGCCATGACAGCTGCATTGCCTCCATATGAAGATATAGTTGCTTCATAACTCATCAAAAACTGCTTCGGGTCTAAATGCCCATCATACATGGGAAGCTGAGGTGGATTGTATGATGGGGGCCATGGGATAGCCTACAGTTCTGCTGCCAAGGGAGAAGCATCATCAAAAGTAAAGGTATCATGATTAAAATCATCATACCATCCATCGTCGTTGAACAAGCCCTCTTGATGAAGCTCCCTGTGTTGGGGCCTTCGATCTTGCTCGTCTTGAGCAAGATGGCGTACTTCTTCAGTGGCTTTGTCGATTTGCCTTTGAAGATCAGCGAGTCAAGCCATCTTCTCCTTCTTCCTTTGTACTTGCTGATGGATTATCTCCATGTTTCTGATTTCTTGGTCCAACTCTTTCTCCTGGAGTGTTGGACTAGTGGCCTTCCTCTTCTGGCTTCGGGCCTCTCGAAGAGAAAGGGTCTCCTGATTTGGGTCCAGTGGCTGCAGTGCGGCAACCCCTGGCGCTGAAGCTTTCTTCGGTGGCATGACGAAGGTCAGTGGTTGCCAAAGGTGGTCGAAAAGTGTTCACCGGAGGTGGGCGCCAATGTTGGGGACTTGTTCTCAAATACTATGAATTTAGAACAAGGCAACACAAGATATTAAATGTTAATGTCCTTCGTCCTTCGAAGCATTATTCCCTTTAGGATATAATGATCTTCAGACGAAGGTCATGAAGGACATACCTTCATGATTGCAGTATGTATTAATAAAAGAAGGAACATGTGAAATATAAGAGACAACATAAATAATCATATAACATTGTTAATTTGTTCTTATTATATTATCATGGAAAGACAGAAATAATATTGAATTACAAAAGTACCTTCGACTTGACAGAAGGCAAAAAGTACAAGCGTGACGCAAAAGCAAATACCAGTCAGCGTGAACAGTACGGGGGGTACTGTTCATCTATTTATAGGCACAGGACACAGCCTATGAGAAATTACAATCATGCCCTTTACATTTACTATTGGCCTATAGAAAAATCTGTGAGGACTGAATAGCCTTTTCCCTTCTAAGTCGGTTCCCCTTTTCTGCGATTTAGCCGAAGCTTCCTTGCGCACAGCTTCGGAGTGATGACAACCTTCGTCACAATCAAGCTCCTCATCGTGTCTGCTTTTATCATGAATCCAAAGATACCTGTCCATAAACCATACTTGGAAGACATTGTTAAATTATGTTTTTGAGGACCTTCGGAGGACGAAGGCCCCCAACTTTTTTGTAGGAAAAATCTCAAACCCTAGAGACCTTAGAGAGATTCTTGAGATAGACTCAAAATGAGTTCGGATTAAGAATAAAGAAGATTAGAATCGACAATGGAATGGAGTTCAAGAACTCTCAAATTGAAGGATTTCTTGAGGAGGAGGGCATCAATTATGAGTTCTCTTCTCCCTACACACCTCAATAAAACTGTGTTGTGGAGAGAAAGAATAGAACTCTCTTAGATATGGCGAGGACCATGCTTGATGAATACAAGACACTGGATCGGTTTTGGGTGGAAGCGATTAACACCGCTTGCTACTCCATCAACCGACTCTACCTTCACCAAATCCTCAAGAAAACATCATATGAACTCCTCACCGGTAAAAAGCCCAATGTCTCTTATTTTAGAGTTTTTGGGAGCAAATTCTTCATTCTTATTAAGAGAGGTAGAAATTCTAAATTTGCTCCTAAAGCAGTAGAAGGCTTTTTACTTGGTTATGACTCAAACACAAGGGCATATATAGTCTTCAACAAGTCCACTAGATTAGTTGAAGTTTCTTGTGACATTGTGTTTGATGACACTAATGGCTCCCAAGTGGAGCAAGTTGATCTTGATGAATTAGATGATGAAGAGGCTCCATGTGTCGCGCTAAGGAACATGTCCATTAGAGATGTGTGTCCAAAAGAACCCGAAGAGCCTTCACAAGCATAAGATCAACCATCATCTTTCATACAAGCATCTCCACCAACTCAAGATGAGGAAATGGCTCAAGAGGAAGAGGATCAAGATCAAGACGATGAGCCACCTCAAGAAGAGGACATTGATCATGGGGGAGCTGAAGATGATCAAGAAAAGGAAGATTAACTGGAAGTCCAAGATCAAAGACCACCGCACCCAAGAGTCCACCATGCAATTCAAAGAGATCACCTCGTCAACTCCATACTTGGTGACATCCACAAGGGGGTAACTCGATCTCGAGTTGCTCATTTTTGTGAACATTACTCTTTTGTGTCTTCTATTGAGCCATACAGGATAGAGGATGCACTTAGAGATCCCAATTGGGTTGTGGCAATGCAAGAGGAGCTCAACAACTTCACGAGGAATGAGGTATGGCATTTAGTTCCACGTCCTAACCAAAATGTTGTAGGTATCAAGTGGGTATTTCGCAACAAACAAGATGAGCATGGTGTGGTGACTAGGAACAAAGCCCAACTTGTTGCCAAAGGATATTCACAAATTGAAGGTTTGGATTTCAATGAAACCTATGCACCCGTAGCTAGGCTTGAGTCAATATGTATATTACTTGCCTATGCTATTTACCATGGCTTTAAGTTGTATCAAATGGATGGGAAAAGTGCCTTCCTCAATGGCCCTATCAAGGAAGAGGTGTATGTTGAGCAATCTCCCGACTTTGAAGATAGTGAGTATCCTTCACATGTTTATAAGCTCTCAAAGGCGCTTTATGGGCTCAAACAAGCCCCAAGAGCATAGTATGAAAGCCTAAGAGACTTTCTTCTCACTAATGATTTTGAAGTCGGAAAAGCTGACCCTACTCTCTTCACCAAAACAATTGATAAAGACTGGTTTATATGCCAAATTTATGTTGATGATATTATTTTTGGGTCTACTAACAAGTCATCTAGTGAAGAGTTTAGTAGGATCATGATACAGAAATTTGAGATGTCTATGATGGGGGAGTTGAAGTATTTCCTTGTATTCCAAATCAAGCAACTCCAAGAGGGCATTTTCATCTGCCAAACTAAGTATATTCAAGATATACTCAAAAAGTTTGGAATGAAGAATGCCAAACCCATCAAGACACCTATGGGAACAAATGGGCATCTCGACCTCGACACAGGAGGTAAATATGTAGATCATAAGGTATACCGGTCGATGATAGGTTCTTTACTCTATTTATGTGCTTCACGACAGGATATTATGCTTTCCGTATGCATGTATGCAAGGTTCGAGGCAAATCGTAAGGAAGTTCACCTTAGGGCCATGAAAAGAATCATGATATATTTAGTTTACACTCCTAAGTTTGGACTATGGTACCCTAATGGATCTACCTTTGACCTAATTGGGTATTCTGATGCTGATTATGTCGGATGTAAAATTGATAAGAAGAGCACATCCGGGACTTGTCAGTTTCTGGGAAGATCTCTGGTGTCTTGGGCTTCAAAGAAAGAAAATTCAGTAGCTCTATCCACCGCCGAAGCTGAGTATATTGTTGTAGGACATTGTTGTGCACAATTACTCTGGATGAGGCAAACCCTTAGGGACTATGGCTTCAAGTTGAGCAAAGTCCCTCTCCTATGTGACAATGAGAGTGCAATCCACATGACGGATAATCCCGTTGAACACAACCACACTAAGTATATAAACATCCGGTATCACTTTCTGAGAGATCACTAGCAAAAGGAGGATATCGAAATTTCCTATGTTAGCACCCACAACCAATTATCCGCTATCTTCACCAAGCCCCTAGATGAAAAGACTATTAGCAAGCTTAGGAATGAACTAAACATCTTAGATTCTCGGAACTTTGATTGAAGTCTTGCACACATTGCTCATTTTATACCTTTGATCATGACATATCTCGTTCATTTGGTACAAATGCATATTTCTTATTCTTCTTGTGCCAAAGCTAAAACTAATATGTCTCCAAGAGTATTTCTATGCTTAGTCTTATATTGAAAGGGAAATGGAGTAATCGGCAAAGGCAAGGCTTCCACTGTGACTCTATCGGTATCATATTTCCTTTGCCCTACTCATGTATTTACATTCATATCTTTCTTGTGAAGGCCGCTAGATTTATCTATTTTTGGCGCTTAATACCAAAGGGGAGAAATTAATAGGCCAAAGCAAAAGGACCGCACCACCACCCTGGTTTTCAAAAAAAACTTTTTCAAAAAAGGGGAGAAATCAATAGGTATTTGCAAAAACCCTCTTGAAAGGGGAGAACTTCTTCAGGGGGAGCTTTTTATTAGCCAAAGGAAAAGCATTTGAAACAGGGGGGGAATTTTTAAAAACTTGAAAATGCTTTTAGAAATCATATTCTTATACCATTGGCTAATTGCAAAAGAATTTAAAAAGACTTTTCCAAAGGATTTGCAAAAACAAGCTAAGTGGTGCAAATGTGGTCCAAAATGTTAAATACATCAAAACAACCATATATGCTTAAAAATGCTTTCATTTCAAAGTAATTTATGCACATCTGCCAAAATGCAAATTTGTTACATTTCTAAAATTTGTATTTGCTTTGGTTTGTGTTGGCATCAATCACCAAAAAGGGGGATATTGAAAGGGAAATGACCTCAACATTTCCTATAATCGATTTTAGTGTTTGATGTCCATCACATACCATGTGGACTAACTAGTTTGCCTAGTTAGTATTTTTTTCAGGTGCATAAAGTTCATATACACATACAAATAAAATGACCGTGGGAGAATTCTACAAGTGTGGAGCAAAACAGACTTGTTGTAGCCAGTGGCGCACCAGACTGTCCGGTGTGCACCGGACAGTGTCCGGTGCCCTGGCTGGAGCACTCCGCGAACTGGCCGCTCTCGGGAATTCTCGGCTCTTGTCCACTAAAAATCACCAAACTGTCCAGTGAACTCTCGGTGCAACGGTCGACTCCGCCAACAATCGACTGCGGGACTGCGCCTGTAGTATGAAGCGTTAGGAGTCAGAAGACAGTCTGCGATGTCAGGTCGCACCAGACTGTCCCGTGCACCACAAGGACAGAAGACTTCAACGGTCAATAGCTCCAAACCCCAATGGTCGGCTGACGTGGCACGCACCAGACAATGAATAGTACTGTGTCCGGTGCACCACCGGACTGTCCGGTGTGCCCATCGACAAAGAATTCAGCCAGATACCCCGCAACCACCACCATTCAAGACATCCAAGCATCCCACTCTCTTCATTCAATACAAGAGCAAAGAATACACTCCAAAGACACATTCAAAGCCTTCAATGCTCTCCAAGTTCCAAAATCAACTCAAGTTATCAAAAGTGTTTAGTGGCCTGAGAGAGGGTGATTTGTGTTTCTTTTGTTGCTCTTGTTGCTTGGTTGCTTTCTTCTTCACCTTCTAAACTTTCCAAGTGATTTGTAAAGCAAGCAAGAGACACCTAATGTTGGGGGCCTTCTTCTTCGCCGAAGGTCCTCTAAGCAAAAACACCTTCGGCATCCCGTGAAGGAATATGCCTTGAGACATAACGCGAAGGAATATGCCGAAGCTACAATCCAGGAAGCTTCGGCATGACAACACGCCTTGAGACGAAGGGAAGCACCGAATTAAAGAGGAAAAGACTGTTTAGTCCATGATAACTTGTGTCATGTTTATAATTAGTTATTAAGGACATAAATGTAATTTTAACCGGGTTGCATCCCGTGCCTATAAATAGGTGAACAGTACCCTTGTACTGTTCACGCTGACTTGTATTCACTTGCATGTCACTCTTAAGTTCATACCTTCTGTCAAGCCGAAGGTACAAATGTAATTTACTGTTATTAATGCTTGTCCATGATTAGATAATGAGAATATAAATAATCTGACGATTTAATGTGATTGTTCATGTTATTTTCTATGTTTCATATGTTTCTACTTTCATTGTTACATAATAAGATGATGAAGGTATGTCCTTCATAACCTTCATCTGAAAATCATTATATCCTAAGGGAGATAATGCTTCGAAGGATGAAGGTCTTTGACCATTAACATTTTGTGTTGCCTTGTTCTTAACTCATAGTATTTGAGAACAAGTCCCCAACATTGGCGCCCACCTCCGGTGAACTCACTTCCACTGTTGAGATGATGGCTTCGTTCAACAATCAAGCCGAAGCACCTTCGGTTACGAAGCTGGTGCTCCCAATCATGGGCGGTTCAAGTTCAGAGCCAACCAACAAGAAGCAGAAGAAGGAAGCGCAGAGAAGAGTGCAGCATGTTAGGGTGCAAGGACCCTTCGTCAGATCCAAGTGGTCCCACATCCCAATCACCTTCTCCTAGGAGAATCTT